>NC_082685.1:10578564-10878564 GCF_949987515.2 Delphinus delphis
GCCTTTAAAAAAAAAGTTATTTATTTTTTGGCTGAGTTGGGTCTTCGTTGCTGCGCGCAGTCTTTCTCTAGTTGCGGCGAGCGGGGGCTACTCTTCGTTATGGTGCACGGGCTTCTCATTGCAGTGGCTTCTGTTGTTGCGGAGCATGGGTTCCAGGTGCGCGGGCTTCAGTAGTTGTGGTGCGTGGGCTCAGTAGTTGTGGCTTGTGGGTTCTAGAGCGCAGGCTCAGTAGCTGTGGTGCACAGGGTTAATTGCTCCACAGCGTGTGGGATCTTCCTGGACCAGGGCTCGAACCCATGTCCCCTGCATTGCCAGGCGGATTCTTAACCACTGCACCACCAGGGAAGCCCAAGTCCTGCCTTTTTTTGATCAGAGGTTTTCTCTTGCAACCAGAGTCTGTTTTGCCTTCGTTGTGGCAGCCAGAAGTACTTGGCAATTAAAGTCCCCCTGAGAGCAGCCTTCTACAAATGACTGACTGGAGTCGGTGAATCAGTACCCCAACTCTCTCACCCCTCAGGTGGGATAACTCTCAGGGACGTGTTCTACACTGGCTGCCAGACTTTCCCAGAGGGATTAAGCTCTAGTTACCCATGGCAGTAACTCTCTTGCCAATGCATCATTTCCTGTCTGCCTTCTCTTCCCTGTCTTACATCTGTACTCTCTACTGACGCTTCCAGGGGTTACTTTCTAAATAGTCAATTTATCTCAGTCCTTGTCTCAGCTTCTGGGGGAATTCAAATTAAGATGCTCTCAAAGTAGATTGAATATGTTAAGTCTATCCATCTTGAACTTGTGTGTGTGTGTGTGTGTGTGTGTGTGTGTGTGTGTATAGAAAGCACAATTTAGAAAGGCAAAACTTTACAAGGAGTTGGCATTGCCCCAACACAAGACATTGTCTTGACCCCTCCTATAGCACGTGGAATAGGACTCCAGTAGAGTTATGTGTCCTAGAAATGGTTGAATTGCTTTGTGATTTGAAGCAGATGAAGAAAACCAAAGAATTGTGTTTGCCATCAACCCAGGATTGCTAACGGCTCTTTTTAGTGTTTTGGAAGCGGGTTATGGAGGAGTTGGCAGCTCCCCATCTCTGTTCCACGTGCAACTGGATGGAACCACAGACGTTTCTGAGTGCAAAGAACAAATGCACAACTACTATGTGCCCGTGGACACCATCCAAGGAGAATTTCCATCTTCTGACCCCACTTTGGAAATGACAAGGCTGTCGATATCTGTAAAAGACTGAGGAATTTCCTTGCCAATCTAACTTCAACTGGAAGGAATCTCTTGGTCTTCCAGCTCAGGAGCACCTGTGATGCTTGGCACCACACCTGGCTTGGCTGCTCCGGGGGATGATGGAGTGGCTCGTGACATCCTGAGTTACAGCCTCTGTAGGGACTGCCAGCCCACTGATAGGTGTATCATTGCTCCTGTGCTAACCACTGACATCCACGGAGTTCAGGACTTGAATAATTGCCTCTTCCTAGGGGTTGGTCAAGAAATAGAAGCAGAAAATGGTTTCTTTTTTCTTATTGCACAGAAGTTGGCTGGATTTCAAGGCAAATGATTTTAAGACAAATGCTTGATTGGCCTTTAGGAGGAAGTTTCTTGGTTTTTTTCTCACTGTCAGAGCAGTCTGACGGGGAGATCAACCAGGGCTCAGCAGTACTTTGGAACCATCTGAATGAGGGGGAAATCAAGGTCCTGTGGTGACAGTTTTGGATTTTGTGAAAAACCTAGGAATTCTTTTGATCAAGTTGCCAGGTTGTAAGAGGAGATCGGAGGCTAACTCTGTGGAAATTTCAAACTCTAGCAGGAGACTTCTGCAGCCTGGTGTGCAGGGACAGAAATGTGCAGATATACAATTATAATTTACTTCCCCCATTAAAACAGATTTATAAGCCATCTCTTACTGATTTTGCACAGGAGTAGCATAAAATGTTGTTGCCACCTAGACATAGACCCCAGCTCTGTGTGTGCATCCCCCAGCTTCTTCAAGCTTACCTGCTACTTGCTCACACCTGTGACCTTCAGAGGGTCGCTCATTAGTACTGGAGCCACACTCCTCATACAGAATACCAGAAGTACCTGGGAGTTTGTCTCACTTCCCCATCCTGGGTGGCCAATTGCTGATGGACTTAGGAGTCTGTTGTGGACTGAAAGTTTGTGTCCCCTCCTCCCCCAACCTTATGTGTTGAAGCCCTAACCCCCAAATGTGAATGCATTTGGAGATGGGGGCTTTATGAGATAATTAAGGTTAAATGAGGTATTAAAGGTGGAGCCCTGATCAGATAGGATTTGTGCCCTTATAAGAATAGGAGGAGGGCTTCCCTGGTGGCGCAGTGGTCGAGAGTCCGCCTGCCGATGCAGGGGACACGGGTTCGTGCCCCGGTCCGGGAAGATCCCACATGCCGCGGATCAGCTGAGCCCGTGAGCCATGGCCGCTGAGCCTGCGAGTCCGGAGCCTGTGCTCTGCAACGGGAGAGGCCACAACAGTGAGAGGCCCGCGTACCACAAAAAAAAAAAAAAAAAAAAAAAGAATAGGAGGAGACACCAGATAGCTCTCTCTTCCCACATGCACCGAGGAAAGGTCACGTGAGCACACAGTGAGAAGGTGGCTGTCTGCAACCCCAGGGGAGAGTCTTGTTTTTTCTGTTGTTGTTGTTGTTTTTTTCGGTACACGGGCCTCTCACTGTTGTGGCCTCTCCCGTTGTGGAGCACAGGCTCTGGACTCGCAGGCTCAGCGGCCATGGCTCACGGGCCCAGCCGCTCCACGGCATGTGGGATCTTCCCGGACCGGGGCACAAACCCGTGTCCCCTGCATCGGCAGGCGGACTCTCAACCACTGCACCACCAGGTAAGCCCGGGGGGACAGTCTTTATTAGACATCCACCCTGCTGGCACCTTGATCTTGGACTTCCAGCCTCCATAATTGTGAGAAATAAATTTCTGTTGTTTAAGTCACTCAGTCTGTGGTACCAAAGTGTTAAAAAAAAAACCAGGCTCTTTTGCCTGGGTATAATTTATATACCTGCTGGATCAGTCTGAGTTTGGGACTTCACCTGACATTGGACCCTTGTGTGTGGATTCTTCCTCTTCCCTGTCCTGCTTCTCCCACTCCCTTCATGGTTATGTTGGGAGTGCTTCGTAATAAGTTACTTGCACCTGAATCTTTGTTTCAGGTTCTGCTTCTGGGAAAATCTGACCTAAGAAATCAGTGATGCAGGACCTTGCCATAGGGCAGCTCAGTTCTGAGTTGAGGACACAGAAACTGCTGGGAAAAACTTGCAGAGCTTCAGTAGTTTCTATTAATCGGAGTTCTGATTCTCCTTGGGCATTAGTTAGAGTAAGCGATGCAGCTGCTACAACAGGCAAGTCCTGAAATCTCAGTGGCTGAACACAATAAAGGTTTATCTCTTACTTGTGTGCAGTTGGAGTAGGTTGGGCAGCCCTCTTCCATCTTATAGCTGTACCAAATGGAGCACATGGTTTCCAAGGTTGTCGGGCAGAGGGGAAACATCGGTTCTTAACTGCCTCTGTCAGTAAATTGGTACAGCCTCTGTGGAGGTCCCTCAAAAAATTAAAAATAGAGTTACCATATGAACCAGCAACCCCACTCCTGGGCATATACCCAGACAAAACTATAATTCAAGAAGAGACATGCAACCCTATGTTCATAGCAGCACTATTTACAATAGCCAAGACTTGGAAACAACCTAAATGTCCATAGACAGTTGAATGGATAAAGAAGATGTGGTACATATATACAATGGAATATTACTCAGCCATTAAAAAGAATGAAATAATGCCATTTTCAGCAACATGGATGGAACTAGAGGCTACCATTCTAAGCCAAGTAAGTCAGAAAGAGAAAGACAAATACCGTACGATATCACTTATATGTGGAATCTAAAATACAAGACAAATGAACATATCTGTGAAATAGAAACAGACTCACAGACATAGAGAAGAGACTTGTGGTTGCCAAGGGGGAAGGGGGGTGGGGGAGGAAAGGATTGGGAGTTTGGGATTAGCAGATGCAAACTGGTATATGTAGGATGGAAAAACAACAAGGCCCTACTGTATAGCACAGGGAACTATATTCAATATCCTGTGGTAAACCATAATAGAAAAGAATATGAAAAAAATGTGTGTATATGTATAACTGAATCACCTAGCAGTACAGCAGAAATTAACACAATGTTGTAAATCAACTGTACTTCAATAAAATATAAAAAAATGAAAGAAACTTGACACAAACTTGTACATATTGTAAGATTCTGGTTATATGGATTTCAAGAACAGGCAAAACTATTCTATGGTGGTAAAAGGTGGAATAGCGAGTTGTCTCTAATTTGGGGTATTGACTGGAAGGTAACATGAAGGGAACTTATTGGGTGCTAGAAATTTCTATCACTTGATCTAGGGGATTGTACGTGGGTGTACATACATAAGTAGATAAATACATACAGAAGGGTGTACATATATAAAATTAATCAAACTGTACACATAAGAATTTTGCAATCTGTTCCATTCCAACTTTTACTTTGAGAGCAATGAGTAGTTAAACCTTTGACTCAAAAGAGATGCAATAATAAACGTGTCCTACACTCACTGTATGCCAGGTACTGTGGTAAACACTTTACTCATTATTAATTCATTTATCACCCATGACAACTCTGCAATGTAGGTGCTATTAATAATCTCCATTTTTTTGGATGAAGAAAGTGAGGTTCTGGGGGAAAAAGTAATTCTTTAGTGGCTATACAGTCACTGTACTGCTCAATTTGGAATTAATTTCAAAATATCTTAGAAAGCATTCATTAATACTTGCCTGTAAACACAGACATAGAAAATAAACTTATGGTTATCAAAGGGGAAAGGGTGGGGGGGATAAATTAGAAGTTTGAGATGAACAGATACATACTGCTTTATATAAAATAGATAAACAACAAGGTCCTACTGTATAGCACAGGGAACTATATTCAATTCAATAGATTATAATGGAAAAGAATCTGAAAAATAACATATATATGTGTATGTATAACTGAATCACTTTGCTGTACACTTGAAACTAACACAACATTGTAAATCAACTAGACTTCAATCAAAAAAATACTTGCCTTTAAAATGGGTGAGAAAGGCTTATAGCTTTACACTCATTGTTTTTCTATACCATGAAGGAAATTAATTTCCAGTGCATTAAAATAAACGGCGTATATGTGAGAAGATGTGCCTTTTGGAAGGAAGGAGCCATAGCTCTCAGATATCCAAAGAGACTGTGACTTCAAAAAAGTTATAAACCACTGAATTATAGGAAGTAGCCTGCAACAACGACTAGTACCTAAATAAATTTGCAAAGTGAACTCAGGGCTACTGTTGATAAGAGTAGCCATATATATTTTAGTTTCTCTTTTGGTCTATTTAAAAATGAGATTTGATTTCTTTTGTTGGTATCAGCTCTGGATGGAAATGATGAATGATACTCTTGCAATTGAACGTTGGGTGGTGTGTGAATAATGACTCAGCTGCCATGTGGCTCCTGGATGCTGAAGCCATGTTTTTGTTTGTTTGTTTGTTTGTTTTCAGTATGCAGGCCTCTCACCGCTGTGACCTCTCCCGTTGCCATGGCTCACGGGCCCAGCCGCTCCGCGGCATGTGGGATCTTCCCAGACCGGGGCACGAACCCGTGTCCCCTGCATCGGCAGGCGGACCCTCAACCACTGCGCCACCAGGGAAGCCCTGAAGCCATGTTTTTTATATTGATCAGCTATTAGTACTATAATGCTATGTAACAAACCACCCAAAATTTAGCAGCTTACTCCAAATAAGCCTTTATTCTTTTTAAAAAAAATTTATTTTATTGAAGTATAGTTGATTTACAATGTTGTGCTAATTTCTGCTGTATAGCACAGTGGTTCAGTTTTACATTCTTTTTCATATTCTTTGCCACTATGGTTTATCACAGGATACTGAATATAGTCCCCTGTGCTATACAATATGACCTTGTTGTTTATCCATTCTATATATAATAGTTTGCAGCTGCTACTCCCAAACTCCCAATCCGTCCCTCCCCACTCCCCTCCCCTTGGCAACCACAAGTCTGTTCTCTATGTCTGAGTCTGTTTCTGTTTCGTAGATAAGTTCATTTGTGTCGTACTTTTTAAAAATTGATTAATCATTTTATTTTATTTTTGGCTGCGTTGGGTCTTCATTGGTGCGTGCAGGCTTTCTCTAGATGCGGCGAGTGGGGGCTACTCTTCGTTGCGGTGCGCCGGCTTCTCATTGCGGTGGCTTTTCTTGTTGCGGAGAACGGGCTCTAGGTGTTTGGGCTTCAGTAGTTGTGGCACACGGCCTCAGTAGTTGTGGTTCACGGGCTCAGTAGTTGTGGCTCACGGGCTTAGTTGCTCCATGGCATGTGGGATCTTCTTGGACCAGAGCTCGAACCTGTGTCCCCTGCACTGGCAGGCGGATTCTTAACCACTGCACCACCAGGGAAGTCCTGTGTCATATTTAGATTCCACATATAAGTGATATCATATGGTATTTGTCTTTCTCCTTCTGACTTACTTAGTCTGATGATCTCTAGGTCCATCCGTATTGCTGCAAATGGCATTAGTTCATTCTTTTTTTATGCAAATCAGCTTTTATTCTTATGCTTGTGGGTCTGCAGGTAAAGATTGGTTCAGAATTGATCTGTTCAAGGCTTGGCTGGGTGATCCCGCTTCAGGTTGTGGATTGGTTGGTCATGGAGGCACATTTAAATCCTTTGTTCACATCTGCTAACATCCTGTTGGCCAAAGCAAGCCATATGGTCAAGCTCAGTGTCGATGCAGTGTGGAAATACACTCCACTCATGAGGGAGGACATTCCACCTTCACATGCAAAGGGTCTAGATGTATTGCATTTCTAGAAATGCAATCCCATCTGCCCATAGCTGTCACAGTTAGGTTATGGGAGGGAGGAAAGGAGGTCCTTACCCAATGGGCAGCAGATCTGAGAGATAGAGTGAGTTCTGATGACAACCCTGGACCTAGTCATGCTTGGAGCCTGATTCATCCTTGGACTTCCCAGAGTCACCAATAGATAAATCTCCCTGTCACTTCCCTTTCTGAGTAAGCAATTTTGAATCAGGATCTTGTCACCTGCAACCATGTGATTTCCCCATACGTACTCTCTTTCACAGTAAATTACAGTGCTCATTTCTTCTTACCAACAACAGCACTGGGTGTTAATGTTTCTTTTCAGTTTTTGCTAGTTTTCCAGTGAAGAATGGTACCTTGTTTAAACTTCATTTATTTACCAGTAATATGGAACGTCTTCACGCACTTACTGGCCATTTATATTTCTCTTTTGTGAACTGAAGTTGGCTTACTTTTGCAATGCGCTGATTTTTCAAGCTGGAGTTGGGTTTGCAGTAGGGATACATTTCCCAAGTGTTTTGGCCGCTGAAATGTTTTTTGCAGTTGATTATAACATCCTTCCAGACTGAGGGTGCTTCTACCTTCATGTAGTCGATGTTTCCTGTTGAAATGAGCACAGAATGACTTATGTCACCTTTTCTAAACAGCCTCAGTGAATGTTATTTTGGGTTAGAGAACTAGAGTTAGAAAAGACAGAAGGTGAGACAGCTGTCACAAGACCTCCAGAAAGTGGCATCATGCTTCACAATTTCATAGTGACTGCTCTTTGGAAGCGTGACACCTTCCTAAGAGAAATCTCATGCTTGAAATAGAATTTGCCTATTAAAAAACCCTGAATTTATGAATCCAACTAATTTCCAGGAGAGGGAACGGCACAGAAACGGAAACATTTATTTTAGGATGCCCTTCATTGTCATTTCGAGATCTGAGACTAGAATTTGGGAATCTGGAAGTTTAGCTCCCAAATCTTAGGAGAGGCAAGGGAGTGGAGTGGTTGAAATCCTTGCTCCACAAACTGTGATTCACGGCTTAACAGCATCAGTACCACCTGGGAACTTTCTAGAAGCTCAGAATCTCCGCCTCTGCCCTGGACCTACTGAATCAGAACCTTCTGCATGGGCTTTGGAACATGATAATCCTGGCTTCCAATTCTGTTTGCACCACTTGCTGGTTTTAGGATCTTGGGCAAATTATTTAACTTTCCTTGAGTCTCACTTTCCTTATTTGCAAAATGAGACTGATAAAAGTAATCAACTCACTGGATTGTTGTGAGGATTAAATGAACCATCCTATCATATTAGTTAGGGTAAAGGTTAAGATGCTGTAACAAAAAGGATCCCCCAATACAGTGGCTCATAGAGCACGGACAAATGTTTCTATTTCCCATCATGGTCTTTCATGAGCCATCTAGGTTGGCAGGGCAGAGCTGTTCCACACATCTTCATTCCAGCATCCTGCTTGTTCCCTTCTTGTTGTTCTGCCATTCCTTAGGGCATTGTCCTCATCTGATAGATTCAGACTGGGTTACAGATGCATCTACATTCCAATTCTTGGACAAGCCACTCATCACTTTGGCTCACATTTAATTGGCAAGTCCTTACTCATCTGGCCGCATCTAGCCCCAAGGGAGACAGGGAAATGTACTCTCCAACTGCACATCTCTGTGTCCACTCTAGACATCTCCACTTCACATGCGTCAGAGTCTTTCCCCAGAGTCCGGCTTGATGAATTTCAGCCTTTGTTATTGCATTATTCTTTACTGTGATGTTTCTCAGCTCAGAAGCACTTTCAACCTTTGATCCTGCCACACAGCTTGTGATACATCACAGGTTGTGATATATCACTGCTTCTGCTATTTGGCCAAGGCAATTATCCAGTTCTTTCTAATTACCTGGTCAAGAGGGAGATGAATAATACCCCAGTCACCACGGGATTCAGCAGCAGTGGTGTATTTAGAATACTTCCCCACGTGTGGGTGGCTGATTAGCTACCTTTGCAAAGTACCTAATGGCTACTATTAGCATTTAATGATCTTCATTCCCAAAGTAGCTCGGTGGCAGAAAAGCCATCCTCAGATTTGTCCCTGACAAGGTTCCCAGGGGACAAATGTTTGCTCTCAGCATCTGTACGTTAGGGACTAGGAAGGAATCATCTCTGGATCCTGAAGATTTCTAGCCAAGGGGGTTTGTAACAGAGCCCATATTTGGCGGAAAGATTAAACCCTGAGATAGATATTGCTGTGACTTTATCCCAGGGGCGAATGGATTATGTTCTCTCAAAGCATTTGCCTTTAGAGATGAATCAAGGAAAGGTTTTTTTTTTTTTTTTTGGTATATTCAATAAGAGTTTGCCTTCTTGGTGAAACCATGTACAAGCCCCTGTGTCCTTGTCTTTTGAAGTAAAAGGCTGACTCAGGAGTTAATCATTGGGAAATGTGAAGATGTAGAAACAAAGAATAGCTGTTGGGCTGGGGAACAGGTAACAATTTAGGCTGTAATTCTGCCACATAGCAGAATCACCAAACTCCCAGTTCCCTGAAAGATATAAATAAAGGCCCGACACACATTCCTAAGTTGTTTTTACAGGAAACAGACCCCCACCAGAGGAAAACTGCTGACTGAAAGAACATAGACCCTAGACTGGTTGAAACCAGAAGATTGATGATGCTTGAAACTTCACTTTGATGCCAACCAGGCCAAGATTTGTCCACAAGCTAATCACTCCCTGTTCCTTGAACACTATAAAACTCCTCACTATCCCTTCCTGGGTGGGTCACGGAGTCTTGAAACCATTGGCCCTCTGTGACCTCCTTTGCCTGGCAAAGCAATAAAAGCTACTCTTTTCTACTTCACCCAAAACTCTGTCTCTGTGTTTCCATTTGGCACTGGTGAACAGAGGCCGAGTTTCAGCAACATTGGTACTAAATCACTTGCTTTGCTAGCTTTCTTGTTCACAGTCCTAGGAATGTCCTTATCATTCCCCCAAATAATTACATTGCATGTAAATGCAAAGTAACCTTTGGAAATGGATTTTCTTAAGACTTTCAGCTAGAGTTTTAAAACTCCAGCTGTACTACTTACTAGCTGTGTGTCACTGGTCACATCGTTTAGTCTTTCTAGATCTTAATTTTTTTCATTTATAAAATGAGATTTACAATAGTATTTAACTACCTTATAAAGTTGAGGATTAAATGAGTTTATACAAATAATGTACTTAGAGTAGTGCCTGGCATATCATATATAAATGTTAGCTGGTATTATTATTAGTAGTAAAAACAATTGTAAGTAAACCCCAGCATGCTCTTATCCCCCTCCCTTCATGGCAGGCATTGTCCTCTGTCCTAGGAATCCTCCCCTTTGCACTTTTGGTAATAGAACTTCCTTGAGTTTTGGTAGGGTGCGTGGTTACCCAGCTTCTCTTGCAGCTATATAAGGCCATGTGGCCAAGGTGCTAGCAATAGAATTGGGTGGAAACAATCCATGCTACTTCTGTGTTGCTTCCTTAAAAATAAATGTTTGCCCTTCACTTTTTCTCTTTTCCTCCTCATGATGGCTGGAATAAGGCCACGGTGGTAAGCCAGGATGGGCATGTGGATGAAGACATACTCTAGAGATGGTACAGCAATGGGATAGAATGAACTGGGCCCCTACATGATCTTGTGAGGTGGAGCCCATGTCAAAGCACCTGCCTAATTCTAGATTCTGAAGTGAGAGAGAATTAAACTTGTTTCTTATTTGTGCTATTGTTTTCTTGGGTTTCTTTGTTTCAGAATCTTGTTTATATACTCAATAATGTAACCACTTACCATCTGGGCATTAGAGTATATCTCAGGGAAATGCATTTGGCTCTTAATCTGAGTCAAAATTTATTTTGAAAATTTAGAGTTTATTGGTCAATTAGTAGACTCTAGAGGCAAATAAGCCCAGGCCCAACTAGCCTGTGAATACTAATGAGGCTGCTTTAACATTAATGCTTTAATTTTAATAACTCATTATTTCTCGCATGTAGGAAGGACCTTACTATCTCCTCTCTACAAGTTTCCCACATTATATTGAAGAATTCTGAGGGTTTTTAAAACTTGTGTCAAAGAAATAGTTTACTCATGGTAGATTTGCTGCTGTTGAAGTCCCAATGGCAGACACCTTTCTACCTTCTCTAGTGCTTTCCATGGGTGTCCTGCCCATCCGTGATCCTCAATAATGGACTTCTCAGGTCACATGACACCAAAACTGCTAAGGGTCTTTGGGGAGAAAGACTTTTTTCTCTAACTCTGTAATGATATTGTTCCATTGCTGCCTGCCTTCCATTTTTACTGTTGGAAAGTCTGCTATGTTGAACTTGACATTCCTTTGTAGGTGATTTCTCTCTGTTTGCTTTAAAGATCTCTCTGTCTTTGGTGTTTAAAGTTTCACCAATATGTACCTAGGCATGTATTTCTTTTTATTTATCCTGCTTGTTATATGTTATGCTTCTTGAATCAGAGGACTTACGTTTTTCATAAGTTTTAGAAAATTTGCAGTTCTTAACCTTTTTAAGTGTTGCCTTTCCTCCATTTTCTCTTTTGATCCTCCTAGGTCTTTGATTAGATGTACCTTGGATTTAATCATCTTATTCTTCATTTCTCTTACTGACTCATTTTATATCTCTTCTCTCTTTGTGTTACATTCAAGGTTATTTTTTCAGCTATGTCTTCCAGTTCACTCATTTTCTCTTGGGCTGTTTTAATCTGCTTTTTATCAGTTGAATTTTTATTTCAACAATTAAATTTTTATTTTTACAAATTAAAGCCCCTTTTTATTTGTTTCTACAAATTTCTTGTTGTTTGATCATCTTTGTGGTTGCATTTTATTTTTAAATTTTAATTTATTTTTAGTTATTATTTTTGTAGTATGCGGGCCTCTCACTGTTGTGGCCTCTCCCGTTGTGGAGCACAGGCTCCAGACACGCAGGCTCAGCAGCCATGGCTCATGGGCCTAGCCACTCCGTGGCATGTGGGATCTTCCAGGACCGGGGCATGAACCCGTGTCCCCTGCATCGGCAGGCAGACTCTCAACCACTGCACCACCAGGGAAGCCCTAGTTTTTATTTTTATTTTTTAGATGTTGGGGTAGGAGTTTATTAATTGATTTATTTATTTTTGCTGTATTGGGTCTTCGTTTCTGTGCGTGGGCTTTCTCTAGTTGTGGCAAGCGGGGGCCACTCTTCTTCACTACTAAATATGTATTTATTTACTTATTTATATATTTGGCTGCACTGAGTCTCAGTTACATCACACGGGATCTTTGTTGCACAATGCAGGATCTTCAGTTGCAACATGCAGGCTCCTTTAGTTGCGGCATGTGGGATCAAGTTCCCTGACCAGGGATTGAACCCAGGATCCCTGCATTGGGAGGGTGGAGTCTTAGCCACTGGACCACCAGGGAAGTCCCCTAAAGATTCTGAATTAATTGTTCTGCAGTGGGACCTGGGCATGGGTGTTTTCTTTTAAAGCTCCCCAGGAGACTTAATGTATAGCCATGTTTATGACCCACTGTCCTGTAGCATTGCTTTGTTCCTCTGGTCAACACCATTACATCTCAATTCCAGCCAGCAGGAAGGAGAAAGAGAGTACACAGGAAATGTATGTGTTGTCATAAGACTCAAGCCAGGAACTAGAACATGTCACTTCCTCTCAGCCCCATTGGTGGGAACTCAGTCACATGATCCCACCTAGCTGCAAGGGAGGCTGGGAAATGTCTAGCCAACCAACTAGTTTCCTGGCTATGATTCTATTACTTTGGAAGAAGAGGGAAATGGATATGGGACAAAGGATGGGGTCCAGAGAGCCAGTGGGTTTGTAGAGGTGGCTCTAGCAGTGACTGGCACTGGCCAATATGTTAATTTCCAAGTGTTGCCATACAAAGTACCACAAACTAGGTGGCTTAAAACAATAAAATTTATTTCCTCATAGTTCTGGTGGCTAGAAGTCTGAAATCAAGATGTTGGTGGTGCCACAGTCCCTCTAAAACCTTTGGGGGAGAATTCTTCTTTACCTTTTCCCAGCTTCTGGTGGTATGCCTGCAATCCATCTTGGCATTCCTTGACTTGCAACTGTAGCACTTCAATCTTTGCCTTGCTGTCACATGGTGTCCGCCCTGTGTCTCTGTATATCTCCTCCCCTTCTTAAAAGGACACGAGTCATATTGGATTAATGGCCCACCCTACTCCAGTATGGCCTCATCTTAACTAATTACATCTGCAATGACCCTAACAAGGTCATATTTGGAGGGACTGGAGGTTAGGGCTTAAACATATTTTTTTGGGGGGGAGGGCACAATTCAGCCCATAGCAGCCAGGAACCAAGAACCAAAATGATGAAGAACCCCTCAGTGGGACCATCATGGAGAGACAGTGCCTTGGCAACTTAGTTTACCTTTCTCCCTGCCTCATCCCCATCCTAGGCATCATCTAAGCCCCAGAAAACTAAGATGCAGCACTACGGCGCCAAGAAAAGGCAACCCACCAAGCAGAAGAGCACCTCAAATTGCCTGAGATGAAGTTTCCACCAGCCCCGCAGAATGGGGGTTTGAACTAGTCATGAAATTGTTACCAAAAAATAGTTACAGCTCTCAGGTATCCAAACTGGGCACTGAAATTTACACAAGCAACATCCTCAAGGGTTTGACAGAAGGAAGTGCAAACTCCTAGACCAGGGGTTGGTAAACTATGGCTCACCAGCCAAATTTGCTGGCTACCTATTTTTGTTTAAAGTTTTATTGGCACGCAGCCACACCCATTCATATACCTACTGTCTATGCCTGTTTTGAATGCTACAAAGTTAGATTTGAGTCACTACAACAGAGACTGTACAACCCGCAAAGCCAAAAATATTTATTATCTGGTCCTTTACAGGAGTTTTCCAACCCTGGTCTAGATCAAGCTTTCAGATCCTCCACAATTTAAGACCAGTTTTTCAAGCATATACTCAACTATTCTACCACAAAAACTCTCCAATGTATTGAAACTGGTTTCTACAATACCTGCACCCTCTATGTTCATAGCAACACTATTCACAATAGTCAAGACATGGAAACAACCTAAATGTCCATCAACAGATGAATGGATAAAGAAGATGTGGGGTGTGTGTGTGTGTGTGTGTGTGTGTGTGTGTGTGTGTGTAATGGAATATTACTCAGCCATAGAAAAGAGTGAAATAATGCCATTTGCAGCAACATGGATGGACCTAGAGATCATCACACTAAGTGAAGTAAGCCAGATAGAGAAAGATAAATATCATATGATATTGCTTATATGTGGACTCTAAAAAAATGATACAAGTGACCTTATTTACAAAACAGAAATAGACCCACAGACATAGAAAACAGACTTGTGGTTTCTAATGGGGAGGGAGCTGGGGGGGATGGGGTGGGAGTTTGGGTTTAGCAGATGTAAGCTATTATATATAGATAGATAAACAACAAGGTCCTCCTGTATAACACAGGGAACTATATTCAATATCCTGTGATAACCATAATGGAAAGGAATATTAAAAAAGAATGTATATATGTATATATATATAACTGAATCACTTTGCTGTACAGCAGAATTTAACACATTGTAAATAAACTATACTTCAATAAAAAAAATAAAAATAAAAACTGGTATCTACAAAGTCCTCTAAGCCATCAGCTCTAAAAAAATTTTTTTGTCCCCCATCACAACCAGGAGAGAATCAAGACCCCACATGTTCCCACTTTCCAATGGAAAACAATTGGGTGGTAAGAATGACACGTCATCCTAAACACATCCTAAAAGTTGGGGAATTCTGCATACATCTGCTTTAGCGATACGAGTAGATTTCTATTTTCACTCAAGGCATACATGACTTAAAGTCTACTTATTGAAAAATTATAGACCAAAAGTACAGCTGCTGCAAATGAGTGTTATTAAACCCTGTAGGATTTGCCAAATAACCCATGACAAATTAAATTGATAATAACAAGCTAAACCCATAGTAATTTATCATTAGCTAAGCAAAAACAACAGCATTTGAAAACCATGGCCTACTCAAGATAACACAAAGACAAAATGTTCCTTCAGGAAATTATGGAAATTCCTACTATGGGTGTACATGTGTGTGTGATGCTGTGGGGTGTTATTTGGCAGCCAGACTTCTAGGTGGAGCACCAAATTAGAAAACTCTGTAAACAGTAGTAAATTTCTATTTTAAGTTTATGAACACTATGTTTTAGTAAAGCCTTAATGACTCACTTAGCGTAGGCATAGTTGGTATTTGTTGGGTTTGGGTTTGCCTGTCCAACATGCATTTCTATTTCTTCTGTCAATATCTTTCTTCTGATTTTCATTTGAGGAATCATTGTCACATTCTTTTTTAAAAAACATATTTATTTATTTGGTGGCGGTGGGTCTTAGTTGTGGCAGGTGGGCTCCTTAATTGCAGCTCACCGGCTCCTTAGTTGTGGTATGCAAACTCTTAGTTGCGGCACGCATGTGGGGTCTAGTTCCCTGACCAGGGATCGATCCCGGGCCCCCTGCATTGGGAGTGCAGAATCCTATCCACTGTGCCAGCAGGGAAGTCCGCATTGTCCCATTCTTACCCATGTGGTTTGAGAAGACCCAACTTTAGAACTGGGTATAGGACCAAGACCGGCCACTCAGTGTATTTTATCTCTTTGCTCATAGTTCAGTCATGAGCACATATCTCAAGCCGATGAGACTTAATCCCCGATTTCTGTCATAGTGGCTAAGCTTGGAGAATGGAACTGCCTACAGCAGGGAGAGCCTGACAGCCAATGAAGACAGCACAAAGAGAAGCAGGGCTAAGGATGGAAAGAGACAGATTCCTGACACAGTTTGAGCACCTGGATCCAGCCAAGCCTGAAGCCAATGTGTGACAATCTCCCTTAAGAACCAAGGAAGGGATTTGCACTGTTGCAGGCCCCTCAAAACCATACTCTGAAAAAATTTTAACCTAAACATGCCAATAAAGTCACATTTTATAAGTGAAGTTTTATGCTGGAAAAATAAACCCCAGATGGGATTTTTGTTGTGTGTGTTATTGGTTGCTGAATGAAATTCAAGAGTATTTCCCCTTTCTGGAGTCTTTCTGAGGGAAAATACTTTTCAGATATGATATGAGCTCAAAACTTTAGGCTTTAGAATATGATAATAAATGATCAAAATAAATCACCCAGAGAAAAAGAGAGAGAAGGAGAGAGAGAGAGGATGAGAGAGGAGTGTCTGTGTTTTGAGAGGTAACTTGACGGTGGTTTTTCCAATTGTTCCAAACTGATCTATACAGATGTTAGACAAGGCTTGGCAAACATATGCTTCTAATTTCCTGAGTGCTTGTGTTTGTTTGCTATAGCTGCCATGACAAAGTACCATAAACTCAGGGGCTTAAACACCAGGAATTTATTGTCTCACAGTTCTGGAGGCTAGAAGTCTGGGACCGAGGTGTTGGTAGGGTTGGTTCTTTCTGAGGGCTGTGAACAAGAATCTGTCCCATGTCTCTCTCCTAACTTTTGGTGATTTGCTAGCAAACTTTGACGTTCCTTGACACGTAGAAGCATTACCCCAATCTCTGCCCTCATCTTCATATGGTGTTCTCGTTGAGTGTGTGTGTGTGTGTTAAATTTATGCATTCATTTGTTCTATAAATATATATTAGTTCTTGGGGTCTTCTGTTGATGACACGGCAATGAAAAAACTCCAGGTGCCTTCCATCTCCTGACACTCACTTTTAAGGAGGATGGTGTGTAATTACAAATGGTGATAGTTTCTCTGATGGTGAAGCTCAGGGTACGACGAGGGAATAGAATTGGGGGACCTGGTTTAGAATGAGGAGGTAGAGTAAGCCTCTCTCCAAAGACACATTTTGATCTAATGATTCTGATACCAATTCTAACGTGTGACTTTTTTTCCCACACCGCCAAACAATTCTCCAACACGCTGGATGTCCCAGAATTCAACTCAATTCCTACATTATCTACCTGGAGGTAGCGTCAGGCACCACAAGTTAAAGGCTCTGTCTCCTAAGGCTACCTCCACTGCAGATACCAATCACAATTCCAGGTTGTTACCTGTACTTCTGACCAACTGGGTATAAATCAGAGGTTCCCAAGACCCCCTCCTTGGATTTGATTAATTTGCTAGAGCGGCTCACAGAACTCAGGAAACTAGTTTACTCACTAGATTACAGGTTTATTACGAGGGCTAATAAAGGATATGACTCAACAGCCAGGTGAAGAGAGATACATAGGGCAAGGTCCTTAAAAAGGAACTTCTGTCCTCGTGGAGTCTGGAAGTGTTCTGGTTCACCAACCTGGAAGTTCTCTGAACCCCAATCTTTGACTTTTTTTGGAGGGTTCATTACATAGACGTGATTGATTAAGTCATGGGTCATTGGTGATTGAATTCAATCACCCCGGAGATTGGGAGATGGGAGTGAAATTTCAAACCCTCTAATCACAAGGCTGGCTCTACTGGCAACCAGCCCACATCCTTGGGTGCGTTCCCTAACATAACAAAAGACACCTCGATCACTCTCGTCACAGAAATTCCAAGGTTTTAAGAGCTCTGTGCTAGAAACAAGGATGAAGATAAAATAATGTATATTTCTTACTATAAATCACAATATCACAGATCTGAAGCTTCCCTTTCTCAGCTTGTCAATCCCAGGAAATTCCCATGCTTTCCTGCCTGTCCATTAAGTATCAGGAATTGTCGACGGCCAGGTGCCTAATCGCCTTAGGAAACCCTCACGGAAACTCTCCTTTCCCCCATGAGTGAGAAACATGGTCTCCAGGCAGCAAGGTTAAAGTTCTCTCTGATTTCATGTCACTTCCTTGGGAGTTTAGTTTTCCAAGACAAGAAAAAACAACTAAAAAAACCCAGGTACCTTATACTGATTTGTGTACAACTTGCAGCAATTTTGAATAAAGCCCCTAAGAGAAATATTTCTACCTTTCTTTACTGTTGCTTCATAATAAATTCTCAAAACGATTGCTCTGAAGCAAGGTGGTGTGATGCCTAAAATCTGCCTTGACATCTGGCAAGGAGGCAAGGAGGCAAGGAGAGAAGGAGGCAAGGAGGGAAGGGGGCAGGGCACAACCTTTAAAAGAATGACAGAACTGGTGAGGATATGAGAAAAACTGATTAGAACCTGTTAGGCCCAAGATGGCATAAGATTCGACTTCCAGTGGGCCTTGGTGCTCACTGTAATACATTAGTACATGCTAAATGACACACCCACAGGCGCCACGACAGTTCCGAGGCCGATCAAAAAAGGCCAAGGGCTTCCCTGGCGGCGCAGTGGTTGAGAGTCCGCCTGCCGATGCAGGGGACACGGGTTCGTGCCCCGGTCCGGGAGGATCCCACATGCCGCGGAGCGGCTAAGCCCGTGAGCTATGGCCGCTGAGCCTGGGCGTCCGGAGCCTGTGCTCCGCAATGGGAGAGGCCACAACAGTGAGAGGCCCGCGTACCGGAAAAAAAAAAAAAAAAAAGGCCAAAAAGCGGGTGGTGGCCCAATTCCTGGAAGTCTCCACCCCTTCTCCAAAATAGTTGGACTAATCCTCCCACTCGTTAGCTTATGAAATTACCCAGCCCGTAAAAACTATCCACCCCATATTTCGGGGCTGCTCTCACCTTCTGAGAAGGCCCACATTCTGTCTATGGAATGTGTATCTCTCTAAATCAACTTGCTTTCATTTTACTATGGCTCGCTCTTGAATTCTTTCCTGCACGAAGCCAAGGACTCTCACTTGGAAGCCCGTCCTAGGGACTCACCTGAGACCTGGGACATGACCATCCCCTCGAGCCCCATTTTCCTGCAACAAAACCAGGGGGGGCATCAGATGACCTAATCATAAGCTCCTCTCCGCAATCTGCTCTCTGGTCAAAAGACCTTTCTTATCAAACAGATCAGGGGCAGTGCCTGCTTACCCCTGAGTAGTGGGTTTCACTTCCCTGTCAGCCCCTGGAATTATTCAAACAAGCCAATCACATTCTCCCATGGGAGCCAAGGGCCACCTCACCCTCTTGTTACTGCTAAGTCTGCCTCCCACAGCTGCTGGCTGTTCACTTTGTTCCTGAGTACAATGTCCATGTGGCCCTGCGTGGCATGCAGTGTCCTCTTTTCCCCCCGGCTGTGAGTATATGTGACTAATAAACTGCTGTTGATCTCATCTGTCGAGTGTTGGGTGTTGTGTTTTTGGCCATGCCCAGAACCTAGGGCAGGAATCCCTCCCTCACCAATGGGGTGAAGGGGAGGTAATTAAAACAAGCAGTGTTTTTTGTCCCTCCCTCCTCCCTGCCTTCCCACCACCCTGCATACCTAAGGGATATGACACACCCCTCTTAGAAACACCATAGCTGTAGGCTAATAATCTTTAGCAGGGACTTAGCAGCCCCGTGCAGGGTGGGTAGTCTTCGTGGGTGTGGTTGAAGGATTAAAAAGCCCCACAGGTGGAATCCTATGTGGCAATAAAATATGAAGCAGTATTCTAGAGCTAAAGTTTGTTCTGATTTTATTTTTAATCTCAGCAGAATGTACACCATGTCCCTAGAAAAAGTCTGAGGAAGACTCTGGGGGCCTGACACAAGATAGGGACAGATTTGGGTGTGCTAAGGCAGTCCTGTTTGTGCGTGGTTCTAGTTTTTATATTTCTGGGTATTTTTTTTTTCCTGAGAAAAAAGTTTCAGAGTTTAACTTATTTGAAAACCCACTTGAAAAATGTGTGAGGTTTACACTACTGCAGAACAAATAAAACCATGTTTCTCAATTAAAAAAAAAAAAGAACAAACCATAGATATTCAGAACAACGGGGATGGATCTCAAGACGTTACACTGAGTGGAAAAAGTCAATCTGAAAAGGCTACATGTGGTATGATTCCATTTATATAAAAGTCTTGAAATGACAAAATTATAGAGATGGAGAACAGATCAATGGCTGCCAGGGGTTCAGGAAGGGGGGTGTATGATTATAAAGGGTCAGCACAAGGAAGTTATTTTGTGGAGAAGAAACAGTTCAGTAGCTTTATTGTGATGCTGGTTCTACAAATTTATACATAGAATAGAATCATGCAAACCACACATACACACACACACACACACAATACTCCCAGGTGATACTTCAGGCCAGGTGCTCCCACTCCAAGATGCAAAGCCTCTAACTTCTCAACCGCCCAATGTAAAAATGATTATGCATTTATCGATTTTGATTGGAAAAAAGTCAATCTGAGGTCATATGGCCTCTACCATCATTGTGTCTCCTCACTTTTACAAGGGACAAAAAAAATCCTACGCAATTAACCCCTCAGTCAACCAGTATCTATTGAGTACTGATGCTGTGGGTGGACTGTACATTTCCCCTTGGCCTTCAACTTTCCTACATATATCAATGGCTTCTTACTATCTGCAACTTTGACTCTACCTGAGGGCTTTCTCTGGCTACAGGAACCCACACTAACCATATATAAGATTGGCTAGATGTGGGGGGGAGTAAACACCCCCATGAGCAGCCCTCCAGTGATACATGGAAGGTGGAGGATAAATACCCCAGCTTTCTCATCCCTCTGGTGCAATAACTCTTTTTTTTTTTTTTTTTTTTTGCGGTACGCGGGCCTCTCACTGCTGTGGCCTCTCCCGTTGCGGAGCACAGGCTCCGGACACGCAGGCTCAGCGGCCCTGGCTCACGGGCCTAGCCACTCCGCTGCATGTGGGATTTTCCCAGACCGGGGCACGAACCCGTGTCCCCTGCATCGGCAGGCGGACTCTCAACCACTGCGCCACCAGGGAAGCCCTGGTGCAATAACTCTTAGGTACACGTTCCAAAGTGGTGCTGTCTTCCAAAGTTTCTCAGTGGATCAGCCTTCAGTAGTAACCTGCTCATTGACACATCTATATGAGCTGCCTTCCTTTCACCGTTTCATATTCCTACTAACGCATCCTGTGTCTACCTCTCAGATAAACTACTTGCCCTTGAATCCTTGTCTCAGGCTCTGCTTCCAAGGGATTCAACTTAAGACGAGGCACCACGCTTGGCACTGTGGTGCCTATTTTGATGAGCAGAGGGGAAGTCAAACATATGAACAAGGGGGGGCTTCCCTGGTGGCACAGTGGTTTAGAGTCTGCCTGCCGATGCAGGGGACACGGGTTCATGCCCCAGTCTGGGAGGATCCCACATGCCACGGAGCGGCTGGGCCCGTAAGCCATGGCCGCTGGCCCTGCGCGTCCAGAGCCTGTGCTCTGCAACGGGAGAGGCCACAGCAGTGAGAGGCCCGCATACCGCAAAAAAAAAAAAAAAAAATCAAACATATGAACAAGGGGGAAAGAAGGGTACTAAAATGCATTGATTTTAATTTTTAACTTAATGCATTTAATTTTGTCAGATTTCAAGTGCTTTTACCTCTGTTTCCCTCATTTAATACTTACAATAACACACGTTGCATTTACTTCTAAGTGCTTTATACCTATTAGCTCAGTCTTCACAATACTATGAAGTACAGCTGATTCTTATTTGCAGGAGTTATGTTCTGTGAATTCACTCAAACACGGAATTAGTGACTTCTGAACCATTGCTCTCAGGGAAACATCTCCTATCACACAGATTCTAATCTTAAATCCTAAAAACAACGGATCCTGGTAAAGCCTATTTTCATTATTTTACAAAAGTGAATGTGAGGCTCAAAAGTGTTAAGGGACTTGCCTGAGGCCATCCCACTAACTAGTGCCAGAGTTGGGATTCAAACTCCATCCAACTGGGCCCACAGCCAGAGCTTCTTGCACAATGCTGCACTGCCCCCTCCTGTCTCCATCCTTTGGGCATTTCTGTATGAGGGCT
This sequence comes from Delphinus delphis, assembly GCF_949987515.2. Classification (NCBI taxonomy): domain Eukaryota; kingdom Metazoa; phylum Chordata; class Mammalia; order Artiodactyla; family Delphinidae; genus Delphinus; species Delphinus delphis. The sequence goes on from NC_082685.1 coordinate 10,600,328, forward strand.
GAAACAAAAGGGCAGAACATCACCTTGTTTGACCTCAGCTGGGACCGTGCTCATTGGGCAACTCAAAATTTTCACTGCTCTGTGCATGTTCAGGAATGAACACCAAAGTGCCACAGTATTGTTTTTGGAGCTACAAATAAGTTTTAGTGGGTAGGCCAGTATACAATATGGGGTCTGAAAATAATGAGGATTGACTGTGTGTATTGTTAGTATATCCTTTTGATAGATGAGGAAACAGAGGCACAGCAGGTTTGAATAACTTATCCAATGTGACACAGCTAATAAGTACTAGTGGACTGGAGTTTGAATGCAGGCAGCCTGATTCCAGAGGCTCTAACCACTACTCCACACTGCCTTTTGGTAGACCCATGTGGGAAACTATAACTTAGCATCAAGTCATGGCTGTGAAGGTGGAGGTGGAAGGATATTTGGCTTCTCCCAACTCCCCAGAGAGGGGAAAAAATTAACAGAAATTCTGTAGAACTATGAAAAGGATAAGAAGTCTGCTATGTAAATTGTGAAACAAAATTCTATGTCTTCCACGTTCTACTCCAGGGTGTTAAGGTAAATGATAAATTGCTTTAACAAAGAGAACCCAAGTAGCAATGGCTAAAACAAGATAGAAGTTTATTTCTTCTTCCAGGAGGGCGGGCAGCTGTACTCCATGTAATCATTCAGGGGCCCAGGCCACTGGTGGCTTTGACATCTTCTACCTATGACTTCTTGAGTGGCTCTCCTTGGTGCTATTCCAGTCCCATAAAAGTAGAGAATGGGCATAGAGAGGACACACCTTCTTAAAAGCCTCAACTTGGGAGTGGCAGTCACTTCTGCTCCACTGTTGAGCATCAGTCACATGAGCAGTTTAGCTGCAAGGAAGTCTGGGAAATGTAGTCCTTGACGGGGGAGCCATGTTATTAGGGAAAGGGAGGGTGGATTTTGTTGGAACCCAGCCATCCCCAGTCAACAATGTAAATTCTATCAGGAAAGAAAATTAAAGTGAATACCTCAGTGAGCTATTGCCTCACACCCGTTAGAATGGCTTTTATAAGAAAAACGAGAAATAACAAACATTGGAGAAAATATGGAGAAAAGGGAATTCTTTACACTGTTGTGGTACTGTAAACTGGTGCAGTCACTATGGTAAGCAGTATGAAGATTCCTCAAAATATTAAGAATAGAGCTACCATATGACCCAGTTATTTCACTTCTGGGTATTGATCCAAAGAACTTGAAAACATTAATTTGAAAAGATATATGTACCCCTGTGTTCATTGCAACATTATTTACTATAGGCAAGATATGGAAACAACTTAAGTGTTCATCAATGAATGAATGGATAAAGAAGATGTGGTTTATATATACAATGGAATACTACTCAGCCATAAAAAAGAGTGAAATTCTGCTATTTGTGACAACATGGATGGACCTTGAAGTTTTCATGCTAACTGAAATAAGTCAAATGGAGAAAGACAAATACCGTACGATTTCACCAGTGTGAAATCTGAAAAAAAAAAACAAATGAACAAACAAAATGGAAAAAAAATTCATAGATACAGAGGACAGATTAACGGTTACAAGAGGGGAAGGAGTGTGGGAGGGATGGGCAAAATGGGTGAAAGGGGGGTTAACTGTACAGTGATGGATGAGAATTAGACTTGTCGTGGTGATCATTTTGTAGTGCATATAGATGTCAAATTATAATGCTGTACACCTAAAACGTACATAATAATTAAAAAAAAAGAAAATTAAAGAAAAGAGAAATGAGTCCAATTCCAGCTAATACAACTGAGCTGGGCAATATTATTTCAGTTATGCCAAAGTTCTCAAGCTGGCATTCTGTTTCCTATCCATACAGATGTGTTTGGTCATGTCAAGATGTGCATAATTTTTTATCTCTAAGGAAACACATTTCTTACTTTCCTTTGTTAATATTTTTGTCCTAAGGTTAAACACCTGTTTTCTTTGAGATCCATTCCTTCCTCCCTTTGCCCAGTGTCACAGGGATCTACATTTCCCAGGTTCCCTTGCCCAAGAAGGTTGGCTAATTGGAGGCAGTGGTAGAAGATTGGAGGGCGGGGCAAGGGAGAAGATGGGGTTTATCTCCTCTTTCTCCCTCTGGTCTTGTGGCTTCTCCACAGCAGTGGTGGTGTCTCCTCCATGCTTCCAGCTCCACTTGCACACCCTTTTCTTTGTCCCAGCTCCTTCTGGGCAATCCATGTGATATTAGCTCCCACAGAACAGCCCTGCTTCTGGACTCTGGTAAACTTTGTCCCTCTAGCCCTAAGAGTGGTAGCCAATTCCTGCTGATGCTAACTTCTGAGTTGCCTCTCTGTTCTCCATTTGGCTTCTCCCCCCTTCACCCCAATCACCCAGGCATTGGTCACCCAGGCATGACCAATTCCCTGTATTTATCTCCCTTTGTTTGAAAGCTCTATAGTGCTATTTTCCTAGCCAGACCCTAATGAACACCCTCATGTTTCTACTTGTGCATTGTTTTTCTTGTAACTTTGCAGAACCTCCCTCTAGAATGGGCAGAATTACTTTTCTTCATACCCCTCTTGCAACTCTGCCATTTGCTGTGAGAATAAAGTGGTTTCAAGAAGAGTGAGTGATTCAGGCAAGAGTTTAAGTCAGGGTCTTTAGTTTGAAATCTGTAGAAAAGGCCAGGAAGTGGGAAACTCAGGAAGGATTTATTTTTTTTTATTTTAAAAATAAATTTATTTATTTATTTATTTTTGGCTGCGTTGGGTCTTTGTTGCTGTGTGCGGGCTTTCTCTAGCTGCGGAGAGTGGGGGTTACTCTTTGTTGTGGTGCCCAGGTTTCTCATTGTTGTGGCTTCTCTTGTTGAAGAGCACGGGTTCTAGGTGTGCGGGCTTTAGTAGTTGTGGCACGTGGGCTCAGTAGTTGTGGCTCGTGGGCTCCAGAGCACAGGCTCAGTAGTTGTGGTGCATGGGCTTAGTTGCTTCGCGGCATGTGGGATCTTCCCAGACCAGGGCTTGAACCCGTGTCCCCTGCATTGGCAGGCAGATTCTTAACCACTGCGCCACCAGGGAAGCCTTCAGGAAATATTTTTATGTTGGGTCTTGAGGCAGAATTCTTTCTTCTCTAGGAAACTTCAGTCTTTGCTCTTATGATCTTCAACTGATTGTATGAGGCCCACCCACATTATCAATAATCATTTACTTAAAGTCAACTGATTGTGAATTGTCACATCTACAAACTACCTTCACAGCAACATCTAGACTAGTGTTTGACCAAACAACTGGGTACCATAAACTAGACAAATTGACACATTAAAATTAACCATCACAGTCTATTCTTTGACAACTTGGCGCCCATATACATCTCTTAAACCATACTAAATATCCAAATAAAGACAATAATAACTTTGTATTTCTGCCTAATATGCTGTAATTATCCTGCAAACAACTGAAAATGCACTAAGCTCTTCCCCAGAAAAGAATGCAAACTCCTTGGGTGATGCTCACTCTTCTTGATATTCTGCAACTTAAATATTGTGATGTAAAGTTAACAATATTTATGTATTATGATGTGAAGTTAATACATCTTATAAAAGGATACGAGAAGGAAGAAAAGAAAGAAAACAAAGATGTTTGCTTAATAAATATATGCACAAAACATATTTGTAATGAAATAAGAAAGAAATATAACAGTTATAGTCCTCATTTCTGTATCTGGTCATATAGTCATAGCTGGTATTTATAATTACCCTTTATTACCCATTCCATAGTCTCTTTGCCCTCAGCAAGCATCTCAGTTGGTCGTGGTTCTTTACCTGGTGGGGTGACCCAAACTTTCATTCCTGAGGTCTGGGCCATTAACACATTAGCAGTCTTGCTTGAACTGGATTATTGTACTTTTTCCATTGAATTTGAACATGGGGCATGGTCATCCTTAGAGGAAATTCGAATCTGTCACACAACCTGCTGACTCTCATACCTGTAAACAAGGAAAACAAATTTTGGAATTGTGTGTTACATGGCATGATTGCTTCGAAAACCAACGAATACAAACTATAGCTCTACACAGATATGGATACAGTGTGGTCACAAAGCCCAAATAATAGTGCAAAGAAAAAAAAGCCTTAAGAGAAAAATGCCAAGAAGTTAACAGTAGTTGGCTTTGGAAGATGGGTGTGTTGGTTGCCCAGGTCAGAAATAGAATACGTATTGCTTTTTTTTTGGGGGGGGGGCACACTGGCAGCTTGCAGGATCTTAGTTCCCCCACTAGGGATTGAACCCTGGCCTTTGGCAGTGAAAGCACAGATTCCAAATCACTGGACCCCCAGGGGGTACCCAGAAATTGTATTGCTTTGACAACAACAAAACAATGGAATTAATGAGCTCACATTACTAAACGTTCATGGATAGATATAGCACAGGCACAGCTGGACCCAGATACTTGAAGGATGTTGTCAAAACATGATCTCTTTCCATCTTTCCACTCAGGTTTCATTCTCAGGCAGACTAATCCCTCATGATGGCATCCTGGACCCTGATCATTTCACATTCCCTTTTAAAATTTAAATTTATCCATACCAATTAATAAAGTTCATCTCTTTCCTGCTGGCTCCAGTCAAAATCCTGGCATTACCAGATTGGTTCCGTTTGGGTCACCTCCCACCCTTGAACCAATCTCAGAGGCCAGAGAATGGGTTCCTCCTGAGGGGTGAGCTTACTCCAGGAGCTAGAGATGCAACCTGATTTATTCTGGCCACACGGAATGAGAAAAGTATGGGGGTGAGTGGTTCTCCAAAGGAAAATCAGGCTGTAACTATCAAAAAGTAAGGGGATAATGGGTGTTGCACAGTTAAAAATAGTATCTCTCTACCCAAATGGTGCTTTTATTTCTCTATATCTTTTAGAGTTTAGCTGGTTAGTAAGTATTTCTTCTGTTATAGGATGAATGTTTGTGTCCCTCCGAATTCATATGTTGAAACTTCATCCCCAATGTATTGGTATTTGGAAGTGGGGCCTTTGGGAGGGCGGAGTCCTCATGAATGGCATTAGTGCCCTTATAAAAGGGACCCTAGAGAGATCTCTCATCCCTTCAACATGTGAGGACACAGCGAGAAGATGCTATCTATGAATAAGAAGTGGGTCCTCACCAGACACTGAACCTGCTGGTGCCTTGATCTTGGACTTCCAGTCTCCAGAACTGGGACAAATAATTGTCTGTTGTTTATAAGTCAGTCAATCAACAACAAGGTCCTACTGTATAGCACAGGGAACTATATTCAATATCCTGTTATCAACGATAACGGAAGTATATCTGTATAACTGAATCACTTTGCTGTACAGCAGAAATTAACACAACATAGTAAATCAACTATACTTCAATAAAATTTTTTTAAAAAGTCAGCCAATGTATGATATTCTGTTATAGCAGCCCAAATGGACTCAGACAGCTTCTATAATGGAAGCAATATTATTTAAAAAGAACCCCCCTCCCAGAGTCTTCTGTTGCCCTGCTTATGTATCCTTCATGTCTATGTCCTCATGGGCGATGTGTCACTTGGAAAGCCTCATGATCCAGAAGGGAGGAAAAGTTCTCAGCTACGACCAATTGGATTCCTAAATTGAGACCAGATGTTTGGATTGGGGGACTTTTAGAGGTGCCATGTGTCCCTAAGCTGATCACTGATTTCTAAGGCCAGGAACTTCTGCTCCTCAATTTCTTAATACATGTGATGCTGAAATTCCATGATGTTCTGCCACTGGAAAGACACTCAGCCCTGTGTTTCTGAGAGATACTCTGTGGTTGTCGTGGGAGCACTCCAGGCGGAAGAGACAACCAGTCCCTAGGGTTAGGAAAAGACTGTCCTCATAGAGTTAGGAGAGAGTAAAGGGCATCCAGAAGAAATTTAACATTCAGAATTGCTAGCTGAAGGGAAGTAAGACAAATGCCATATGATATCACTTATTTGTGGAATCTAGAATATGACACAAATGAACTTATCTGTGAAACAGAAACAGACTCACAGATACAGAGAACAGATTTGTGGTTGCCAAGGGGGTGGGGTTTGCGGGGAAGGAATGGATTTGGAGTTTGGGATTAGCAAACGCAAACTATTATATATAGAATGGATAAACAACAAGGTCCTACGGTATAGCACAGGGAAATACATTCAATATCCTGTAATAAAGCATAATGGAAAAGAATATGAAAGAGAATATATATATATCTGAATCAGTTTGCTGCACAGCAGAAATTAACACAACATTGTAAATCAACTATACTTCAATTAAAAAAAGAATGGCTAGCTGAATACTAAATTTACCCAAGAAGCATTAAGAACACAATGTATTCAGGGCAAAGAGGTAGTGGTTAGAGATGCTTGAATTTTTTTTATTGTGGTAAAATAAATGTAGCATAAAATTTACCATCTTAACCTTTTTTTTTTTTTTTGCGGTACGCAGGCCTCTCACTGTTGTGGCCTCTCCCGTTGCGGAGCACAGGCTCCGGACGCGCAGGCTCAGCGGCCATGGCTCACGGGCCCAGCCGCTCCGTGGCATGTGGAATCTTCCCGGACCGAGGCACGAACCCGTGTCCCCTGCATCGGCAGGCAGACTCTCAACCACTGCGCCACCAGGGAAGCCCGATCTTAACCATTTTTAAGTTCAACGGCATTAAATATATTCACACTTTTGTGCAACCATCACCGTTATCCATCTTCAGAACTTTCTCATCTTCTCAAATTGAAACTCTATCCCCATCAAACAACACCTCCCTATTCTCCCTGCCCCCAAACCCTGGAAGCCACCATTCAATTCTTTGTCACTATGAATTTGATTATTCTACCTCATATAAGTGAAATCATACACTATTTGTCTTTTTTGTGACTGACTTATTTAACTTAGCAAAATGTAGTTATGCTTGACTTTTATTCCTGGTTTCTAACCATCCTGTGATTTTCTTGTCTTTCTGCAGAAGCTTTAATGGTGATTACGTTTCTCTTCTTGAGTAAACTTAAGCAAATCTTCAGCGACAGCTTGGTGAGTTTTTACGTGTGTATGCCCTTGTGTGATCACCATCTAAGATAGGATGTAGAATATTACCAGTATTCCAGGGGGAATTCTTTAAATACTTTACTCATCAAATTAGCAAAAACTAAGAAGTTCGCTAATACCAAGTGCTGGTGAGGATGTGGGGAAATGGGTAGACTTCTACATTATTAATAAAGCATAAATTGGTGTGCAACTTTCCTGGAGAAAAAAAGATGATAGCTATTGTATACATTGACCTGGCAATCTCATTGCTAGGTATTTCCTCTTCTGAAACAGTTTGCTGAGATACAGGGATAAGAATGTTCATTGCAGCCTTGTTCGAAGTAGATTAAAACTGGAGAGGATCCATCATTTGACATCTTAAACACTGTTTGAACAAATTAAGGCACCTCCACACAATAGAATACCAATGCAGTTCTTAAGAAAGACATAGATCTACATAGTGTGCATTATTCTGGAAAGTTCCACAAGGTGATTATTATGTGAACATATGCAAGTTGCAGATCAATTGGCTCAATATGGTTCCTTCTGAATAAATTGAAAGGAATATATAGGAAGATTCGTATGAGTAGGAGCCTATAATAAACGTTTATTCAACTCTCCTTCTTGTTTTGGAAGAATTCCCCAAAATTGGATTGTCATGATGGGAGGTGGTGCCAGTAGCTTCCCTCTTCCTGCCCCCTTGGAGGCTGGGAAAATCACATGACTTGGACTCAGCTGATTCTTTGCTCTCACCGAGGGGCTTTGATTTTTTTTTAAAAAAATCGTTTTTTAAATTTATTTGTATATTTATTTGGCTGCACGGAGTCTTAGTTATAGCACGTGGGTTTTTTTTTTTTTTTTACATCTCTATTGGAGTATAATTGCTTTACAATGTTGTGTTAGTTTCTGCTGTACAACAAAGTGAATCAGCTATATGTATACATATATTCCCATATCCCATCCCTCTTGCGTCTCCCTCCCCTGCTCCCTATCTCACCCCTCTAGGTGGTCATAAAGCACTGAGCTGATCTCCCTGTGCTATGCAGCAGCTTCCCACTAGCCATCCATTTTATATTTGGTAGTGTGTATATGTCAATGCTACTCTCTCACTTCGTCCCAGCTTCCCCTTCCCCCACTGTGTCCTTAAGTCCGTCTCTACGTCTGCATCTTTATTCCTGCTCTGCCCCTAGGTTCATCAGAACCGTTTTTTTAGATTCCATACATATGCCTTAGCATATGGTATTCGTTTTTCTCTTTCTGACTTACTTCACTCTGTATGAAAAACTCTAGGTCCATTCGCCTCATTACAAATAACTCAATTTCATTCCTTTTTATGGCTGAGTAATATTCCACTGTATATTTGTGCCACATCTTCTTTATCCACTTAGCTGTTGATGGACATTTAGGTTTCTTTCATGTCCTGGCTATTGTAAATAGTGCTGCAATGGACATTGTGGTACATGTCTCTTTTTTTTTTTTTTGCAGTACGCGGGCCTCTCACTGTTGTGGCCTCTCCCGTTGCGGAGCACAGGCTCCGGACGCGCAGGCTCAGCGACCATGGCTCACGGGCCCAGCCGCTCCGTGGCATGTGGGATCTTCCCAGACCAGGGTATTAACCTGCATCCCCTGCATCGGCAGGCAGACTCTCAACCACTGCACCATCAGGGAAGCCCCATGTCTCTTTTTGAATTATGGTTTTCTCAGGTTATATGCCTAGTAGTGGGATTGCTGGGTCATATGGTAGTTCTATTTTTAGTTTTTTAAGGAACCTCCATACTGTTCTCCATAGTGGCTGTATCAATTTACATTCCCACCAACAGTGCAGGAGGGTTTCCTTTTCTCAACACCCTCTCCAGCGTTTATTGTTTCTATTTTTTTTGATGATGACCATTCTGATTGGTGTGAGGTGATACCTCATTGTGGTTTTGATTTGCATTTCTCTAATGATTAGTGATGTTGAACATCTTTTCATGTTTGTTGGCAATCTGTATGTTTTCTTTGGGGAAATGTCTATTTAGGTCTTCCGCCCATTGTCGGTTTGGGTTGTTTGTTTTTTTGATATTGAGCTGCATGAGCTGCTTGTATATTTTGGAGATTAATCCTCTGTCAGTAGCTTCATTTGCAAATATTTTCTCCCATTCTGAGAGTTGCCTTTTCGTCTTTTTTATGGTTTCCTTTGCTGTGCAAAAGCTCTTAAGTTTCATTAGGTCCCATTTGTTTATTTTTGTTTTTATTTTCATTTCTTTAGGAGGTGGGTCAAAAAGTATCTTGCTGTGATTTATGTCACAGAGTGTTCTGCCTATGTTTTCCTCTAAGCGTTTCATAGTGTCTGGCCTTACATTTAGGTCTTTAATCCATTTTGAGCTTATTTTTGTGTATAGTGTTAGGAAGTGTTCTAATTTCATTCTTTTACATGTAGCTGTCCAGTTTTCCCAGCACCATCTATTGAAGAGGCTGTCTGTTCTCCATTGTATATTCTTGCCTCCTTTATCAAAGATAAGGTGACCATATGTGTGGGGCTTTATCTCTGGGCTTTCTGTCTTGTTCCATTGATCTATGTTTCTGTTTTGGACACGCGGGTTCTTTACTTGCAGCATGTGGGATCTACTTCCCTGAGCAGGGATTGAACCCGGGTCCTCTGCATTGGGAGCACAGAGTCTTAACCACTGGACTACCAGGAAAGTGCCAAGGGGCTTTGACTTTTGAATGAGTGACGCTAAGTGACATTTGAGAATTTGTTCACACAGTGGTGACAGCAGTGGGGTCCCAGACAGATGATGTCTGCTAAAACACAGCTTCTTAGAATTAATGTGCACATGAATTCCCAAGGGATCTCATTAAAATTCAGATTATAATTTAGTATCTTTGGGGGGGGGGTCCAAGGTTCTGTATTTCTAAGAATTTCCCAGGTGATGCTGATGCTTCTAGTCTGGGGACCATATAAAAAGATGGTTGCTCTGTCTTCTACTTATTGGCATTAGGTGGTACTTTTCACTCCTGCCTGTGTCACCAGGATGGTTCTTCAGCCCTTGTCAATTCTGCAGACCCCAATATCCTTCCAATAAATATCACGTTTTCAAGCCAGAGTCTGGTATTTGCGACAAAACAATTAATTGACATGATGCCTAAGATGTTTTATATTTGAAGTAATAACACATTGTTAAGAGCAGCTACCCAGGGCAGCAACTGTTGTCTACCAAAATTCCATCTCCATTTTCCACATAATTTAGTTAAACTGGACACCTGGCTGCCAAAATACATTTCCCAGCCTCTCTTGGAGCCAGGTGTGGCTCTATGATTAAGTTATCACCAACAAGATATAAGTAGAAGTGATACATGCAATGTCTGCAGTATCAGTTAGCTATTGCCAAAAATGCTGTGTAGCCAAACACCCCAAAATGCAGGGGCTTAAAATGACAATAACCTATTTTCATTTATTTCTACAGGTTGACTGACCTTGACTGGGGCAACTGAATTCTACTCCCCATGTTTCTCATTCTTTTTCAGGGACCAATGGATTAGCGAGCATGGGCATGTCCTTCCCATGACAATGGCAGAGGCACAAGAAAGCAAGAGGAGACACTCAAGGCTTCTTGATGCCTAGGCTCAGGAAGGGCATACCATCTGTTTTGTCTTTTTGTCTCGGCCAAAGCAAGTCATGTGATTAAACTGAACGTCAAGAGGTGAGGACATATGTTCTGCCCGTGACGAGATTATTGCAAAGGTATATAAAAAAAAGGTAGGAACACAGGGAGAAGAAAAGATATAAGAAAATTTCTACTCCTGGAAGTTTGGGTTATCTATCGTTTATCGAACCACCCTCAAGTTATAATGGCATAAAATAACAACCATTCTGTGTGCTATCAAAGTCTGTGAGTCAAGCATTCAGGACGGGCATGACAAAGATGGCTTGATTTTGCTGCATGGTGTCTGGGCCTCAGCTGGGAAAGCTGAAAGGTTGAGGTGACTCAACAGCTGGAGGCTGAACTCATCTGGAAGTTTGATGTCTCACTTCCATGTCTGGTGGTTGATGCTGAGTGTTGGGGTTGTGGGGGGACCTCAGTTGGGGCTGTTGGTCAGTACAAGTGACCTCTCTATGTGGCTGCTTAGGCTTCCTTACAGCATGGTGGTTGAATTCCAAGACCAAGTGCCCCAAGAGAACAAGACATAAGTGTGTGGTATTTTTATTGTCCTGGACTTTATTGTGTTGGAAGTCACACAGGGTCATTTATGTTGTACTTACTGGTTGAGGCAGTCACAAAGGCCCACCTAGGATCAAGGAAGGGTGACATGGATCCTACCTCACATAAGGGTGCCAAGGTGACATTGTTAGAAGAGCACGTGGGATGGGAGATGGATATTACTGAGGCCATCTTTGGAAATCTGCCACATGAAATGTCCCCTATGTCCCCTTCCCATGATCCAGAAGACAGCTTCAAACTTTCAATTGAGGACAACACCTTAGAGAATGAAGGGCAATAAGATGGACAGAATCTGTGTCCCTGAGTGACACATGGAGCAGAGCCACCCATGAACCAGGACTTCCCTGTCTGGACTGTTTTGCAAGGGAAATGACACTATTTTCACTAAGCCTTTCCATTGTGGAAACTCTATGTTACAGCACCTTATCTTAGTATCCTAATAAATACATTATCTTTAATGAAAGAATTAGAGGTGAGGTGTATATAGAAGTTTTTCCCTTTCTTTGGGGACTTTTTGTACTCTTTGAATTATATAACTACACACACACACACACACACATGAAAATGCCAGTGGGATTATCTAGATGGTCTTAGATCAATTATTTTTCGTTTCGCCAGCAAATATTATTTCAAACTTCATTTGATGAATGAAACCATTGTGTTATGGGCTAAACTGTGTATCCCCCTCAAATTAATATGTTGAAGCACTAACCCCCAGTACCTCAGGGTGTGATTGTATTGGGAGATAGGGCCTTTTAAGAGGTAATTAATTTAAAATGAGACCATTTTAGTGGGCCCTAATTCAATCTGATTGGTGCCCTTATAAGAAAAAATTTGGACACACAGAGAGACACCAGGGATGTGGATGCACAGAGAGATGACCATGTGAGGACACAGCGGGGAAGAAGCTGTCTGCAAACTAAAAAAAGAGGCTTCAGGAGGAACCAGTCTTGCCTATACCTTGAGAGAAGCCTGTGCACCGCAACAAAGAGCCTGCATGACGCAACTAAGACAAGATGCAGCCAAAAAAAAAAATTTAGTGGGAAAAGTGGCATTACTTTGCATATTTGCAAATCTCCTTAATGTCAGGCTTAATAGAAGACATCAGTATTCTCATTTGTGAAACTATCTTATCACTCTGTTGTGATATTTTGTTTTAGTCCAAGTCTATGAAGAAAATCTACAAAGATGAAGTTGGAAAAGGAAGGAAAAAACATTTCAATAGCCTTTTCAGGAACTCAGGAATTCTTTTTTATACTATACTAAAATTCAAAGAGTAGTAGTTTCATAAAGGTTAGCTGTAGTGAGCAATCACCATTTCAACGGGTTCTGCTTTATTAAAATCCATTGGTCTACCTTGCACTTTTTATGACATCATGTATTGGTCTTTTGGAAAATATTAGTTCACTAAGTTATGTAGATTTTCCAAACATCTACACATTCACTACATGATAAAAAAATCCATTTCTTAATATCACCACCAATCTCATCAGAAAAGTCAATATTAGAAAACTGTCAAACACAGTGACAAATACATGACTTCCAAAATTCTAATTTTCTCCTGAAAGCTCAAATTTTATTACTGGCAACAATCACTGTCAGTTGTTTTCCTGGAAGAAGCAGGCCCACTTCATTCATTTTTGAGAAAATTTCTGCCAAACACCCAAGTCTGAATCACCAGAGTTAGCATGTTATTTGTTCTTTAAATAAATCATTGTTCATGAAAAAAACTGGCAAATTCAACTATCAAACATTCACACAAGTGCTGTCCTCAGGGTACCCACTTACTTGTCTATCATCATTGGCTCAGAGGTGGTCATGTGATATAGGCTGGGCCAATCAGAGTGCATCTCAGGACAGAGACATTCTATCTCTCTCTCCAGTTGTGAACAGGAAGCATGGAGTTCCAGGGAAGCTGGCAGCCAACTTGTGACCATAGGGATGGCCTACACCATGAATGGCAGGGCAGAGAGATGGGAAGAAACTAGGCCATTGGTGACATCATTGAGCCAGTATACCAAGCCTCTCTTGAAAACCCATTCTACTTTTCATTTATTATATTTATGATGTCTGCTTGGGTTTATCATCCACTGGGTGACTTAAACAACAGACATGTATTTACTACAGCTCTGGAGGCTAAAAGACCAAGATCAATGTTCCAGTCAATTAAGTTTCTAGTGAGGGCTCTTATTCCTGGCTTTCAGATGGCCCCCTTCCTGCTGTATCCACACATGGCATTTCCTTTGTTTAAGAACATGGAGACAGTGTGATTTCTCTCTTTTCCTCTTCTTATTAGGACTTCTTATTGAATTAGGGCCCCACCTTTATGATCTTATTTAATCTTAATTACCTCCTAAAAGCCCTATCTCCAAATACAATCACATTGGGGGATAGGGCTTTAGCATATGAATTTTAGGAGGACACAGTTCAATCCATAGCAACCAGTACTTCTCTTTATGTCCAATGCAGTTTGAGATTTTACTTATTCACAACCAGAAGCATCCTAAACAAGCCAGTGGGAACTTAAGTGGTTTTTCATGTCTGAGCTTCAGTTTTCTCATCTGTAAAATGCTTAAAAGTCAGGAGGTCCCTGTTGTCCTCATGTTACCATGTGGATTAAGTGAAACAATGTATTTATGAATGTTTGGAATAATATGAACTTCATGGAAGATACTCATGAAAATTAATATTAACAAGAAGGCTGCCAGACAAGGGTCAGATGTAGGCACAGCAAGGAGAATGCAGAAGGGGGAAATGACATCCTGTTTTTCCAAAGAGACAGATAAATACTGATATGAATGTGCATAATTGTGGTATGCATGCCTGACTCACAGATCCAAAAATAAACCTTTAGACCCTATATGGCACGAGTAATTATAAATATAGCAATATTAGCTGTGAGTGACAAGCCCAATTAGAGGACGTGCAGATGATTTAGAAGGTCTTCATGCAAAGCATCTTGAGTCGCTATAAAAGTATTTGATATTTACAGCTCAAGAAAGAGATGAAAACTAAGAGAAGATAGTTCATGATCTGACTGTGGATCTGCTCTATCGTAGGTGCTGTCAATGCCAAGTTTTTCTCTTCTCATCCTCAGTCATCACACCCTGGCCCAACTTCCAAAGGCCAGCATCTGCATTCACTTGTCTGAGACTTTCTCTGGCCTTTGAGGCACACACTGTGATCTACACAGTCAGGCCAGAAATGCCAGGGAAAAACAGCTTCCGTAAGTGCAGTCAACCAGTGACTGGTAGGAAGTGGTGGATAAATACCCCAGCTCTCTCGCTCCTCAGTTGGAAAATACTGAGATCTGTATTCTATGCTGCTTCCCAGAGGCTCCCAGAGAGACTGAGTTCCAGTTTCCCACTGTGGTAACTTGCTTGATAACATGCTCTGTACTGGCTGCCTTCCTTCCCTGTCTCAATTTCCATTCCCCTCCTGGGTCCCCTGGAACCACCTCTAAAATCAACGACTTTCAGTGAATAGTGTCTAAGAGTCTGCCTCTGAGAGCCCAAAGGAAGACACATTTCCCCACCTGCATGCATATATTTTGCCAAGAGTAAGAAGTCCTTACGATTCTCTGTAGTGTTTCACACTTTTCAAGGTAAATCCACATACAAGGGGATATTATTTAGCAATAAAAAAGAATAAAATAGTGATGGGGCTTCCCTGGTGGCGCAGTGGTTGAGAGTCCGCCTGCCGATGCAGGGGACACGGGTTCGTGCCCAGGTCCGGGAAGATCCCACATGCCACGGAGCGGCTGGGCCCGTGAGCTATGTCCACTGAGCCTGTGCGTCCGGAGCCTGTGCTCTGCAACGGGAGAGGCCACAACAGTGAGAGGCCAGCGAACCGCAAAAAAAAAAAAAAAAAAAATAGTGATGGACACAACAACATGGAGGAATCTCATATGTATTATGCTGAGTGAAAGAACCCGGAATCAAGTGACTACATACAGTATACTTCCGTTTATATGATCTCCTGGGGCTGACAAAACTATAGGGACAGGTCGATCAATGATTGCTGTGGACTGAAGGTATGGGAAAGAGTTAATTACAAAGGGTCATGAGGGAACTGTTTGGGGTGATGGAACTCTTCTATATCTTGATTTTGGGGATGGTTCCATGACTTTGTGCATTTTTCAAACCTCATAGAACTGTACACTAATAAAGGGTGAATTTGACTGTATATAAATTATACCTCAATGAAAATGGTCATTTGAAGAAAAAGCATTCATCGTCATTGTCTTAGCTGGTTGTCATGACAACCCAGCAGCAATCAGGCAGGATTATTCATTTTTTCAGCCAACTGTTTTGAGCCGTATCTGCATTCTGCAATGCTGCTTCCTCCTAAACCCACTGCTGCTTGCCTTCCGATCCACCATTCCTCTCAAATTGTTCTTGCCACGGTCGCTAGTGACCTCATATTTGCTCAAGCCCTTGGCTAATTTTCAGCCCTAACTTCCTTGACTTTTATTTTATTTTATTTTTTACCACTTGGCATTCCTGATGCTCACGCCTTGGATCTCCTCCAGCCCATGGCTTTCAAGATGCTGCTCTTTCCCGCTCTGCCTTTGGCTGTCCTCAGTTGCTTCTTTATCCCATCTCTCCCCATTTGCCTACTTTTCCTCTACACATATTTCTCCTCACCTCCCTAGGGGAGCTCATCCAGCCTTTTGGCACCAAATATCACTTAGATACTCATGACTGCCAAATCTGTTTTACCTCTTATCCCCTTACTTCCTACTCACCTGGATTTCCAGTATAATACTCATCAGTTGATTTTGCAGCCTCCATTAGTGACATTAAATCAGGGAAGCGTTTTCTAAAACAAAACTTACAGCTCAGTGCTGCTGTCACTAAGTTTCAGGCCACTTACTTAACTTCACATTTTCTTTATCCATTTATCTATTGATGGACATTTAGGTTGCTTTCATATCTTGGCTGTTGGGAATAATACTGCAATGAACATGGGAGTACAGATATCTTAACAAGATCCAGATTTCCTTTCCTTTGGATATATACCAGAAGTAGGATTGATGGATCATACGGTAGCTCTATTTTTAATTTTTTTATGTTTTCCATAATGGCTGTACCAATTTATATTCCCACCAGAGTGCACAAGTGTTCCCTTTTCTCTACATCTTTACCAACGTTTGTTATCTCCTGTCTTTTTGAGAATAGCAAAGGTTTATAATCTTAACCTCAACTGGCTAAATACAACACTATCCTGAATAAAGCTGATTAAAAGAGCCCTATTTCATCTTCCTTTGAATTTTTTAATAACTGTTAAAAGTTATACACATTGAAAGAAAGACTACACTTTAGAAATGCAAAAACTGGAAGGTAACGATCTCCATTAATCTTTCACCAAGAGCTCACTAATATTAGTCATTTGCAATTAATCCTCTCAAACATTTATTTAGAAATATACACTACTGGGCTTCCCTGGTGGCGCAGTGGTTGAGAATCCACCTGCCAATGCGGGGGACACAGGTTCGAGCCCTCGTCCTGGAGGATCCCACATGCCACAGAGCAGCTAAGCCCATGAGCCACAACTACTGAGCCTGTGTGTCACAACTACTGAAGCCTGCATGCCTAGAGCCCGTGCTCTGCAGCAAGAGAAGCCACAGCAATGAGAAGCCCGCGCACCACAATGAACAGTAGCCCCTGTTGGCTGAAGCTAGAGAAAACCTGCGTGCAGCAACAAAGACCCAACGTAGTCAAAAAAAAAAGAAGTATACACTACTATTAGTTTTCAAAGTTAGAACATATTGTACATACTGTTCTGTTACCTGCTTTATTTACTTCATAAGATATATTGGATGTCTTGTGATTTTAATGCATTTATTTCACAACTGCAGAGGATGCTGCGGTATCCTAAATAATGCTCCTTCACTGAGTTAATCCCTGAATCTGTGAATATTACCTTATATGGCAAAAGGGATTTTGCAGATGTGATTAAGTTAAGGATTTTGAGATGAGGAGATATTCCAGATTATCCAGGTGGGTCCAATGTAATCACAGGGGTCTTTATAAGAAGGAGGCGGGAGATTAGAGACAGAAGGCAATGCGACGATGGAAGCAGGGGGAGAGAGGTATCTGAAGGTGATACATTGCTGCTTTTGAAGATGGAGGAAGGGGCTATGAGGCAAGCAATGCAAAGAATGCATCTCTAGAACCTGGAAAATGTGAGGAAATAGATTCTCTTCTAGAGCTCCCGGAGAGAAGGACAGCCCTGCCTACAATTAGGTTTCAGATTGGTGGAACCCATTTCAGACAATACATTTATACTATTTTAAGCAACTAAGTTTGTGGTAATTTGTTAGAGCAGTAATAAGAAACTAATATAGATGCCATTCCATGTTGTGGTATAATTTATTTAACATATTTTTTGTTGGTGGCCATTTAGGTTACTTCAAGTTTTTTTTTTTTTGCCGTTACAAGCACTGCTTGTGTTAGATTGCCAAAATGGTACCAATTCTTCCTGCTTCTCTGTATCCACACCTTTTGCCATTAATTTTGTAGCATCCTATCACTTTGACTGTGGGGTTGGCTATATGACTTGCTTTGGGTCAATGGAGTGTTGGTAAGAAGATGCATGAAAGGTGCGTATTTGACTGGGCTTACTTACTCTTGCACCAATGCCATCACCATGAGAACACACCCAGGGTAACCTGCTGGACAATGAGAGACATGTGGAGCATAGCCAGGTTGCCCTTGTCACCCCAAGGTCAACCAGCCAACCATCGATCTTGTGAAAAAGTCTAGCTAAGATCAGCAAAACCATTTGATCTTCAACTGACCCCAGACATATGAGCAACAAACTTACTGTTGTGTGCCATTGATATTTTGTGCTTATTTGTTATGCAGTATTATCATGACAATAGGTAACTGATACAAGCCTGTTCTGAGCATTTGTGCAATTGTCTCTCTAGGTTAGGGTAAACACTAGAAATGAAATGTTGAGAAAATGGTGATTGTAGTGGATATCTTTTGGAGTATCTACTTGTCTACAACCCAATGACCTCCACCCCTCTCTTTGGGAATCATTCTCCCATCCAAAGGAATGGGCCAGGAAGCCATGTTGGTGCCATGTGATTGCTCCTCCCTCCTAACTTCCCCAGCCACCATTGATTAGCTTGGGAAGTGTATCTCACTCAAACTGGCTACTTCAGAGCCTTTACTGTCCTTTGGAATTGGGGCCAAACGATTCTTTGGTTTAAGCCATTGGTCCCTTGATTGGAAAGCACAATGGGAAGGGGATCATTTTTATTTCTTTCCCAACATACTGCATGCAAGAAAAAAATAATCATGGGATTCCCTGGTGGTGCAGTGGTTGAGAATCCGCCTGCCGATGCAGGGGATGCGGGTTTGTGCCCCGGTCCGGGAAGATCCCACATGCCGCGGAGCAGCTGGGCCCGTGAGCCATGGCCGCTGAGCCTGTGCTCCGCAACGGGAGAGGCCACAACAGTGAGAAGCCCACGTACCGCAAAAAAAAAAAAAAAAAAAAAAAAAAAAAAGAAAGAAAGAAAAAGAAAAAGAAAATAACAATCACCAACTATCTTGAGTGCTTACTGTGTTCCAGGCACTCTGCATTTATTATCTCATTTTCTCACACCAGCCCTATAATTCAAGTCCCAAGATTATTCCTATTTTTCAGATGAGAAAACTGAGACTCAGAGAGATTAAATCCCTTGCCCAAGAGCACACAGTCAGAAAGAAGCAGAGACAGATTTGCCTCTCACATAGCTAACCACAGTGCTATGTATTCTGCCGTCATATGGCAGGAGCTCAAAGAATATTGAGCATGAATATATGGATGGATGCAGAGTGAGAAGATTGAAGCTGATGTGTAGGTATTGAAGAACTACCAGGTTCTGATGGCTTTTTAAAAAAATCAATTTTTATTGTAGTATAGTTGCTTTACAATGTAGTGTTAGTTTCTCTGATGGTTTTTTGATGACTGGTCCTAGTTCCTGTGAGAGGAATGCTTGACCTTGCATTATATGAGGTATGGCATGTCCCTTCCCATTTATCATCATCATCATCATCATTTTGGTTAGGCTACCTTTAGTTAGTTTATACTACACACTTCAAAAATAATAAATAAATATAAGTATGCATGTTTAGGTTTTAAATAACATTTTAACAATATAAATATTAATAATATTAGTATAACTTTGCCCTCCCAACACTGTTATAAAATATTCACCCCCAAAACAGTGTGAATTAATGTGTCTTTCCACATCCTAGCCACACTGGATATTATCAAAATTTTTTTTTTTTATGTTCAAGGAAGAGACAAGCTTCCTTTTATTCTCCCTGGGCTGGTAGACAAAGTTTTCCTGGTACCTATTCCCTAGGGTGTGGTCCTACCTGAGTCCCAGCTCTATATAGAAAATGTCAATTCCTATTCATCTATTCACTAAGGACATTAGGCCTCATCTCTTGCCTTGCAGAGTCAGTAAAGCCCCTAATACTCCCTCACCATTATGCTCTACAAGCTTTTTCAGGACCATGTCACATGCCTACCTCCTGACTCTCAGCTGTCTCTTCTCTGACTCCTGGGCAACGCTTTATTTCTTTAGAGCTCACTCATGCATGTATATTTGTACAACATCATTAACCATTAGGGAAATGCAAATGAGCACCCCAGTGAGATATGACTATACACTCACTAGAATGGCTATCATCCAAAAGATAGATGATACCAATTGCTGGCGAGGCTGGGGAGTGACGTGCCCACTGCTGGTAGAAAACAGTGCGGTAGCTTCTTATGGAGTTAAATGTATGCTCACCTTATGACCTGACAATTCCACTCCTGGGTATTTACCCAGGATAAATGGAAACATGTCCACACAAAGGCTTGTATGTGATTGTTCACAGCAGCTCTCTTTGTAATAGTCAAACACTGGCACCAAGCCAAATGTCTATCAACATGTGAGTGGACAAACTGTGGTCCAGCCATACAATTTAATATAATAAAAAGGAACAGATACTGATAAACAGACCAACGTGGATGAATCTCAAAGCATTATGTTGTATGAAAGGAGCTGGACACGAAAGAGGAAATACTGTATGAGTCCATTTATGTAAAATTATAGAATAGATGAGTTTAATCTATAGTGACAGAAAACAGATCGGTGAAGGTCTGGGGACAGTGATGGGGTGTTGGTGATAGGGATGGGAGTGTTGACAGCAAAGGGGCACAAGGGAATTCTGGGGTGATGGATATGTTCTGAATCTTGATGATGGTGGTGGTTATGTGGTATATACATTAGTCATCAAACTGTACTTTTCAGATGTATGCCTTGTATTGTAGATAATTTATATCTCAGTAAAGTTGGTTACAGTGTGTTCCGTGTTATCCAGTAGGGACTTGATATAGTGACGGGCTTTTCTCCACGTCCTGTCCCACCGTTGGACCCCTCCTGGAAATCTTTGGCATGTCTTTCGCTAGCCCAACATTTTTTGAGGACCCACTTTGTGTGGGACACTATTTAAAGTGTTTACTTAAAAAGATAAAGTGCTCATTTATTTCATAATCACTTCATCAAGATTAGCCCATTCACAATTCTTGACCTATTTTATAAGGAGGAAACTGAGACTCAGAGTAATTGTTATGGATTGAACCGTGTCTCTTCATAATCTTAGTCCATTCAGGCTGCTAGAACAGAACGTCACAGTCTGGATGGCTTATAAACAACAGATATGTATTCCTCACAGTTGTGGAGGTTGGGAAGATCAAGGCACCAGCAGATTCAGTATCTGGTGAGGGCCTGCTTCCAAATGGCCATATTCTCCTTGTGTCCTCACATGGCAGAAGGGATGAGAGAGCTCTCTGGGGTCTCTTCTTATAAGGGCATGAATCCCATTCTGGAAGGCTCCACCCTCATAGCCTAATCACCACCCCAGAGGCCTCACCTCCTAATACCATCACATTGGGGTTAGGATTTCAATATATGACTTTCGGGGGATATATTCAGTCTATAGCATCCCTGAAATTCTGACCTTGAAGTCCTACCTCCCAGTACCACAGACTGTGACCTTATTTGGAAATAAGGTCATTGCAGACATACTAGTTAAAATGAGGTCATTAGGGTGGGCTGTAATGCAAGGTGACTGATGTCCTTATAAAAAATGGGACATTCAGTCACAGCCGCACCTACAGGGAGAATGCCGTGTGAGCATGAAGACAGCCGTCTAGAAGCCAAGGAGAAAGGCTGGAGCAGACCTTTCCCTCACAGCTCTCAGTAAGAACCAGTCCTGTTGCCAGCTTGATTTTGGGCTTTTAGCCTCCAGCACCATGAGTAAATAATATTCTTTGTTTGTTTGTTTAAATGCCCAGTTTGTGGCACAGTCCTCCCACAGTATCTGTGAGGCATTCATTTCAGGTCCCCTGTGGGTACCAAAATTCGTGGATGCTCAAAGCTCTTAGAGTTGGACTTAATCCATGAGTCCCTGAATCCGAGGGTTGGTTGAATCCCCAGACGTAGAACCCACATATTCCGAGGGCCGACTGTAGTTTGTTCTGACTGAGCTAGCAAACTAAAACAGCAACCTAGGATTCACTTTGCTGTACAGCAGAAACTAACACAATGTTGTAAATCAACTATACTCCAATAAAATTTTTAAAATTAATTAATTTGGCTGTAAGCGGTCTTAGATGTGGCATGTGGGATATTTAGTTGCAGCATGTGGGATCTTTAGTTGTGGCATGAGAACTCTTAGTTGCAGCATGTGGTATCTAGTTCACTGATCAAGGATCGAACCTGGGCTCCCTGCATTGGGAGCACGGATTCTTAGCCAACTGGGCCACCAGGGAAGTCCCTCCAATAAAAATTAATTATTGAATATTAAAAAAAAAAGAAATCATGAAGGTAGGAGGTGCCAAATCTTGCAGTCTGACCACAGATTCAAATTCAATCAATTTCACAAATTCAATTGATTGCTTTCACTGTGTGTCCTTTCTTGGTTTAAATGATTGGCTCACACGGGTGAGGGATAAGGGCATTTCATGTGACATTTTCATCTCTTGCTTTCCTCTCTCCTGATTGCCCTTCCTAACTAAGTGATTGGACTTTGCCCAGGATATATAAGCAGCAATTCCCTAGCCTGGGAGGATGGCAAAGGCGTTCACTGTGCGGGTGGTGGAAGGTGTCATATTTCCTCAGCAGCTCTGTGTGTGCAGTTTTAGCTGTGGGGCTCTGAAAGAGACCTACAGCACTCTGGAGGGCATTATAAGTTTTGTCAGCTGTCTGCTCTTTGGCCGAGAGAAACATGATCGGGAGACCATAAATAATGACCCTCTTCCTTTGGGAGAGCTGGCTCAAAAACAGACATCACTATAGATATAAATGTGCATGTGGAACATTCCTTAAGATTTATTGGGAATTCCTTGAAGAATGTATTTTCCCTTTTGTATCTGTTTCCTTTTGTAGCCAGAGGAGACAAAAAATCAGGTCAAGCAGACTGCTGAGAAAAGTGACCCGAATCACAGGGACTCAGAAAATAACTTATGATGCTCCGGCAACAAAAACCTGGTTAAAAAAATTGGTTAAACTCCATTTGTCATTCTGCTACACATGTTTTCCACCTTATACTGTGCCCTCAGAGGCTGACCTATAAAGGTGACATCACTGGGTCTTATTGTCTCCTGCTGTACTAGTCAGGGTTCTCCTGAGTAACAGAACCAATAGGATGTATATATAAAGAAATAGATTTATTATAAAGAGTTAGCTCATGCAATTATGAAGGCTGACAAGTCCAGAATTTTCAAGGTGGGCCGGGAAACTATAGCTCTAAGGGAGCCCATGGTTTAGTTCCAGTCATAAGGCTGGCAGGCTCAACAGACCCAGGAAGAGCCAATGCTGGATGTTGAATTGGTGGGATGGGTCAGAAATAGATATAATTGAAGAGAAAGAGAAAAGAGAGCCAGGTAGAGGTGATAGCCAGCCCAAGCAGCTGATATAGTGTTTTTGGTCCAGGATCTGTGAAAGCTCTTGACACAGGAATTTTGACAGGTCAAGCTCAGAGCTCTGCACTAACACTTCTCTGGAGGTGAGTAAAAGAATGGGGGGAGGAGCTACTGACTGGACATCATGCATTGGTTGTACAGGTTGTGCACTGCACAAATCTAGGAGATGCCCTAGCTGTATGCAGCAGATCTGGCTAGTCCACTGGAGGATGTGTTACCACAGCAGGTGGAGGTGAGCTCTTCTAGCAAATAACCCTCAGACTGCTCAGCTATATGAGCTATATGAATGAGGTCATGCTAATCATCTAGACCCAGCCACAACACCAGAAGACTGCAGAGATCAGCTGACCTGGCCAAAATCAGATGAACCACTGAATTAACCTAAACAATTATGACAAGTAACTCGTGTTTTATTGTTCTAAACCACTAATTTTGGGGGTGGTTTGTTATACAGAAAGTGCTAACTAATACGTAGACACAGAGGAGGATAAATTTTCTCTACCCTCTTGAAGTTTAGTGTAGTCATGTGACTTGCTCTGGCCAATGACATATGAGCAGAAGTGATGTGAGTCACTTCTATGGAGTATTTAAGAACTGGGGCACCATTCTCCATCTTCCTTTTCACTGCCATGGTAACTGCCGTTGTTTGAGCTGGTGGAGACTTCAACAGTCTGGGTCCTTGGATGACAGTGTTTGTGGAGAACTTTTCATCTGTGAAGGACTTTTTTTTTTTTTTTTTTTTTTTTTTGTGAAGGACTTTTAACATGAGTGAAAATGCACTTTTACCATTTACCAGTATCACCGAGATTTGGAGATATTTGTTATTGCAGCATAACCTAGCCTATACTGATTAATACATCTCAGTCCAGAGATCTGAGATGTCCTTCCCTGGCCCACATGAGCTACAGTTTGCATGGATCTTTGTGCTGGGGAGACTTCTACATCATGTTCTCTTTCCTCTTAGAAATCGCAAGTTCTTCATCCATATCCTGCCTCAGACACAAAGTTTATCCTCACTTAGCAAAACCCTCTTTCCTTGCTTCAAAGAGGAAGGAGTGGAAACTTTTTGTTATTTAAAGAGACATAGAACAAAGGGGAATATTCATTCATTCATCCATTCAACAAATATTTTAAAGGAGCTTATTTTATTCATTCATTCATTCACTTATTTATTCATTCATTCAAAATATATTTATTGAACATCTTGTGCTACAAACAGTTGCAGGTGCTGGAACTGCAGCTATGAATGAAACAAAGCCCCTGCCTTCTGAATTTCATGTTCCAGTGGGGGGATACTAACAATAAACAGATATATAATATAATATCAAGTAGTGATAAACACAACTATGAAAAGATCCACAAAGAAAATCAGGGTAAGGGGTTAGAAAGTGACGAGGGCTGTTTTTCAGGTAGGGTACAGAAATGATCTCTCTGAATGAGTGATATTGTTACTGAAAGTGGGGTTCCGGCTGCTCAGTGCTCAAAAGGCAATAAAGGGGCAAGGTTGGTGGAAAGGAAAGTCTGCTTTATTTTGGATGCCAGCAACTGAGGGGGGTGGAGGAGGGCGGACTCCTGTCCAAAGGCCACCTCACCCCCCCACTGACAATCAGTGGGCAAGAGCTTTTATAGATGGAGGGAGGGGGCTACTTGCAGAAACAGCACAGTCAGCTCTGACAGTCATCTTGAAATTGGTCATGTGGTGATCTGGTGATCTGACCAGCGTCATCTTGATTGTTTTTTGTGTGTGTGTTGGGGGGCCATGCCGAACAGCTTGCGGGATCTTAGTTTCCTGACCAGGGATTGAACCGAGGCCCTCGGCAGTGAGAGAGTGGAGTCCTAACCACTGGCCCGCAAGTGGATGGATTTCCCCCCATCTTGATTGTTTTAAGCACAATCTTCAGTTCCAGGGGTTGGTTTGTTCCCATTTCCTTGAGACCAGTTCTCGGAATTGTGGCAGCTTATATCATGGCTACAGCTGTTCATCATGTAGTTAACTCCTCCTACCTGGTAGGGGTTTCCGTATCTACAAAATAGCTCACAGGATATGGCTTGGAATAGTATCTATAGCCCTTGGGAAGGAACTAAAAGTCCTTGACTTTGCTTACTGACTAAACTATTAATGTTGTGTCCTGTTTCACGGTTTTCCTTTGCTTCTGTATTTTCTCACTTCTCTGATTAAACTTATTCTTTGGCTAAAGTTTTTTTCCACAGACAAAAGGCAGGCAGAGGACATGGGGGGAAGGACCATAGGGTCCTGCTCCCTTTCAGTATTTCATCAGAGACCTGAACAAAGTGATGGAGTGAGGCTGGGGGCTCTCTGAGGCAAGGGAATTTCAGGCAGAGGGAAGAGCAGGTGTGAAGTCCCCAAGGCCTAATTTTGTGACTGAAAGTTCAGTGCAGAGAGAAAAGGGGGAAACATATTTATTGAACACCTACCATTTCCCAGAGACTTTATTAGGTGATCTCACCACACATTAAATCATTGAGGCACAGACTGCTGAGTGTTTACCAAAATCCATCCCCTTTTCGTCTCAGGGATGCAGCTAGAATACATTCTCCAGCTTCCTTGCAGTGGGTGCAACGAATCCAAGTGGGAATTAAATGAAATACCATGCTGGATACTCCTTCTGGACTGGCTGACCGTTGTCCCCCCAGTCTCCTGATTAGCTCAGCACATCACATTGCCTTCTAAAATGTCTCTCTTCGGGCATCATTTTTGCAGGCAGAATTGGAAAACCAATTGGGATTGTTCAGAAGGTGCCCAGACTTTGGCCATCGGGCCAATTTCATCTTCCTTTTCTTTTTTGAAATTCTTAAATCAATATTTTAATAAGTCCACATAGAAATTCACTCTAAGTGCCTTGATTAAATGCTGCATACATAGGACATTTAGACACAGAAGCAATGTCTTGACCATGCAGAAGAGATAAAGTGGTTACTCCATCTCAATGTACAATGGCTCAACATTATTATTATTTTTTTAATTTGTATTGGAGTAGAGTCAGTTTACTATGTTGTGTTAGTTTCAGGTGTACAGCAAAGTGAATCAGTTATACATATACATATATCCACTCTTTTTTTTTTTAGGTTCTTTTCCCATACAGACCTTTACAGAGTATTGAGTAGAGCTCCCTGTGCTAGACAGTAGGTCGTTATTAGTTATCTCTCTTTTGTATAGTATGGCCCAACATTATTTTATCCCATGCATATAACTGCTCATGTCATTGAAAGACTATAGAAGCAAATACATGGGAAGCAACTTTCTTTTCTTCTTTTAGTTCAGTCTGGCCGTATTTGAATTTCACAGGTTTTGGGCTTCTTCTCTGGGCCAGTGGAGTGTTACAATTATGCTTCATTACAAACTACCCCAATGCTCAGTGGCTTAAAGCAATAGTCCTATATCCCCATGCACCTGTGAGTCTTCCAGGTTGGCAAAACTGGGCAGGGGCTCAGCTGGTTGACTCGGCTCCATGCGTCTTTCATCCTTGTCCTGGGATAGCTGTGCTCATGGTGATAGCAGAGGTGCAAGAGGGCAGGTGGAAACATGGGAAGTCTCTTAAGGCCCAGGCTCGGAACCGGCTTATTGCCATTTCTGCCCATGTGCTGTTGATCAAAGCAAGTCCAAAGGCAAGCGTTGAGGAAATACATGTCATCCACAATGAGGATGTGCCAAACATAGGGATACAGGAAGGAGTGAATAGTTGGGGCCAATCTATCTATGGTCACCAACTCTTGCAAAAGACACAAGAGTTTAGGTTGACTCAGAATGGTCTCATCCACATAAAGGAAAAAGCAGAAATTTTGGACATTTTCAAAGGACTTTTAAGGAAACCAGGATGGCTATTTATATTCATCATGAAGTGACTCATACAAGTCATGTGATTTAAAAATAGGAAAATTCAATGCTAATTGCATAGACTAACAATAATAACATCTTACACTGCATTGCCTTTTAGAGTGCACAATGCATTTTAATATCTGATGCCTCATTTTATACTCAAAACAGCCCTCCTCAAGTATTATTATCCTAATTTTGAACATGGTGTGATGGAGGCTTAAGTGACTTGCCCAAGGTCACACAGCTTGCCAGTGGGAGAGACTAGAATTAATAAAATCACTTGATATGTAGCAGATGCTAAGGGATTTACGTACACCAGAGGTCAGCAAACTATAGCCCAGGGGCCAAATAAGCCTGTAATGATTTTTTCCTTTGCCCATTTTTATTGTTTTTTAACATCTTTATTGGAGTATAACTGCTTTACAATGGTGTGTTAGTTTCTGCTTTATAACAAAGTGAATCAGTTATACATATGCATATATCCCCATATCTCTTCCCTCTGGAGTCACCCTCCCTCCCACCCTCCCTATGCCACGCCTCTAGGTGGTCACAAAGTACCGAGCTGATCTCCCTGTGCTATGCAGCTGTTTCCCACTAGCTATCTATTTTACGTTTGGTAGTGTATATATGTCCATGCCACTCTCGCACTTCATCCCAGCTTACCCTTCCCCTTCCCCATGTCCTCAAGTCCATTCTCTAGTAGGTTCGCATCTTTATTCCGTCTTGCTCTTAGGTTCTTCAACCATTTTTTTTGTTTGTTTTAGATTCCATATATAGGTATTAGCATACGGTATTTGTTTTTCTCTTTCTGACTTACTTCACTCCGTATGACGGAATTTAGGTCCATCCACCTCACTACAAATAACTCAATTTCGTTTCTTTTTATGGCTGAGTAATATTCCATTGTATATATGTGCCACAACTTCTTTATCCATTCATCTGTCAATGGACACTTAGGTTGCTTCCATGTCCTGGCTATTGTAAATAGAGCTGCAATGAACATTGTGGTACATGACTCTTCTTGAATTATGGTTTTCTCAGGGTATATGGCCAGCACTGGGATTGTTGGGTCGTATGGTAGTGCTATTTTTAGTTTTTTTTTTTTTTTTTTTTTTTTTTGTGGTACACGGGCCTCTCACTGTTGTGGCCTCTCCCGTTGCGGAGCACAGGCTCCGGACCCGCAGGCTCAGCAGCCATGGCTCACGGGCCCAGCCGCTCTGCGGCATGTGGGATCTTCCCAGACAGGGGCACGAACCCGTGTCCCCTGCATCGACAGGCGGACTCTCAACCACTGCGCCACCAGGGAAGCCCTATTTTTAGTTTTTTAAGGAACCTCCATACTGTTCTCCATAGTAGCTGTATCAATTTACATACCCACCAACAGTGCAAGAGGGTTCCCTTTTCTCCACACCCTCTCCAGCATTTACTGTGTGTAGATTTTCTGATGATGGCCATTCTGACCTGTGTGAGATGATATCTCATTGTAGTTTTGATTTGCATTTCTCTAATGATTAATGATGTTGAGTATACTTTCATGTGTTTGTTGGCAATCTGTATATCTTCTTTGGAGAAATGTTTATTTATGTCTTCTGCTCATTTTTGGATTGGGTTGTTTGTTTTTTTGATATTGAGCTGCATGAGCTGCTTGTAAATTTTGGAGATTAATCCTTTATCAGTTGTTTCCTTTGCAAATATTTTCTCCCATTCTGAGGGTTGACTTTTCATCTTGTTTATGGTTTCCTTTGTGGTACAAAAGCTTTTAAGTTTCATTAGGTCCCATTTGTTTATTTTTGTTTTTATTTCCATTTCTCTAGGAGGTGGGTCAAAAAAGATCTTGCTGTGATTTATGTCATAGAGTGCTCTGCCTATGTTTTCCTCTAAGAGTTTGATAGTGTCTGGCCTTACATTTAGGTCTTTAATCCATTTTGAGTTTATTTTTGTGTATGGTGTTAGGGAGTGTTCTAATTTCATTCTTTTCCATGTAGCTGTCCAGTTTTCCCAGCACCACTTATTGAAGAAGTTGTCTTTTCTCCATTGTATGTTCTTGTCTCCTTTATCAAAGATAAGGTGACCATATGTGCATGGGTTTATCTCTAGGTTTTCTATCCTGTTCCTTTGATCTATATTTCTGTTTTTGTGCCAGTACCATACTGTATTGATTTCCCTAGCTTTGTAGTATAGTCTGAAGTCAGGGAGCCTGATTCTTCCAGCTCCATTTTTCTTTCTCAAGATTGCTTTGGCTATTCAGGGTCTTTTGTGTTTCCATACAAATTGTGAAATTTTTTGTTCTAGTTCTGTGAAAAATGCCATTGGTAGTTTGATAGGGATTGTATTGAATCTGTAGATTGCTTTGGGTAGTATAGTCATTTTCACAGTGTTGATTCTTCCAATCCAAGAACATGGTATATCTCTCCATCTATTTGTATCATCTTTGCTTTCTTTCATCAGTGTCTTATAATTTTCTGCATACAGGTCTTTTGTTTCCTTAGGTACGTTTATTCCTAGGTATTTTATTCTTTTTGTTGCAATGGTAAATGGGAGTGTTTTCTTAATTTCATTTTCAGATTTTTCATCATTAGTGTATAGGAATGCAAGAGATTTCTGTGCATTATTTTTGAATCTGCTACTTTACCAAATTCATTGATTTGGTCTAGTAGTTTTCTGGTAGCATCTTTAGGATTCTCTATGTTTACTATCATGTCATCTGCAAACAGTGACAGCTTTACTTCTTCTTTTCTGATTTAGATTCCTTTAATTTTTTTTATTCCCTGATTGCTGTGGCTAAAACTTCCAAGACTATGTTGAATAATAGTGTTGAGAGTGGGCAACCTTGTCTTGTTCCTGATCTTACTGGAAATGGTTTCAGTTTTTCACCATTGAGGACGAGGTTGGCTGTGGGTTTGTCATATATGGCCTTTATTATGTTGAGGTAAGTTCCCTCTATGCCTACTTTCTGGAGGGTTTTTATCATAAATAGGTGTTGAATTTTGTTGAAAGCTTTCTCTGCACCTATTGAGATGATAATATCCTTTTTCTCCTTCAGTTTGTTAATATGGTGTGTCACACGGATTGATTTGCATATATTGAAGAATCCTTGCATTCCTGGGATAAACCCCACTTGATCATGGTGTATGATCCTTTTAATGTGCTGTTGGATTCTGTTTGCTAGTATTTTGTTGAGGATTTTTGCATCTATGTTCATCAGTGATATTGGACTGTAGTTTTCTTTCTTTGTGACATCTTTGTCTGGTTTTGGTATCAGGGTGATGGTGTCCTCGTAGAATGAGTTTGGGAGTATTCCTCCCTCTGCTATATTTTGGAAGAGTTTGAGAAGGATAGGTGTTAGCTCTTCTCTAAATGTTTGATAGAATTTGCCTGTGAAGCCATCTGGTCCTGGGCTTTTGTTTGTTGGAAGATTTTTAATCACAGTCTCAATTTCAGTGCTTGGGATTGGTCTGTTCATATTTTCTGTTTCTTTCTGCTTCAGCCTCGGAAGGTTGTGCATTTCTAAGAATTTGTCCATATCTTCCAGGTTGTCCATTTTATTGGCATATAGTTGTTTGTAGTAATCTCTCATGATCCTTTGTATTTCTACAGTGTCAGTTGTTACTTCTCCTTTTTCATTTCTAATTCTATTGATTTGAGCCTCCTTCCTTTTTTTCTTGATGAGTCTGGCTAATGGTTTATCAATTTTGTTTATTTTCTCAAAGAACCAGCTTTTAGTTTTATTGATCTTTGCTATCGTTTCCTTCATTTCTTTTTCATTTATTTCTGATCTGATCATTATGATTTCTTTCCTTCTGCTAACTTTGGGGGTTTTTTGTTCTTCTTTCTTTAGTTGCTTTAGGTGTAAGGTTAGGTTGTTTATTTGAGATGTTTCTTGTTTCTTAAGGTGGGATTGTATTGCTATAAACTTCCCTCTTAGAACTGCCTTTGCTGCATCTCATAGGTTTTGGGTCGTCGTGTTTTCATTGTCATTTGTTTCTAGGTATTTTTGATTTCCTCTTTGATTTCTTCAGTGATCTCTTGGTTATTAAGTAGAGTATTGTTTAGCCTCCATGTGTTTGCATTTTTTTACAGATTTTTACCCTGTAATTGATATCTAGTCTCATAGCACTGTGGTCAGAAAAGATACCTGATAAGATTTCAATTTTCTGAAATTTACCAAGGCTTGATTTGTGACCCAAGATATGATCTATCCTGGAGAATATTCCATGAACACTTGAGAAGAAAGTGTATTTTGTTGTTTTTGGATGGAATGTCCTATAAATATCAATTAAGTCCATCTTGTTTAATGTATCATTTAAAGCTTGTGTTTCCTTATTTATTTTCATTTTGGATGATCTGTCATTGGTGAAAGTGGGGTGTTAAAGTCCCCTACTATGATTGTGTTACTGTCAATTTCCCCTTTTATGGCTGTTAGTATTTGCCTTATGTATTGAGGTGCTCCTATGTTGGGTGCATAAATATTTACAATTGTTATATGTTCTTCTTGGATCGATCCCTTGATCATTATGTAGTGTCCTTCTTTGTCTCTTGTAATAGTCTTTGTTTTAAAGTCTGTTTTGTCTGATATGAGAATTGCTACTCCAGCTTTCTTTTGATTTCCATTTGCATGGAATATCTTTTTCCATCCCCTCACTTTCAGTCTGTATGTGTCCCTAGGTCTGAAGTGGGTCTCTTGTAAACAGCATATATATGGGTCTTGTTTTTGTATCCATTCAGCCAGTTTATGTCTTTTGGTTGGAACATTTAATCCATTTACATTTATGGTAGTTATCGATATTTATATTCCTATTACCATTTTCTTAATTGTTTTGGTTTTGTTATCGTAGGTCTTTTCCTTCTCTTGTATTTCCTGCCTAGAGAAGTTCTTTTAGCATTTGTTGTAAAGCTTGTTTGGTGGTGCTGAATTCTCTTAGCTTTTGCTTGTCTGTAAAGGTTTTAATTTCTCCGTCAAATCTGAATGAGATCCTGGTTGGGTAGAATAATGTTGGTTGTAGGTTTTTCCCTTTCATCACTTTAAATATATCCTGCCACTTGCTTCTAGCTTGCAGAGTTTCTGCTGAAAGATCAGCTGTTAACCTTATGGGGATTCCCTTGTATGTTATTTGTTGTTTTTACCTTGCTGCTTTTAATATTTTTTCTTTGTATTTAATTTTGATAGTTTGATTAATATGTGTCTTGGTGTGTTTCTCCTTGGATTTATCCTTTATGGGACTCTCTGTGCTTCCTGGACTTGATTAACTATTTCCTTTTCCATATTAAGGACGTTTTCAACTATAATCTCTTCAAATATTTTCTCAGTCCCTTTCTTTTTCTCTTCTTCTTCTGGGACTCCTATAATTTGAATGTTGCTGCATTTAATGTTGTCCCAGAGGTCTCTGAGACTGTCCTCAAATCTTTTCATTCTTTTTTCTTTATTCTGCTCTGCAGTAGTTATTTCCACTATTTTATCTTCCAGGTCACTTATCCGTTCTTCTGCCCCTGTTATTCTGTTATTGATTCCTTCTAGAAATTTTTAAATTTCATTTATTCTGTTGTTCATCACTGTTTGTTTGCTCTTTAGTTTTTCTAGGTCCTTGTTAAACTTTTCTTGTATTTTCTCCACTCTATTTCCAAGATTTGGATTATCTTTACTGTCATTATTTTGAATTCTTTTTCAGGTAGGCTGTCTATTTCCTCTTCATTTTTAGGTCTGGTGGGTTTTTACCTTGCTCCTTCACCTACTGTGTGTTTCTCTGTCTTCTCATTTTGCTTAATTTACTGTGTTTGGGGTCTCCCTTTCACAGGCTGCATGTTCGGAGTTCCTGTTGTTTTTGATGTCTGCCCCCAGTGGCTAAGGTTGGTTCAGTGGGTTGTGTAGGCTTCCTGGTGGAGGGGACTAGTGCCTGTATTCTGGTGGATGAAGTTGGATCTTGTCTTTCTGGTGGGCAGGTCCACATCTGGTGGTGTGTTTTGGGGTGTCTGTGACCTTAATATGATTTTAGGCAGCCTCTCTGCTAATGGGTGGGTCTGTGTTCCTGTCTTGCTAGTTGTTTGGCATAGGCTGTCCAGCACTGTAGCTTGCTGGTGGTTGAATGGGTCTGGGTCTTGGTGTTGAGATGGAGATCTCTGGGAGATTTTTGCCGTTTGATATTACATGGAGCTGGGGGGTCTCTGGTGGACCAATGTCCTGAACTTGGCTCTCCCACCTCAGAGGCACAGCCCTGACACCTGGCTGGAGCACCAAGAGCCTGTCATCCACACGGCTCAGAATAAAAGGGAGAAAAAACGAAAGAAAGAAGGTGATAAAGTAAAATAAAATAAAATAAAATGAAATAAAATAAGATAAAATAAAGTTATTAAAATAAAAAATAATTATTAAAAAAATTAAAAAGTAATAAAAAAGTAAGAAAGAAAGAAAGAAGAGAGCAACCAAACCAAAAAATAAATCCACCAGTGATAAGAAG
The DNA here is from genome assembly GCF_949987515.2 of Delphinus delphis. NCBI lineage: Eukaryota > Metazoa > Chordata > Mammalia > Artiodactyla > Delphinidae > Delphinus > Delphinus delphis. The sequence goes on from NC_082685.1 coordinate 10,633,806, forward strand.
TGCTAAAAACTGTACTAAGAAAAACAACGACAGACAGAACATTAGGACAAGTGGTAAAAGCAAAGCTATACAGACAAAATCACACACAGAAGCACACACATACACACTCATTAAAAGAGAAAAAGGGGAAAAAATATATATATCATTGCTCCCAAAGTCCACTTCCTCAATTTGGGATGATTTCGTTGTCTAGTCAGGTATTCCACAGATGCAGGGTACATCAAGTTGATTGTGGAGATTTAATCCGCTGCTTCTGAGGCTGCTGGGAGAAATTTCCCTTTCTCTTCTTTGTTCGCACAGGTCCTGGGGTTCAGCTTTGGATTTGGCTCCACCTTTGTTCACACAGGTCCTGGGGTTCAGCTTTGGATTTGGCTCCACCTCTGCATGTAGTTCGCCTGAGGGCGTCTGTTCTTCGCTCAGACAGGATAGGGTTTGAGAGACAGCTGATTCAGGGGTTCTGGCTCACTCAGGCCGGGGGGAGGGAGTGGTACGAATTGCGGGGCGAGCCTGCGGCGGCAGAGACCGGCGTGACGTTGCACCAGCCTGAGGCGCGCCGTGCGTTCTCCCAGGGAAGTTGTCCCTGGATCCTGGGACCCTGGCAGTGGCGGGCTGCACAGGCTCCCCGGAAGTGGGGTGTGGATAGTGACCTGTGCTCACACACAGGCTTCTTGGTGGCAGCAGCAGCAGCCTTAGCGTCTCATGCCCGTCTCTGGGGTCCGCGCTTTTAGCCGCGGCTGGCGCCCGTCTCTGGAGCTCCTTTAAGCAGCGCTCTTAATCCCCTCTCCTCGCGCACCAGGAAACAAAGAGGGAAGAAACAATCTCTTGTCTCTTCGGCAGGTCCAGACTTTTTCCCGGACTCCCTCCCGGCTAGCTGTGGTGCACTAGCCCCCTTCAGGCTGCGTTCACGCAGCCAACCCCAGTCCTCTCCCTGGGATCTGACCTCCGAAGCCCGAGCCTCAGCTCCCAGCCCCCGCCCGCCCTGGTGGGTGAGCAGACAAGCCTCTCGGGCTGGTGAGTGCCGGTCCGCACCGATCCTCTGTGCGGGAATCTCTCTGCTTTGCCCTCCGCACCCTGTTGCTGCGTTCTACTCCGTGGCTCCGAAGCTTCCCCCCTCCGCCACCCGAAGTCTCCGCCCGCGAAGGGGCTTCCTAGTGTGTGGAAATCTTTCCTCCTTCACAGCTCCCTCCCACTGGTGCAGGTCCCGTCCCTATTCTTTTGTCTCTGTTTTTGATTTTTTCTTTTGCCCTACCCAGGTACGTGGGGAGTTTCTTGCCTTTTGGGAGGTCTGAGGTCTTCTGCCAGCGTTCGGTAGGTGTTCTGTAGGAGTTGTTCCACATGTAGATGTATTTCTGATGTATTTGTGGGGAGGAAGGTGATCTCCGCGTCTTACTCTTCCGCCATTTTCTGTAATGATTTTTTATAAATAAAGTTTTATTGGCACACAGCCACACCCATTCATTTACACTTTGTCTATGGCGCTTCTGTGGGGGCAGAATTGATTGGTTGTTATACAGACCATATGACTTGCAAAGCCTATGATGTTTATTACCTGGCCCTTGACAGAAAAAGTGAGCCAGCGCTTGACATACACAATCACACTTTTTCATTTAGTGTTTTAATCTGTATTATACCCACATGGTGCAAAATCTGCTAAATATAAAAAAGTAAGCAGGAAAAACCCCTCCATCCCTGTCCCTTCAGGTGGGATCCCCACCCCCAGAGAGAGCCTCTGCGATTAGTTCTCTAGCATCTTTCCAGAGAAGGTTTTAGTGCACATAGAAGCAAATATTCTTTTTTAAAAAATATTTATTTATTTATTTAGTTTTTTGTGCCAGGTCTTAGTTGTGGTACACGGGATCTTCATTGTGGTGTGCAGGATCTTTTAGTTGCAGCATGTGGGAAATTTTAGTTGTGGCATGCAGGATCTAGTTCCCTGACCAGGGATTGAACCTGGCCCCCCTGCATTGGGAGTGTGGAGTCTTAACCACTGGACAACCAGGGAAATCCCCAGATATTCTCTTTCAATGCAATCTCATGTGATTCTCACAAAATCCCCACAAGGTAAGAAGGATTAGCCCCATTTTATTGATGAGGAGACTGAGGCTTGTCTGAGATTGCAGGCTGATAACGTGGAGTGGGGTCTGTTTGTTCTCCCAGGGGTTGGGACCCCAGGGTTCAGCTCCATCCTCCACACTTTGGCTTTGCAGCCTAGGGTTTACCTAGTTGCTGAGCTGAGGGTGCACTCACCTAGAGAGAAGCCCCCTCTACCCCACTTCTGTTGGTCCAAATCCACCACCATGGGCTGAGTTCTTCCTATTCCATTTCCACCCCCATACTTATTATTATTATTATTTTTGCTGTACGTGGGTCTCTCACTGTTGTGGCCTCTCCCGCCGCGAAGCGCAGGCTCCGGACGTGCAGGCTCAGCGGCCATGGCTCACGGGTCCAGCCGCTCCGCGGCATGTGGGATCTTCCCGGACCGGGGCACGAACCCGAGTCCCCTGCATCGGCAGGCGGACTCTCAACCACTGTGCCACCAGGGAAGCCCCCACCCCCATATTTAAAAAAAAATTTCAAACATACAGAAAGCAGAGAGAAAAATATGGTGAAAAATATGATGGACCCCCTTGTTGCCATCACCCAGCTTCTTCAATTAGCAATGCTGTGCTGTCATGTTTATTTTCGTCTCCCTTTTTCGTTGCATTAAAAAAAATTGGCAGGAAATTCCTATCACATGAAATTAACCCTTTTAAAGTGAACAATTAAGAGCATTTAATACATTCACAGTATCATGCCACTTATCTTCTACCTAGTTCCAGAACATTTCCATTGCCCCAAAAGGTAGGCATCCCCTATCCCCCCATCTCCCTGTTCCTGGAAACTACCAGTCTACTGTCTGTGTTTTTGGATTTGCCTCTTCTGGACATTTCGTATAAATGTAATCGTACCCTGTGTGACCTTTTACGTCCCCTATGCGTACCCTGGCTTCTTTCACTCAGCATAATGTTTTCAAGGTTCATCCATGTTGTAGCATGTATCAATGCTTCTTTCTTTTTAATGGCTGAGTAATATTCCATTGCACAAAGGTGTTACCGAGTCTAAGTTCGTACTGCTCACCACACGACAGGCCAATAAATCAAGAGACAAGTTGTTGGGGCAAGGAATAGCGACTTTATTTGGAAAGCCAGCAGACCGAGAAGATGGAGGAATAGTATCCCAAAGAACCATCTTCCCCGAGTTAGAATTCAGGCTTCTTTTATACTGAAAGGAGAGGGGGTGGTTGCTACAAACTTCTTGGTACCAGAATCCTTTGTTCTTTCATCTGTCCCCGTAGGTCAGGTCACGATGTTTCTGTAAACCTCCAAGACAAATGATATTTTCTGTTCTGCGACTTTTTATCTCTATATGAATGGAAAAGCGTTATACCTTTAAAGGTCAGAGCCTTGAGAATGGGCTATCCAGTATATTTCAGTCTACAGGCAACCTTCTTTTTTTTTTTTTTTTTTTTTTTTTTTTTTTTTTTTTGCGGTACATGGGCCTCTCACTGATGTGGCCTCCCCTGCTGCAGAGCACAGGCTCTGGACGCGCAGGCTCGGCGGCCATGGCTCACGGGCCCAGCCGCTCCGCGGCACGTGGGATCCTCCCAGACCGGGGCACGAACCCGCGTCCCCTGCATCGGCAGGCGGACTCTCAACCGCTGCGCCACCAGGGAAGCCCCGGTGTTTTTTTTTTTTTTTTTTGTTTTGTTTTTTGTTTTTTGTTTTTGTTTTTTTTTTTTTTTTGTTTTTGAACCTTCTTAACTTGTAGCAAAAGCAATAGAATACAAAGGTTAAAGTAAAGGAAACAGACCCGATATGGAGTCACATTTGTGACTTCCCTATTACAGAGGGACCACGTTTTGTTTATTTATTCATCAGTCAATGGATGTTTTGATGGTTTCCTGGAAACGACCCATCACCTCACCCGTAAATACTTCAATATGGTTCTGTAACACATAGAGACTAAAAAAAAAAAAATAATCAAAATATTACTAACAGGCTTTATAAAGTGAACCCTAATTCTTTAAGATCCCCTAACACCCAGCCCAGTTTTGATTGCTCCTAACTGTCTAAACAATGCCACTTTCCCCCGTGAGGTACATCCTCCCACTTTGACCCCACCTTGGGAAAAACATGGGGCTTCTCTCTGCCCTAGATGCCTCTTATAAGAAAAACATACTGCTCACCTTTAAAAGGAGCCCCTTTAAAAAGAGAAAGAGGGTCACCCCACTTTTGGAAACCTAATTCTATGCATGCAGCAAACAAACCTATAAGACTTGCAATCAATTTCTTTTTTGCATCTAAAGACTCCAATTTTCTTCTCTCTGTCTTTGTGTTCAGATAATACAACCCCCTCCGCCTTAAGGGAGGAGATAGTGGGGTGGTAAGGAGAAGCTGTTTCGAGAGTGAACAGAAAAGACTTGAGGGGGGGGGCGGTTAGCATTGTTTTTGTAAGGGCGTCAATAATGTAGGTTGCAAGCTGGCGGAGGGGAGATGGTTAAATTATAAGTGTGATTCCATATTCCCACTGCTTCACGCCTGTCACACACGCCACCTCCTCAAACCCCCCCTCCGCAAACCCCCTAAGTGGAAGAGAAAGAGCTCTCCTGTTACCACCTTTCCTCTGCTCCTTAAGAGAAGCCGGTCTGAAAGGAGGTAGAGTGGGTGATAAACAGAATCATTCCAGAGACTAGGGTCCTGCCCTGTGCTGGGAGGTTGAGGTGCAGTGTTAAGGGGTGGAGAGATGAGAGTAAGAATTCCCTTTATTTTCCTCTGAGACGCAGTGTGAGGACCGGGGGGCTGGATCTGTCTCCCTGTGCTGGGTTCCTGTGCAGTACTTTGCTGGAGATGATCAGGAGCTGATGTGATGCTAGTTCTCCCCTGTCTCCTCCCAGCATCAAGGAAACCTCCTCCTCCTTCTCTTTTTCCCCCCTGGCAGCTGGCACAGCAGCCCCACTTGGTGCCTGCCTTTGTGGGGAGCCCTCAGCTTGAAGAACAGCTGCTCTTGGCACCCCCTTTCTCTCCTCTCGGGGGCCCCCTTTTCCTTTCCATTGGGCAGGCAATGGATACGTGGACTTCAGCTGGCTTGGAGCCCTGGGTGCTGACAAGGTGGGACCTTCAGGGCAGCTGGAGGACTCTTTGCGCTGCCCAGTAACCACACAGCCTGAGCCCCGGAGCTGATGCGATACAGGTGAGTGAGCGATACAAGATCCTGGGGGCAGAGTCCTGCAGGCAGTCTAATCTTTATTTCCTTGCTGCAACATTACCTGCATATGCAAAGGTAGAAACCCAATGACCCCCCCTTCCTGTGAATAGCTTTCCTTTGGGGGTGGGCAGTGTCCTTTGGTGGGGGCAGACCCCTGATTTCCAGCTTATACTTGTTTCTCGATGAAAAATCCATTTTCTTTCAACTGCCCTTAGCCCCCTTGTAGTACTTGATGTCTCTGCCACCTGCCCTGGACATGTGACATTTCCCCAATGACTATAGTTTCCAAGCTAAGTCTAATTCTACTTTTTTATGTCCTCCCCACCCCATCACTCAAGTCTACATTAGTCTCTTTCTGCTTTAAGACCCAGGCAGTCTGGACAAGTGACAGAACTTGGAATCTTGCGTGCGTCCCCCTCCCCTATCGCCTACAGCTTTGTTGCGGGGAGGCGGTCCCCGAAACAAAAGTTCGCGACGCCCGTGTAGCCGGGGTCCTTGTTTGCTGTGCTCAATGCAGCGTGAATGTGTTGGAAAAAGGGAGATGGCAGATGGCTGTTGAGGATAATGACACCGTCTTAGGAAACCAGTTGTTCTGTTTAATATTTAACATTCTCCCCTCCCTTGCTCCAAATGAAAAGCAGAGACAGCACTGACACCCCTCTAGACCAACCCCTCCCTTTTTAAAAATGTTTGGACAGAGTTGACTCTCCGGGTGGCTTTCATTTCTCAAGAAGTGAGAGAGACAGAATCCCTCTCCTCTCTCGCTCTCTCTCCGCTGACAGCTTCAGAGAACACGTGGCTGCCGCGGCTGGTGGGGGCAGAGGGGGAAGCGCCCCGCAGGCTGGGCTCCTCTGCCTTTTCCAGGGGCTCCTGCTTTCGGGGCTCCTGAGAGACTGAGCTGGGAGAAGGAACCAGAATAGAATGTAAACAGGAGGACAGAATACCTTCCCAGAGGTAGTAATCTCTGTTGAGGGTAAACGGACAGGAAGGGAGAGCTCATCCGTGTGCCCCATCTCTCCTTGGCTCCAAGTGAAGGTGCATTGAGGGTGGAGGGTCTCTGCTAGGTATCCGGGCTCCATCCTGAGTTTCCTGTTCTGAGTTGACAACTTCAGGGCAGACTTGCCATTTCCCATGCGGGCTCTTTCAAGGACAGTCCTAGGTGGGGAGAGGACGGGGGTAAGGTGGGGAGGAGGAGTCTAGGGTGTCTGTGGCTGACGCTGGCCCCTCATCTCCTACTCGGCTTCTAGTCCCTCCAATACCAAGCCCAGGCTGCAGGAAGTCTCCCAACTCCAGCCATCTTAGTAGCTGACTATTCCGTTGATATTGCTTTCCTCCAAGACACAGGGATTTGCAGAGTTACATAAAGATGTCACTCAGGGCAAATGCCATCCTTCCTCTAGATAAGACTGGTTTAAGTCAATGCTGCCCCTCCCCGTCCCCCAAAGTAAGGGGAAAGATCAGGACCGGGGTTCTGGAGGCAAAGGGCACATTTGACTTTGAACAAATGACTGGGTAAATGACCTGCAAAGTAATGCCAAGTGCAGCTCTTGGACATCACATGCTCCGGCAGAAGGTTTGACTTATTTATTTTATTATTCTTTTCGAAATGTTAGCTTACAGGACCAGAGGGCCCTTGATGGCCAAGGGCAAGTGAGGGAAGATTCTATTCCAGGATCTTTCAATCTCACTGTCTTCATAGTGACAGACAGGCAAGGGCTCTTGGCAAGCTCTCCTACCCCTTCCGGCAAGGCCAAGCCTGTCTGATGGCGGACAGTGAGCCTGACTTAACCGAGTGGAAGGGGCCGCTGGTCAGAATCTCCAGACCTTCTTCTCAAAGTGCAGACCTTGGACCAGCACCCTCTGGGAATGCAGAGTCTTGGGACCACTCAGCCCTGAGTTAGAATCTGCATTTGAACGGGATTCCGGAGCAGCTAAGTGCTGGTCAGAGTCTTAGAAGCCCTAGGGGCATCACTCAGCCCCTCTGTGCTTCAGTGTTCCTAGCTGATGATCAGGCTAACCATGGCATCCCAGTGGTAGGGGTCCTGGGAGGCCAGGCCAGGTGATGCTCAGTGCTGGGCACATAGTAGGTGCTCACTAAATCTTGGCCACTTTTTTTTGCTGTTGCTGTTCTTGCAAGAGTTCATCAATGTAATTTGGTTTTTAAAATTTTTTTCTTTAGTTTTTATTTTATTAACCATTCAGACCTACTAGAGAATGGACTTGAGGACACTGGGAGGGGGAAGGGTAAACTGGGACAAAGTGACATATATACACTACCAAATGTAAAACCGATAGCTAGTGGGAAGCAGTCGCATAGCACAGGGAGATCAGCTCAGTGCTTTATGACCACCTAGAGGGGTAGGATAGGGAGGGTGGGATGGAGGGAGATGCAAGAGGGAGGAGATATGGGGATATATGTATATGTATAGCTGATTCACTTTGTTATAAAGCAGAAAATAACACACCATTGTAAAGCAATTATACTCCAATAAAGATGTTTAAAAAAAGGAAAAAAATTGAAGTATAGTTAATTTACAATGTTGTGTTAGTTTTAGGTATACAGCAAAGTGATATATATATATAAAGAATATATATATATTCAGATTCTTTTCCATTATAGGTTATTACAAGATAGTTTGTATAGTTCCCTGTGCTATACTTGACTACTTTTAAATTTCTCTCCAGAGCAAAGGTGTGTATCCAATTTCTTTACTTTTTTAATTATAAAATACACCCAACATAAAGTCTACTGTTCTCACCATTTTAAAGGGAACAATTAAACGGCACTTAGTATATTCAATAATGTTGTGCAACCATCACCTCTATCTAGTTCCAGAACTTTCTCTTCACACCAAAGCGAAGCTCTCTACCGATGAAGCAGTTATTCTCATTCCTCAGTCCCCCAGCGACTGGCAACCACCAATCTGCTTTCTGTCTTTACAGATTTCCCTCTTCTCCACGTTTCATAGAAATGCAGTCAGACAATAGGTGGTCTTTGTGTCTGGCTTCTTTTCACTTCTGATTTCTTCTGTAGTTCATGCTTCAGCTTTCCCTTTCTTCTGCGCGTCCCACCCATCCCTCCCCTAAGACATGCAAGTCAGATGAGTATTGGAAACATATTCTGGACCCAACTAATCCACATGTTAATTCTTAGTGACCAAGAACAAAGTGTAGGGAGGCTCATCTTCAAATATTTTTTTCAGGACTGGAAACTGGGCTATTCACTTTTTTTTTTTTCCTTTTCTAAAAATGGTTCCAATTTTGGTATCCAGCTATTTCCCCCCAGCAAAAACCATCACTACAATTTTGTTTTTCTTTTTTTTTTGCGGTACGCGGGCCTCTCACTGTTGTGGCCTCTCCCGTTGCAGAGCACAGGCTCCGGATGCGCAGACTCAGTGGCCATGGCTCACTGGCCCAGCCGCTCCGCGGCATATGGGATCTTCCCGGACCGGGTCACGAACCCGTGTCCCCTGCAGCGGCAGGCGGACTCTCAACCACTGCGCCACCAGGGAAGCCCTACAATTTCTTTCAGCCTTAAGGGGATGCAGCTTTTAGACGATTTCTTGAGAGTTTTAAGATCCCAAGATGTGCAATAATTGAGTCACAGTGGCACACAGTCGGTACTCAGTAAATATTTGCTGAACAAACGAAGCACATCAGGACTAATAATTAGCATCGTAATGAGTTAATGTCGTCACGTATTAATATGTTTATAACCATCCACAGCCACTGGCTGGCCGAAGTTGCAGAATGAATGAGGGAGATTGTGAAATTCCCACTAACGCAAAATACCAAGAAGTCACAAACATGTATCGAAGGAAAAGTATTCCAAAGATGCAGCTGGTAGGTAAAACTACCCACCCACTCCTGAGAACACAGAAGAGAGCAAATGCTTAACAGTTTAGTTTAAGGGAGCAACATTAGAGGAACACTCTAATGTTCCAACATTAGAGGAACACTCTCCCCTGGGAGAAGTTTTATTATTTTTTTCCTGGCAGTCTCTTCTTTTTCCTTTTAACCTTCCAGCACCAATAGAGTCAAGCAAGTTTAAGAATGATAAATGGTGTCCGGCGTATAGAACATGGGTCCAATTGTGATATTGCCCTGGACAAGAGGAATAATTGATCTACCTTTTTTTTTTAGCCCTGCGGCTTGTGGGATCTCAGTTGCCCGACCAGAGATCGAACCCGGGCCACCGCAGTGAAAGCACCGAGTGCTAAGCACTGGACCACCAGGGAATTCCCTGATCTACCTTTCAATAAGTGTTCATTGTGTCCTTCCTGCTGGCCAGGCACTGTACTAGGCTTTGAGGATTCAGCAGAGGGTGGAATCATAATGGTAGCCACAGTCATAATAATATCAAACACGTCTTTAGGGAATTACCATGTGTGGGATGCTGTTCCAGGCACATTATGTAGAAATGAAATGATTTAATCCCCACAAGAACTCGCTGAAATATGTGCTCTCATCATCCTCATTTTACAGATGGGGAAACTGTAGCCCAGAGAGGTGAAGTGACTTGTCCAAGGTCACACAGCAGGAGGGGGCAGATCCAGGATCCAAGCAGGTTGGTTGCAAAGCTGGAGCCATTTCTCTATCAACTCCCATCAGTCATTTGTTGAGGAATCTTCCAAGGGTAATAACTCCCCAGCACCTCTGGCGTGTCTCTCGCTCCTGCAGCCAGAACTAGCCCCATGCAGGGAGTGGCAGGTGCTGGAGGTGGAGAGCCATGGGCATTTGTGGGCAGGTGAGGAGTTTGGGCACTGACGAATTATCTTGGAGGCTTCAGAGCAGAAGCATCTTTTGAGCTGGACTTTGGGGGTAGGGAGATAGAAGGGCATTCAGGATGGAGGCAAAAAGTTGCAGAAGTTGTGGATGTGTTCAGGATTGGAAGTGAGGAGTCCTTTTGGGATTGGCCAACAGATGCCCTGATAGTCTATGATGAATTGGAGGGAGGAGAGACTCAGAACACAGAGGAAAGTATTACGGTCCATCTGCATGGGGCAAATGAGGGCCTGAACCATGGAAAGTGGGAGAGGAAGTATGAGGTAGAATCAGCAGCCCTGATGATGAGTAGAATGTGGGGTGAAGGAGGGAGAGAGGGAGTCCCACAATGGTTGGTGTGATCAATTCTACTGCTTTTTGAGGTCCTCTGACCTCTAGAGGATGCCTGAGAACACCTGAGTCAGGTCAAGTCCCTCCTCTGCTTAGACTCTTCCATGCCTCCTACCTTACTCAGAGCAAAAGCCAAAGTCCTCCCTGTGGTCCACAAGGCTCCATACCATCTGTCCCTGTCACCTTCCTCTATCACCTCCCCCCATTCATCCCCTCACTCGCTCCACTCCAGCCACACAGGCCTCCTAGCTCTTCTTTGAACACACCAGACATGTTCCAGCCACAGGGCCTTTGCACAGGCTGTTGCCTCTGTCTAGACCGCTCTTCCCCCAGCCACCCTCATGGCTCCTCCCTCACCTCCTTCAGATCTTTACTCAAATGCTTCTTTCCCACTAGGGTCTTTTCTGACCACCTTCTCTAAATGACATTCTCCTTCCCCTTCCTTTTCCTCCTCTCCTGTTTTCTTTCCTCCATCGGCATATTTTACTTGTTTATCTTGTTTCTTGTTTGTCTCCCCCTCTAGAATGTGAGTTCCATGAGGGCAGGGACCACGTCTGTTTTGTTCACTGCTGGGTCCCCAGTGTCTACAACACTGCCGGACACACAGTAGGTGCTTAGTGAATATTGCTGAATGAATGAATGAATGAGTGAGTGATGGGGAGGGTAACAGAGCCATGAAACTGAAGTTGGGAGGAGGATTCAGCTTGAGATTCAGTGGCTCGCATGGATCCTGCCCACCAGCTTAAGCCCTGGAGGTCTCCCATCCTTTCTCCTTCCTAAATCCCAGTCAGTGTCCTGAAGCCGTGAAAACCATCCGGCGGTGCCAGGGGATCTGTTCATCCTGGGGGGAGGGAGTGTGTGTATCCCTGTGCCGTGATGGGCAATTGAACGAGCGGGTGAAAAATGAGACCAGCTGTGACATGGTTTTTTCTCACCAGGGGATGGACCTTTGCAGCCGTATTCACGGCTATGCTGGCGTGCTGGTCTCGGCCTAGCCTTCAGCCTTTGCCATCTGGCCTGGCATTTTATTTAGCTCTGTTCTCCTGTATGTGGGGCAATTCTGGAGTTTGGCCCCAAGCGATGAGAGCTCTTGTTGGCTCTGGCTTTTTCATTTCACCTTGCTCTTAGCTTCTCGTTGCAAAGGTGGGGTATGGGGCGAATTCACACTGCCTGAGATGGGGTGGCTTTGGGTGGTCTGAATCAGCGTGAGAGCTCCAGTCTGTGTCTAGATCTACTTATCGGTGCCCTCAATAAGTGGGTATTTGATGCTGGGAGGCAAGAAAGCTGAAATTCTAGGGTAACTGTGAATATTTAAGTACCTTCAAGAAGATGGGGGGTGGAATTCTCTGGCGGTCCAGTGGTTAGGACTTCGAGCTTCCACTGCAGGGAGCACAGGTTCGATCCCTGGTCAGGGAGCTAAGATCCTGCATGCTGCGCAGCGTGGCCAAAATAAATTAAAAAAAAAAAAAAAAGATCAGGAATTCCCTGGCAGTCCAGCGGTTAGGAATCTGTGCTCTCACTGTTGGGTTCAACCCCTGGCTGGGGAACTAAACCCCCACAAACCACGTGGCACGGCCAAAAAAAAGAGAAGGTGGGTGGATGTTTCTGGATCACCTGTTAAGAGTTTTTTTGTTTTTTGTTTTGTTTTAATTTATTTTATTTTCGGCTGAGTTGGGTCTTCGTTGCTGTGCGTGGGCTTTCTCTGGTTGCGGTGAGCGGGGGCTACTCTTTGTCGTGGTGTGCAGGCTTCTCATTCCAGTGGCTTCTCTTGTTGTGGAGTACAGACTCTAGGCACGTGGGCTTCAGTAGTTGTGGCACACGGGCTCAGTAGTTGTGGTGCATGGGCTTAGTTGCTCCATGGCATGTGGGATCTTCCAGGACCAGGGCTCGGACCCGTGTCCCCTGCATTGGCAGGCAGATTCTTAACCACTGTGCCACCAGGGAAGCCCCTGTTAAGAGTTTTTCTACACTTTTTTTTTTGGTAAAACAGACATAACATAACATTTACCATTTTAACAATTCTTCAGTGGTATTGTGTACATTCATAATGTTCTGCATCACCACCATCCATCTCCAGAACTCTTCTCATCTTCCCAAATTGAAACTCTGTCCCCGTTAAACACTAACTCCCATTTCCCCTTCTCCCAGCCCCTGGCACCCAGCATTTTACTTTCTGCCTCTATAATTTGACCTCATATAAGTGGAATCAAACAGTACTTGTCCTTTTGTGACTGGCCTCCTTCACTGAGCATAATGTCCTCAAGGTGCGTCCATGTGGTAACATGTGTCTGGATTTCCTTCCTTTTCAAGGCCAAATAATATCCCATTGGATATTTTGTTTATCCATTCATCCATCGATGTGCACTTGGATTGTTTTCTGTTGTTACCAGTCAACACTCCCACCAACAGTGCATGAGGGTTCCCTTTTCTCCATATCCTTGTGAGCATATGTCATCTCTTGTCTTTTTGATGACGGTCATTCTAAAGGGTGTGAAGTGATACCTCATTGTGATTTTGATTTGCATCTCCCTGATGATTAGTGACGTTGAGCACATTTTCATGTGACTGTTGGCCATTTGGATGTTTTCTCTGGAAAAAAATGTCTATTTAGTTCCTCTGCCGATTTTTTAATCCATTTTTTGGTTTGTTTTGCTACTGAGTTGTATGAGTTCTTTATAGATTTTGGATACCAACCCCTTATCCCATATATAGTTTGCAAATATCCTTCCCCATTTTGTAGATTGCCTTTTTGTGTTGCTGATGGTTCCTCTTGCTGTACAGAAGCTTTTTAGTCTGATGCAGTCCCACTTGTTGATTTTTGTTTTTATTGCTCCCTGTTAAAAGTTTTCACTTCTAGGTAGAGTCTTAACACTTGTTCCTTACCTGGCTACCTGCTCTGAAGGTTGTCTGTTCAGGGTCCGGAAATCACTTTTACTATCAGCCAAATAAAACATCTGGAAAGTGACGAATGCATTTGAAGGTCAGTTCAAAATGACATTTGGATTAGCTTCGCCTTGGTTGTTAGAATCCACGGTCTGTTGAAGTTCACACTCTTCAGCCTAGAACTCAGGAGGGGATACCATTTCTTTCCGTGGGTCTTAGCAACCCTTGTTTTGTCTGGGGCTAGATTAAGATGGCTTATTGACAGATCTTAGCACACAGAGCAAGATTGGAAGGAATGAGACTGCCTAACAGAAGCTCAAACAACAAGTAGAAGAAAGAGAATGAAGGCTGAGAGAGAGAACAAGAGGAAAGAGGTGAGAGGAAATGATTTCTTGCAGAGATGCTATAATTAGCTCTCTTTTTTTAAAAAAAACTTTATTGGAATATAATTGCTTTACAATGGTGTGTTAGTTTCTGCTGTATAACAAAGTGAATCAGCTATACGTGTACATATATCCCCATATCCCCTCCCTCTTGTGCCTCCCTCCCACTCTCCCTATCCCACCCCTCTAGGTGGTCACAAAGCACCAAGCTGATCTGCCTGTGCTATGCAGCTGCTTCCCACTAGCTATCTATTTTACAGTTAGTAGTGTATATATGTCCATGCTACTCTCTCGCTTAGTCCCAGCTTACCCTTCCCCCTCCCTGTGTCCTCAAGTCCATTCTCTACATCTGCATCTTTATTCCTGTCCTGCCCCTAGGATCATCAGAACCATTTTGTTTTAGATTCCATGTATATGTGTTAGCATACGGTATTTGTTTTTTTCTTTCTGACTTACTTCACTCTGTATGACAGACTCTAGGTCCATCCACCTCACTACAAAAAACTCAGTTTTCACTTCTTTTAATGGCTGAGTAATATTCCATTATACATATGTACCACATCTTCCTTATCCATTTATCTGTTAATGGACACTTAGGTTACTTCCATGTCCTGGCTATTGTAAATAGTGCTGCAATGAACACTGTGGTACATGTCTCTTTTTGAATTATGGTTTTCTCAGGTTATATGCCCAGTAGTGGGATTGTTTGCTGGGTCATATGGTAGCTCTATTTTTAGTTTTTTAAGGAACCTCCATACTGTTCTCCATAGTGGCTGTATCAATTTACATTCCCACCAACAGTGCAAGAGGGTTCCGTTTTCTCCACACCCTCTCCAGCATTTACTGTTTGTAGATTTTTTGATGATGGCCATTCTGACCAATGTGAAGTGGTATCTCATTTTGGTTTTGATTTGCATGCTCTAATGATTAGTGATGTTGAGCATCTTTTCATGTGTTTGTTGGCAATCTGTATGTCTTCTTTGGAGGATTGTCTATTTAGGTCTTCCACCCATTTTTGGATTGGGTTGTTTGTGTTTTTGATATTGAGCTGCATGATTAGCTCTCTTTTTAATAAATGCTTTGGTGTTCTCAACAGGATGCCACACCTGTGTAGATTCCCCTTGAATGCAAAGATTTCAGAGCACAAGAAAAACATTCATTGAATGAAGCCAGTGTTGCTTCCATCAAGTAGTATATTAGTTAGGGAAAGGCTATGGACTTACTGATGTCCCCCTAAATTCATATGTTGAAGACCTAACCCCCAATGGGATGGTATTTTGAGATGGGAGGTAATTAGGTTTAAACAAGGTCATGAGGTTGGGGCCCTCATGATTGGATTAGTGTCCTTATACAAAGAGATACTAGAGAACTCGTTCTCTCTTTCTCCTCCATGTGAGGACACAGAGAGAAGGTGGTCATCTACAAACCAGGAGGAGAGCCCTCCCCAGGAACTGACCTGGTCTTGGACTTCCAGCTTTTTGAACTGTGAGAAAGTAAATGTTTGCTATTTAAGCCACTCAGTCTATGATATTTTGTTATGGCAGCCCGAGCTGACTAAGTCAGGAATGCTGCTGTAACAGGTAGGTTCCCAGTTGGATAAAAAGTTAAACACAGCAGAAGTTTGTTTCTAACTCACCTGATTGCCCTGGAAGGGTGTTCTTATTCAGTGGATGGCTCTTCTCCTCCACACAGTGACTCAGGGACCCAGGCCACCATGCTTTCGTGGCTCTACCACACAGGGGGCCCTTAGTGTCTTCCATATCTAGCCAGGAGAGGAGAAAGGGAACTTATTGAGGGCACACCTGCTTCTTAAATCTTTGGCCCAGGGTGATACTCTACACTTCTGCTCACATTCCATGGGTAAAAATGAGTCACATGGCCATACCAATTCAAGAGGAGCTGGGAGTTTAGTCCCCGATCACTATCTATTCCCCAGGGTGTTGCCTTCATTTTGGTGGCAGTATCTGTCAAATTTTAAAACGCACATAATCTTTAAAATATTGATAGCAAGGCCACTTCTAGAATTCATCCTACAGAAAAACTTGTAGCAGCTTCATGGGGACTTATGTACAAAATGATGGCTACAACATTTTGAGGAACAGCGAAAAATGAAAAAGAGCCTGATGTCCACACTAGATAAATTCTATGGAGTCATTCGAAAACCCTATAGGAACTGGTGCGGACTGTCACTTAAGATATATTATTAAGTGCAAAAAAAGTCACAGACTTTTATGTATATATGTTTATGTACATATATGCATCTATATAGATACCTATATATATGGATACATATAAATAATCTCACAGTTTTTACAAATTCTTGTAAAAATTATTCTACATGATTGGGATTGTGTATTAGTTTTTTTGTGCTGCCCTATCCAATGACCACAAAATGACTAGCTTACCAACAGCATGCGTTTATGATCCCACAGATTCCATGGGTTGGAAGTCTGATAGGCTTGGCTGGGTTGCAATCTAGGTGTTGGTGGGCTGTGTGCCTTTCTGGACACTCTGGGAAGAATCCGTTTGCTTTTTCATTCAGGCTATTGGCAGAAGTTGGTATTAAGCTGTTGCAGGACTGGGGTCCTGTTTCTTTGTTGGCTGGAAGCTGGAGGTTGTTCTCAGCTTCTAGAGGCCACCAGCATTCCTTGGTTTGTGGCCCCTTCATCTCAGAACTGATGACCATGGGTCAAGTCCCTCTCATGCTTCTTATCTCTCCTGCCTCACCTTCCATAGCATCTCTGACCTATTCTTCTGCCTCCCTCTTCTACTTTTAAAGGCCTACGTGATGACCTTGGGCCCATAGGGATAACCCAGGATACTCTCCCTATTTTAAAGCACGTAACCTAGTTCCACTTTCTTTTGCCATGTTATGTAACATACTCATGTGCCAAGATCATGGGGGACAAAATCCTTCCTACCCCAGATTGTTTATGTTTTGGGAGAAGTGGGCCTGGCAAGGAAAAAGCTCAGTGTCAGACTTTGGGTTGGACCTCAGAGAGAGGCCTTGGGAGTCCCAGGAAACCTGCATCTACATTCCTGACCTGTCTGCTCCAGGCTGATTGACCTTGAGTGAGCCATCGCACCTTTCTGAACCTCAGTGTTATCTGTTACACGAGGGAGTAGATTTCCCACTTCCTCTGGGACTTGTGTTTGGGTGGGGATATCTGGCTTATATCCCTTTTTCTGCCCAATTCAAAGCTTGATTGTAAGGAGGAAGGGCATATCTAATTTCTCTTAATGAATTTAATGATTATTTTAGCTTTAAAAATATTTGTAATGATGTAACAAATATGCAGAAAACTGCACAAATGAATTTTTACACACGTCTGTATACTGTTTTCCCACCATCACCCAGGTAAAGGTTTAAGGAATTTCCATCCCCTCAGTGGGTTGTCAGGTTAAGCAAATTAAAAAAATATAGGAGACCACTAGTTAAATTTGAATTTCAGATAAACAATGAATAGATTTTTATCGTAAGTATATCTCATATAGCTAGACATCCTGTGTTTTATCTGGCAGTCCTACCAGTAGGCTCCCTTGTTGTTTTAGCCCAACACCCCTTCCACCCCAAAGGTCAACAGTATTCTGACTCTCATCACCATAGATTAGTTTTACCTGTTTCTGAACGTCATATCAGTGGAATCACACAGTGGGTCCTGCTCTGTGTCCGTCTGCGAGATTCATCCACACTGCCTGTGGCATATTCTTTTTCATTGCTGTGTAGTATTCTGTTTGATGGATGCATCACACCCTATTTTACTATTTTCTTGTTGTTGGACCTTTGGGTTGTTTCCAGTCTTAAGCTACTATGAATAGAGCTTTATGAACATGACTTTCAGTGGCTAGATGCAGTTAGGAGTGAAATTACTGGCTATTTTTAGTTTTAAAATTTTCCTCCCAAATGGAGAAAAAAGACATCCTCCCACACCAGTGAATAAATTGAAGCCTTGTAGGGTTACATTCCAGGCCCTGCCTGGTCTTATTTTTGTTTCTTGGATGAAGGAACTTGTGGGGCATTTTTGAGTTCCCATCCTCTCTAATGTGTTTAAGGAGCCTGTGAAGTTTTAGAGAACGCTTTTCCTCTACTTTTATTTTAACTTAATTTTTGTATTAAAATTTTTAAAATCACACTTTATTTTTATTTATTTGTTTGCCTGCACTGTGTGGCTTGTGGGACCTTATTGATAGCTCCCCAACCAGGGATCGAACCCGGGCCCTCAGCAGTGAGAGGGGGGAGTCCTGACCACTGGACTGCCAGGGAATTCCCTTAATTGATTTTTTTATTGAAGTATAGTTGATTTACAATGTTATATTAGTTTCAGGTATACAGAAAAGTGCCATATATATGCATATATATATTCCTTTCCAGATTCTTTTCCAATATAGGTTATTACAGAATATTGAGAATAGTCCCCTGTGCTATACAGTAGGTCCTTGTTGTTTATCTTTCTTATATTTAGCAGTGTGTGTCTGTTACTCCCAAAATCCTAATTAGGAATCCTATCCCTCCTATCCCTCCACCCTATCTTTCCTCTTTGGTAACCATAAGTCCTCTACTTTTAGGTACCATATCTTTTACTAATTTTTAGTAGTTTCACCTGTGGGTAGTGAAGCCTGGTGCCCAGCCCAGCTGTGTAAATGTCCCTGTCCATATGGGGGTGGTACACAGAAGGCCCCCAGACTTCCCTGCTGTCCCTCCCTCCCTGCTTTTCCCCCGGTAGCTCCTGGACCAGCCTGTATTAATCAGGAGCATCTCCAGGTACCATCTGGTTGCTATGGCAACTCAGGCTGGTCCAGGCTTGGCAATGGGGGTCAACCCCCCCTCTCAAGTGTGGTTTCAGTTTGGATTTGGGGAAGTAGACACACGTGATACCTGGTACTTCAGGGAAGTTCTATTCTGATTACATTAACAGTAAGGTTTTTTCCTGGCCTCAGGCTTAATGCCGCTTCTTTCCTTCTATTTGCTTTTCCCTCATTGTCATCTCTTTGCACCGTCTATTCGTGGAACCTGGCTGCTTCTAGGGGAAGCAAACCCCACACGCTTTGCCATTTTCTCTGCACTGTGGTTGGACAAACAGAGAGAGGGAACAGCACACCTCGTCACGGGCCCCCGCAGGTGCCAGGGAAGGACACCTGGCTGGAAGCGCCCGTTGGCCGGGGATGTGTTTGTTTCTTGTGTGTACACACAGGACAGGTGGGGCTCTGTTAAAAGCACCTGTGAGGGGCTCTGCAGAGCACACTCGATGGTGTTTGCTTGAGCAGCTGTTCCCCGCCCTCCCCCAGCTTCCAGGCTCCACCCACCTGCCACAATAGCCACCTGAGAGCCAATGTTGACCAAGCGCTTTCCATGGCCTGGTGCTGTGCTCAGGGCGCTGCCTTCCCACGGGTTAACCCACTGACCCCTCACAATGGCTCTCTGTACTACTTATGATTATCCCCACCTCGTGCAGGAGAAGACAGAGACTCAGAGGATTAAGTAATGCTGGGGACCACACAGCTAGTTGGTTGCGTGCTGGGGTTGGACCAGGCTCTGGAATAAGCCTTCTTTCCCACCACGCTTCATCCCTTCCTTACTTAGGAGAAGTCCTGGAGCCCCGGCAGCAGTTTTCTAGGTGCTTGATGATGTTTTCTTGGGTAGACGCATCCCTAAGACCATTCATTCAGGTAAGAAATATTTAAGGTGTCAGGGACCCAATGGCAAACAATACAGGTCAAGATCCTTGTACGTACGGCACAAACATCCTGAGATAATGCCCCACGAGGAAGACCTCATTGGAAGCTGTGATGGGGAGTGCCTGCATCTGACCATAGCCTGAATGATGAGAGGAAGCTGAACCATCAGAGATGATGAGTTGGTCTTCTTAGGAGAGGCTGGGAGAGCTCTCATTTCTTTGAAGCCTTTAAGCAGAGCAAGAGGAAATAGTCAGGAGGGAGATTAGCCTCTATTCCCACACCTGGTTCTTTGCACCCATCTCCTTACACCTCTGGGTGTTGAGGTGACTCTTGCAATATTTGTGCATGAGATTTAGGCTTCTAATTCTACTTCATTCATGCCGGCCTTCCAGTGGGTTTACTTTTCTTGGACAGACACTGGGAGGCTAGTGGTGGGGGCTGATAGGTGGAGAAAATCAGTCTGAGGTTAAAAATATGCTGTTGGGTGAGCTGTGGATCTGAAAGCCATGGGCCATCTCACTCCTAGAAGAACCAAGGTCCTGAGTGATTTGCCCCGTCACCTCCCCACCCTCATCTCCTCTACTCTCCTCCTCACTCACAGATACCCAGGCCCCTTCGTTGTTCCTTGAGCAAGTCACACACAGCCAAGCCTCAGGACCTTTGCATGTTCTGTTCTCTCTGCCTGGAACACTCTTCTCGCAGATACCCAGCAGAACTACTGCGTCACCCCCTTCAGGCCTCTGCTCAGATGTCACCTCCTCAGTGAGGCCATCTCTGACCCCCCTATTTAATACAATAACCAGCCCACCCATCACTTCCTGTCATCCTCTGCGGTGAGCGGAATTGCATCTCCTGCCCCCAAATTCATATGTTGAAGTTCTAACCCACAGTAGCATGTGACTGTATTTGGAGAGAGGGTCTTTTAAAGACATAATTAAGGCTCCTCTTCCCTGCCTACACTCCTGCCAGGTCTCCCTGTGAGTCTATCGCATCCTGCCTGGATCTGGCCAGCTTGGGATGCCCTGTGGACCCCGGGGGCTGTAGGGTCCATGGGAGCCCAGTGGGATGAGGCTGTCTGCCCCTGGGCCTGGCTGCTCCTGCTGGCAGCAGGCGCAGATCGGGAGCTCAAGGATGCTGGTGTCCAGTTTCCCTTGACCTTGAGGACCCGGGAAGGTCATTTGCACCATGGCTATGGCTAGTGTCAGATTGCCCAGCAGTGTTTAAAGAAAGTCAGATGCCTGGATTGGACTCTGCAGAGACACCTTCACACGAACACTGTGTTTCCTGGAATCAATACTTTTGTTTTTCTAGTACCAAGTTAAATGCGTCACATTATAAAACATTTTTGTTTTTTTGGCCGCACTGCACAGCTTGCAGGATCTTAGTTCCCCGAACAGGGATTGAACTGGTTGCAGTGGAAGCACAGAGTCCTGATCACTGGACTGCCAGGGAATTCCCATAAAACACTTTTGTGTAACATTGTCTCACTGAGACTCCCAAGGCTTTTAATATCTCCAGAATATATTTTCCAATTTTCCATAAGACTCAAAAGTCATATAAGCTCTAGGAAATCCACTAAAAAGACTCTTCAAAAAGTAGAAGATGGAGGAGACTCTGATGAAGAGAGTGACCATAATGAGTGAGCAGGAAGAGAAGCTTGAGGACGACCCCACTGGGGTCAAAGATTATAAAGACCTGAACAAAAGTAGCTCAGTCTTTTTGGTATGATGTTATTCAGAAGCTAGGCCTAGATATCAGAAGAAATAAAGTAAACCCCACAAAGGTGAACTCAGGCTAAATGGGGGAAAATTATGGAAGAAAAGCAGCATGGTGAAAGTGGGAGATAGGTTGGATCTTCTAACGGGAGAGGATAAAGAAGCAGAAACAGAGACGGTGATGCAGATTCTCCTGAAAAAAAAAAAGTGTTTAAAGAGAAGACTGGCAGTGAGAAATACAGAGTAATGTTCCGACAGTGGAAGAAATTGAAATTGCCTAAAAAGAGTATGCTCAAATAAATGGATTCCTTTTCAGCAATAAACCTGCTTTTTAGTGGTGGGGGAAGGGGCCAGGTTAAAGAGAGGACTTTTTTAAAAAAAAAATAAAGTTCTCCTACCATTTGGGGAAAAAAAGAAAAAAAAAAGAGGTAATTAAGGTAAAATGAAGAGGAAATTAGAACACAGACACACCCAGAGGGGAGACCAGGGAGACACAGGGAGACACAGGGAGAAGCCAGCCATCTATAAGCCAAGGAGAGGCCTCAGAAGAAACCAACCCTGCTAACACCTTGATCTCAGATTTGCAGCCTTCAGAATTGTGAGGAAATAAATTTCTGTTGTTTAAGCCACCCTGCATGTGGTACTTTGTTATGGCAACTCCAGCAAATGAATATACCTTTCCTGCTTAATTGCCCTCCACTGCGCTTTTCAACTCCTAATCCCCACACGATGTACTTATTTTGTTCAGCGTCTACCTCACCCTCTAGAACCTCCATGCCACGAAGAGGGAAACATTCGCATGTCTCATTTACACTGTGTCCCCAGCACCCAGTGCAAGGCCTGCACACAGTGGCTGCTCGCTCAGCGTTTGTTGAGTGAATAAGTGAATGAAATGGAGACAAAGATCTTTTCCGGGCTCTCAGTCCCTCTGGGGCTGAATATCCACCTGATATATTCATGAGAGGCAAGAACTCTGTCCCTTTTCTCTTTTTAAAGAACCAGCCAAGGTGGCAAAGAGCGGGCTCACTCACAGATGGCCATACCCTGTGTGGATTTTTAAAACGACCTTTGAACTCGCCCTTTTAGTTTTCTAAATGACACTCTGGAGCTCACAGGACCCAGGGACCAGCCGAGAGTGAACAAGCAGGCTCTTGATGACCCATTTTGCCGAGGACAACACTGAGATGCTGAGACCCCCACGGGGGTCCCACCCTCCGTGGCGGGCACCTGGGAGGTGGACCGAGTGCTCTGCGACACAGCCTCGTAGTCTTTTGCTCCATGGTGCTGCCTCTGTTGCTGGGCAGCTCCTAAGAACTGGCTTCCCAGCCCCGAGTTGCCAAGGAAATACTAAATCCCGTTGGGCCGGGCCTGGGGTGTATTTTGACTTCCTGTAAAGGAGGCCAGCCCCCTGTGCGGTCCTCCGACCTCCCTTCTCTTCCTCCCTGTGTTTGCTCTCTGCATCCCCCTTACCTTCGCTCTTTCTCGCTCTCTTCTCTCTCCTCCTCTAGTTTCATCCCGGGCTGGAGACAGAAGACCCTGGGATTTCTGTGTGAGGCCCATGGATGTCGAAGTCCTCCCGGGTCCTGGACCCCATGTTCTCGCCCCGCAGTTATGATGCCCTGCACGACCGCGGCTTGGGGCCTGCAGGTACGGACGGCGCCCCCGCGGGCACAGTCAGCATCCCTCAGGACTCGCGGACCCACCTGATGAGCGGCGGCTGCAAGGGCCCTCCCCTGAAGCGGCGGGGCGGCGTGGTGGACCACCGGGATGTCATCTTGGCCCACCAGGCACACAAAATCCACAGCACCCCCCAGGCCAGGAGGAAAGAATGGGAGTGAGTATGCACGGGGTGGACAGCCAGCCCCAGCCCGGGACAGGGACCCGGGTTGGGGAGCAGTAAACGGGGCCTCTTGGGGTCAGGTAACGCTTGTTTCTGACAAGCTTCTGCGGCGGGGCGGCGGAGGTGGGGGTTGGCGTGCGGGGGCGGATTCAGACGGCTGGGCTGGTTGCTGAAATCTCAAATCTCAAATTCCTTCCCAGCCTGTTGATCCATACCCGCTGCCTGGAGTCCCTTCTGTGAACCCCTGGGGCACCCACGGGGCAGCAACAAAGGGGTTAATTATGGGCGTGGCGGGGCGTGCTCGCAGGACTCTGCTCCGGGGTTCTGTGAGTGTCCACTCAGAGGGGTTGGCAAATCTTTCCAATGGGATGGACATTTCCGAACCAGGATGAGAAATGCCACTTTCTGGGGGGGGGGGGGGGGGCGAGGGGGGGAAGCGGGAATCACACTTCCACCTCAAGCCCTGAGCTTAAACCTGAGAAGTGGGGTGGGCAGGGGGTGGGTGCCGGGTTGGGAGGATGTGGTGAGTC
This sequence comes from Delphinus delphis, assembly GCF_949987515.2. Lineage (NCBI taxonomy): Eukaryota > Metazoa > Chordata > Mammalia > Artiodactyla > Delphinidae > Delphinus > Delphinus delphis. The sequence goes on from NC_082685.1 coordinate 10,657,192, forward strand.
CGGTGACTCTGGGGTCCTGGGACCCCTTTCTCTTTGCCAGTGACGCCCAAAGTGGGTCTTCTCCTGGGAGCCACCATAGGGTGGAAGGGTGGGCTTTGAGACAGCTCTGCTGTGTGGTCTCGGGCAAGTGACCTCTCTGGGCTCGATCACCACCCCTGAAGTCTCTCTTTCTAGGCTGTTGGAGGGTTGAAGGCGGTTTGTGTGAAGGCTCAGTCCCCCCATATGGAGGGAGAGCTGGTACTTTTTTCTTTTTCTTTTTCTCAAGAGCTTCTCTGGCCAAGGCTCAGAGCTGAGTGGATTCCTGGGCAGACAGCAGGGAAGTGGGATGTGAATATGAGTTTAGGGCTCTTGGAGCTGAGGCTGACGAGGACACTATCACTCCTGGGGACCCGGAAATCGCTTCTCCCACCCACTTCACGCCAGCCAGTCTGACCTCTAGGAAGCTAACAGTGTCTTCACCAGGCTTCCTTCTGTCTGCTGGAAGGGGGAACTGGGTTATAAATGCCAGTTGGGTTTGGAGTGTGCTGACGAGGAGTGTGTAAGTACAGAGTGCAATGAAAACTGTATTATCGAAAGGAGCCAGTGCTCATTTTGAATTGGAGGGCTTCAGGTTAGGTGAGAAAGGTGGAGCCCATGTGGCCTCTGAGGTGGTTTCCTGAGGTTAGGCTGACATCTGGTGGCACATTCAGGCAACATCTAGAAAGGCAACGTGGTGACCAAGCTTTATTTTTTTTCCCCCATGCTGTCTTCCTTTTGACAATCTCTCCTCTCCATCCACACATCTAGCCACCCACCCACCTGTCCATCCATCCACTCACCCATACATCCACTCACCAATCATCCATCCATCCAACCATCCACTCACCCATCTTTCTATCCATCTATCCGTTCATCCACCTCCCCATCCATCCATCCCTTCACCTGCACACATTTCCATCCATCCATCCATCCATCCATCCATGCTTCCATGCACACACTTACTCACCCATCTTTCTAGCCATCTATCCATTCATCCATCTCCCTATCTATCCTCCCATCCATCCTTACATCCATTCGCCTGTCCGTATTTCTATCCATCCATCCATCCACCCACCCATCATTTCATAAATACCCAGGGTGCACATAATATCTGCAGCTGCAATGCTAAATACCACTCCTCTCTTATCCCCTCTCCAGGACTCGCCTTCTCTCTCCCCTCCCTTCCCATTTATTTCCATTCTCCTCCTGTTTCCTTTCATTTGCTTTCTTTTTAAAATTAATTAATTATTCTTTGGCTACATTGGGTCTTCGTTGCTGCGTGTGGGCTTTCTCTAGTGGTGGGGAGCGGGCGCTACTCTTCGTTGTAGTGTGCGGGCTCCTCACTGCGGTGGCTTCTCTTGTTGAGGAGCACGGGCTCTAGGTGCTCGGGCTTCAGTAGTTGTAGCACGCAGGTTCAGTGGTTGTGGCTCGCAGGCTCTAAAGCGCAGGCCCAGTAGTCCTGGTGCCCGGGCTTAGTTGCTCTGCGGCATGTGGGATCTTCCTGGACCAGGGCTCGAACCCGTGTTCCCTGAATTGGCAGGCGGATTCTTAACCACTGCGCCACCAGGGAAGCCCCTTTTATTTTCTTTTGAAAAAGAAATTTGATTAGTTCTTGCAGAAAATGAGGCTTCTTTAAGGGGTTAGAGTGAGTTATTTCTGCATACCCACTGAAAATAGATTTTTAGGATAAAGAAAAGTGTCACAGTGACTTAAAGAATTTAAAAACCCTGTTGCCCAAGGAAAATGATAACTGTAATTTCTAATAATAATGACAGCTAACGTTTATTGGGCACCTACTGTATGCCAGACACTTTTGATCTTGTTGTCTTGTCATAACTCTGCCACGCTGCAGGTTCTACATTATCCCCAATTTACAGGTGAATAAAGGGAGGCTGAGAGAGGCGAAGTAGCTTGCTAGACACTGGCAGAACTGAGATTCGAACCCCAACCTGTCGGAGTCCCAAACTCAAACTCTTTTTTTTTTTTTTTTTGGTGGTATGCGGGCCTCTCACTGTTGTGGCCTCTCCCATTGCGGAGCACAGGCTCCAGACGCGCAGGCTCAGCGACCATGGCTCACCGGGCGCAGCCGCTCCGGCATGTGGGATCTTCCCGGACCGGGGCACGAACCCGTGTCCCCTGCATCGGCAGGCAGACTCTCAACCAGTGCGCCACCAGGGAAGCCCCAAACTCAAACTCTTAATCATTTGGCTGAAGAGTTTCTACAACAGCAAGTGGCAGGGATTTTCTCTTAAATAACGCAGAAAATAAAGTCAGCCACATCAGGGAGAAAGAGGGAAGCATTGTAGGGTATTCAGAATCAGGAGACGTTGCTTACAGTGCCATTTCCATCACAACCTCCTTGAATGGCTAACTTACGCCCCAGTTTCCCATTCCAGTCACTTTCTAGGACCATAAAAAGACTTGAAGGGTCTTTATAGCTACAATCTCCAAACTTCTAATCTCCTACCCCTACCAGTAAAACAAACACATTTTCAACACGCACATAATGTATATATTTTTGCGTATCGATTATATAAGTATTCTGCTGAATTTATTATATGCACTATAAAATATACATAAAAATAGAAATGCCCAAAGGATGAGACATCAGTGAGATAAGTATGTTTAAATGGTTTTAATTTTTTAAATTTAGTGGTACAAAATACTGTTGCTAACGTGTTTTGTGTGTGTGTGTTACACATTTTAATTTTTATTTATTTATTATTTTAAAATTTAATTTTTAAGTTCATTTTTATTTAAAATTTTATTTTATTTTACTTTTTAATTGTATAGTTGATTTACAATATTTTATTAGTTTCAGGTGTACGGCAAAGTGATTATATATGTAACTATATATATAGTTTTTCAGATTCTTTTCCCTTATAGGTTATTACATAATATTGAGTAGAGTTCCCTGAGCTATATACAGTGGGTCCTTGTTGATTGTCTATTTTATATATAGTAGTGTGTATATGTTAATCCCAAACTCCTAATTTATCCCTTCCCCCTACCCCCGCTATCGTGTTTTAGAAGTTTGTCTTCACTTTTCAAACACCGTGTTTTGTCAGAGTTCTTTATTCTGAAAATGTTCAAATACACTAAGAGCAGAGAGAAGAGCACAGTGAACCCGACAAACCCATCACCCAAATACACTAATTATCAAGATTTTGTCAGCCTTACATCATAAGTCCATTTTCCTTTCCTATTTTCTGAGCTATTTTAAAGCAAATCCCAGACCTTATATGATTTTACAAACTTCAGACTACATGTCTAAAGCACACAGACATTTTCTTACTAATATCACACTGACAAAATTAACAATGATTTTTAAAAAAATATATTTTATTTTATTTTATTTTATTTTTGCGGTACGCGGGCCTCTCACTGTTGTGGTCTCTCCCGTTGCGGAGCACAGGCTCCGGACGCGCAGGCTCAGCGGCCATGGCTCACGGGCCCAGCCGCTCCGCGGCAGGTGGGATCTTCCCGGACCGGGGCACGAACCCGTGTCCCCTGCATCGGCAGGCGGACTCTCAACCACTGCGCCACCAGGGAAGCCCAACAGTGATTTTTACATCACCTAATTTCCAGCCCACATTCAAATTTCCCTGCTTGTGTTTTTTACAGTTGATTTCTTTGAGTCAGGAAAGTCTGTGTCTTGCATTTGGTGGCCATATCTCTTTTTTTTAAGTTGTGGTGAAAATAGATATAACATAGCATTTACCCTTCTAACCATTTTTCAGTGTGCAGCTCGTGGTATTAAGTACATTCACATTTTGTTCAACCACCACCACCATCCATTTTCAGAACTCCTTTCATTTTGGGAAACTGAAAGTCTGTCCCCATTAAACACTAACAGCCAATCCTCCCTCCCCACATCCTCTGGCAACCACTATTCTACCTTCTGTCTCTGTGAATTTGGCTGCTCTAGGAACCTCATTTAAGTGGAATCGTACAGTGTTTGTCCTTTTAGCATAATGCCCTTGAGGTTCATCCGTGGAGTCACATGTGTCAAAATTTCCTTCCTTTTTAAGACTGTATACTATTCCATTTTATGGATGGATCACATTTTGTTTATCCATTCATCCACTGATGGACACTTGGGTTGTTTCTACCTTTTGGAGATTGTGACTAATGCTGCTGTGAACATGGGTGTGTATATATATATATATATTCGAGACCCTGTTTTCAACTCTTCTGGGTCTATACATAGAACTTGAATTCCTGGCTCATATGGTAATTCTACAGTCTTATTTAGTCTACAAGGATTCTCTCTCTCCCACCACTCACGTTCTCCTATCCCGTTGTGATTTATCATAGAATAAACCACGTCAATTGTCCTATAGAATATGCCCCATTCTGAATCGTCTGTTTGAAACTTTATTTTTTCAAATCCTGTTAACTATAGCGGCTTTGCCCATCCTTAGGAATCCCACCCAGGCACAGTGCCCACCAAGATGAAGCGAACCATAGCAAACATGACTCCACATTTCAAAATGTCTTCATGAGAATTTGGGACGTTTTTTGGCCATCTTCTGATACTCAATGAGATCACTATGGTTTCTATTTCTTCCTGTGACTGATGGAGTCCTGGTACCAGGAGGGGAGAGTCCCAGCTTTGCCATTTCTCACTGTTCCTTTCTGCTCTTGTTACTATTTCCTTCAACCCTTTCTTTCCAGGCAGGGATCTTCCACTTCACCAGCCAATATCCCAGTCCATCAACCCATTTACACAGGTCTCAGGAGACCACAGTGCATCACCACGACATGGTTCTTTATCCTGTTTCTTTTCTGTCTTGTCCACTAGAACGTCCCTGGCAAGGATGCTCGACTGTGTCCCCAGCCCCTGAGACCGAGGCTGGCACCCATAGGCACTCAGTAAATATCTGTCGAATGAAGGCACCAGATGAGAATGAATGAGGGAGGGTTGCTGCCAAGCAGCTAAGTGGATTTAGTCAACCATACATGAAGGGTTAATAAAGTCCAGTGCTTCATTGTAGATGAAACAGTAGCAGACATGGAAGTTCGAGAATTTGGTTCCATACTTTCACAGATGTACTCACTGGGGGTGCACCTAACCCACTTTGGAGGTTCTTGCACGAAGAGTTGAGTGAGGAGATGCTGCCTCCCTCCTCCTCCCCTTCACTTCTCCCTCCTTCCTTCCCCTTCCCTCCTCCCTCCCTTCTCCTCTCCATGCACTCTATCTCCCTTCCTCATTCCTGCATCCCTATCTCCTTCCCCTTCCTCCATTCTCCCTCCATCTACCTCCCTCCTCTCATTCCTCTCCCTCCTCCCCCTTTCCACTTCATCCCTCTCCCTTTCTCCTTTCTCCTCTCCCTCCCCCTCCCTCCCTCCTACTCTCCATCCCTCTCCCTCCTCCCTCCCTTTCTCCTTTCTTCTCCCACTTCCTCTGTCCCTCCTCTCCTTTGTCTCCCTCCTTTCTCTATCCCCCTCCTTCCTCCCCTTCTCCCCTTCATCCCCTTCCCTCCTCCCTCCCTTTTCCTCTCCGCCTACCCTACCACCTTTCTTCACCCCTTCACCCCTCCCTTCCTCTGCCCCGTTCTTCCTTACACCAATATTTAGGACATTACCTCTGTTCTCAGCTCCATGTGGAGCCTTGGGAACACATCAGTCAATAGTCCGCTCTTTCCAGAATGACACTCTCCACTCAGCAGGAAAAACCAACATGAAACAAATGGTGACAAGCAGGAATAATGCCCAGAAAGGGCCGAGCAAGAGTCTGGGGGGAGCCGGGAAGGCCTCCCTGAGGAAGAAATTTCCAGGCTAGTTCTTCACACACCTTACTGCATTTTTGAACACCTGAGGGAGGGGGTCTTGTTAAATGGAGATTCTGACTCAGCAGGTCTGGGCTAGGGCTTGGGACTCTGCATTTCTTTCTAACAAGCTCCCAGCTGGAGCCAATGCTGCTGTCGGTGGACCATGGTCTGAGCAGCCAGTTCTGAGCCGCCATCATCATCATCATCAAATAGAGGACGTGGGCGGGAGAATGGAGTGTGGAGAGAGGAGAGCTAAGCGAACTGCAATGAGTATCATGAATAATACGCTGAGGTGATAACGATAATATCCAATATTTATGGAGCACTTACTCTGTGTGGGGCACAGCGCCAAGCCCTTTATATATATTAACTCATTTAATCCTCATCTCCATTGTTATAAATAAGATGGTGCAGCATGTCTTTGTTTTCCAAAATATTTTTACGTTTCTTGTCTTACTGCATGCACACAATAGAATCATGAAGCAGCTTGGGTAGGTACTGTTGCTGTTATTATTATTATTACTATTATTTTGCTCCTTATGCAGATGGGCAAACAGTTTCCAGGGGTTACCAAGGCATCTGGAGGCTCAGACAGGACAGGGAAGGCATGATCTCGACTCCTAGGTCAGAACTGACCATTTCTAGGATGTGGGGACACAGGTCTAGCCATCCTGCAGGTCACCAGCTGGGGCTGAGGGTGGTGGCCTGAATTGTCTGGTCCCCAGAGCCTGAGCTGAGAGGAGGGGATAGGCAAGGTGAGGAAGGAGACACTGATTCTTCTAGTGAATCAATTTCCCCACTTATTCTCTGCTCCTCCCCTCCAGTGCCTCCATCTTCAACACCCAACAGAACAGTTCCATGGTTTTCAGTGGGAAAATTAGGATTCTTTAGGATTATATGAGACCGTGGGTAAAATGATTAATGCCACTGGGCCCCAAAGAGAGACGTTTAACCTGAAGGTGACCTCAGTGGTTGTTGAGATTGCCCTAGGTTTGCTATGGCTTCCACTTCACTCAGGTAAAAACTAAAGTCCTCCCCAAGGTCCTCAAGTCCCTGTCACCTTGCCTGTCACCTCCCTGCTCTCACTTCTTTTCACCCTCTACCTTGCTTCCTTGCTCCAGCCACATGGGTCTCCTCCGTGTTCATCAAACCCATCAGGGTTGTCCTGCCTTAGGACCTTTGCACTGGCTGTTCCCTTTACCGGAAGTGCTCTTCCCCCAGATACCCACATGGCTCCTTCCTCGCCTCCTTCTAGCCTTTACTTAGAGGTCACCTCCTCGGTGAGCCTTTCCTCACCAACCTATTTAAAATTCAGGCCCTATACATGTCAATTCCCCCTGCCTTACTTTACTGTTCTCATTAGCACCAATGACCAACTCATAGGTATAATATATCTGGCTTTTATTTTGTTGATTATCTGTATTCTCTCCACTGGCTCCACGAGGGCAGGAATTTTTCTCTGGTTTGCTCTTTACCAGGTTCCCAGCTTCTAGAACAGGCACCAGCAAGGTTAAGTCAGGGGGCCAAATCCAGCTGGACCCCTGTTTTTGTATGGCCCACGGGCTAAGAAACGTTTTTACATATTTAAGTGGTTGAAAACAATAAAAAGAAGAATATTTCTTGATATGTGAGAATTCTATGAAATTCAAAATTCAGTAACCATGAAGTTTTATTGGGACGCAGCCGGGTGGGTTTGCATGAAGACTGTTGCCACTTGGGCTACAGCTACAGAGTTGAGTCTTTGTAACAGAGACTGGCCTGCAATGCCAAAAAAATTTACTCTGAGGCCCTTTGCAGAAGAATTCTGAGCACCCCTGGGCTGGAACAGCTCCTGGCACAGATTAAGTGTTCCATAAGAAGCCAACTTTGGTCATTGCGTGGGGAGACGGAGGCCAGGGGGACCCCACACTCCCCTGAGCTCACCTCTTCTTACCTGCAACTGCCACAACTAGCCACCAGGTGGCACTGTGGCTCCCGAGTCCGGTGAGCGCAGAACAGCGGAGGTCGGGGAAGCGGTCAGCAAACCCTTCCCCATTCCCACTTCCTGGCCTCTCCCTTCCTGCTCGCGGTGGACTGAGAAACGGAAGGCAGCCCCAAATCTAGAATCCAATTGTCATCATATAATACTCAGTCATTACATATATGACGATTTCTTTTTTCATGCACAAAGCGCTTGGGAAAGACGACGGGTCCCAGGGCTTGAATGGCTCTCAGAAGGGCTGAAGGGTTTCAGGTGGATCTTGGGGTCAAGTGTGGGGCCCGGCTGTCTTTGGTCTGGGGTGTGGTTGAACTCCTGGGCTGGGAGCCAGATGACAGGAGTTCAAATTGCGGCTCTGACCCTCACTGACTCTGTGACTCTGGACGAGGGGCATTATTCTCTGCTCTGCCTCAGTTTCCTCGTCTGTAAAATGGGGATGACATTAACACCCGTCTCTGGGATTCTGACAAAGGTGAAATTCGATGCATTATTATATAGCAGGCATTTAGAACAGAGCAGGCCCGTAGTAAGGCTTGATAACAGTTTGGTATTGTCCTGAGGAGGGTAAACCCTTAGGCATCAAGAGGCCTTAGTTTACACTAAGTTAAAAAAATAAAAGGATAGCAGGTTGTTAAGACATCACAATTAAATTGAAACTTGGCCTTTAAAGAAGACCTGCTTGGGAATCAGAGCACTGTTTTTTTCTTCTTTTTCAAGGGAGGCAGTTGGACAATGCTAGCCTAGTTGATATTAAAAAAAAAAATAGGTCTGGTCCCAGGGAGCTTCTTTTTCAGTGCAGCTGGCTGGTTTTTAGTGCAGAAAGACCCGCCTTTTGTCTTTCAAATTAGCAGCTTTGGCTGCAGCCAGCCACGGAGGGCCTGGGGAGGCCACGGCCCCCACCTCCCCCCAAGAGATGGTGTCCCTTATGATCTAACAGATTTTCCATGTGAGTCTTTGGAACCCAAGCAGCTTGTGAACAAACGTCCCCCCGGAGTCACCATCTTGCCCACTGCTGCCTCCCATCTTTTTTTTTTTTTTTTTTGTGGTACGCGGGCCTCTCACTGTTGTGGCCTCTCCCGTTGCGGAGCACAGGCTCCGGACGCACAGGCTCAGCGGCCATGGCTCACGGGCCCAGCCGCTCCGCGGCATGTGGGATCTTCCCGGACCGGGGCACGAACCCGTGTCCCCTGCATCGGCAGGCGGCCTCTCAACCACTGCGCCACCAGGGAAGCTCTGCCTCCCATCTTTTATTCTGCCATCATCACTCCAAAAGTCTGTCCTTTCAACACCGCAAGGTTCTTTTGACAGTATCTGTGCACTCTTTCTCCAGGCTCTCTCAACTGCTTCCACCCAGGTAGGGTCTGTCACCTTCCTCTCTAACTACACTTTCACCATGATTACTCTCACGTTTGGCCGAGGCTCACTAGCCACGTTTCTGTTCCCTGCTTTTTCAAGCACTTGTTCACCTTAGGACCTTTGCACCTGCTATTCCCTCACCCACCTGGAGTGCTTTGGCCATGGTTGGCTCCTTCTTGCATTCCAATCTCAGCACAGATGTCACCTTCTCATGTAGAGCCATTCCCTCCACCCCCTACCCTGCCCGGTGGATCATATCACTCTGTTCATTATTGACAATTATGTATTTTCTCCTAAATTAGACTGCCAGCCACTTGAGGGCAGGTTTTTTGGTCTTTCTTGTCCATTACTGTGTCCCCAGTGCTTAGAAAAGTGCCCAGTGCATAGAAGGTACCAGTGTTTTTGGCCTGAAGAGCTGATTGATCCTTGGGAACATGAACCTCTCTATTTTTTTCTCTCTTACAAAAGAAATTTATTATAAGATTTTTTCAGGATACTGTGTTTTACATGTGTTCACAGTATTTTTTTTTACATCTTTATTGGAGTATAATTGCTTTACAAAGGTGTGTTAGTTTCTGTTTTATAAGAGTGAATCAGCTATACATATACATATATCCTGATATCTCCTCCCTCTTGTGTCCCTCCCACCCTCCCTATCCCACCCCTCTAGGTGGTCACAAAGCACCGAGCTGATCTCTCTGTGCTATGCGACTGCTTCCCACTAGCTATCTATTTACATTTGGTTGTGTATATATGTCCATGCCACTCACTCATTCTCACTCTGTCCCAGCTTACCCTTCCTCAAGTCCAATCTCTAGGACTCTAGGTCCAACCACTTCACTACAAATAACTCAATTTCATTTCTTTTTATGGCTGAGTAATATTCTATTGCATATATGTGCCACATCTTCTTTATCCATTCATCTGTCTATGGACACTTCCATAGACATGCTTCCATGTCCTGGCTATTGTACATAGAGCTGCAATGAACACTGTGGTACATGACTCTTTTTGAATTATGGTTTTCTCAGGGTATATGGCCAGTAGTGGGTTTGCTGGGTTGTATGATAGTTCTATTTTTAGTTTTTTAAGGAACCTCCATACTGTTCTCCATAGTGGCTGTATCAATTTACATTCCCACCAACAGTGCAAGAGGGTTCCCTTTTCTCCACACCCTCTTCAGCATTTATTGTTTTTAGAGTTTTTGATGATGGCCATTCTAACCGGTGTGAGGTGATACCTCATTGCAGTTTTGATTTACATTTCTCTACTGATTAGTGATGTTGAGCATCCTTTCATGTGTTTGTTGACAATCTGTGTATCTTCTTTGGAGAAATGTCTATTTAGGTCTTCTGCCCATTTCTGGATTGGGTTGTTTGTTTTTTTGATATTGAGCTGCATGAGCTGCTTGTATATCTTGGAGATTAATCCTTTGTCAGTTGCTTCATTTGCAAATATTTTCTCCCACTCTGAGGGTTGTCTTTTCATCTTGTTTATGGTTTCCTTTGCTGTGCAAAAGCTTTTAAGTTTCATTAGGTCCCATTTGTTTATTTTTGTTTTTATTTCCATTTCTCTAGGAGGGTCAAAAAGGATCTTGGGATTTATGTCATAGAACGTTCTGCCTATGTTTTCCTCTAAGAGTTTGATGGTGTCTGACCTTACATTTAGGTCTCTAATCCGTTTTGAGTTTATTTTTGGGTATGGTGTTAGGGAGTGATCTAATTTCATTCTTTTCCATGTAGCTGTCCAGTTTTCCCAGCACCACTTATTGAAGAGGTTGTCTTTTCTCCATTGTATATTCTTGTCTCCTTTATCAAAGATAAGGTGACCATATGTGTGTGGGTTTATCTCTGGGCTTTCTATCCTGTTCCAGTGATCTATATTTCTGTTTTTGTGCCAGTACCATACTGTATTGATTACTGTAGCTTTGTAGTATAGTCTGAAGTCTGGGAGCCTGATTCCTCCAGATCCGTTTTTCCTTCTCAAGATTGCTTTGGCTATTTGGGGCCTTTTGTGTTTCCGTACAAATTGTAAATTTTTTTGTTCTAGTTCTGTGAAAAACGCCATTGGTAGTTTGATAGGGATTGCATTCAATCTGTAGATTGCTTTGGGTAGTATAGTCATTTTCACAGTGTTGATTCCTCCAATCCAAGAGCATGGTATATCTCTCCATCTGTTGGTATCATCTTTAATTTCTTTCATCAGTGTCTTATAGTTTTCTGCATACAGGGCTTTTGTCTCCTTAGGTAGGTTTATTCCTAGGTATTTTATTCTTTTTGTTGCAATGGTAAATGGGAGTGTTTCCTTAATTTCTCTTTCAGATTTTTCATCATTAATGTATAGGAATGCAAGAGATTTCTGTGCACTAATTTTGAATCCTGCTACTCTACCAAATTCATTGATTAGCTCCAGTAGTTTTCTGGTAGCATCTTTAGGATTCTCTATGTTTAGTACCATGTCATCTGCAAACAGTGACAGCTTTACTTCTTCTTTTCCGATTTGGATTCCGTTTATTTCTTTTTCTTCTCTGATTACTGTGGCTAAAACTTCCAAAACTATGGTGAGTAATAGTGTTGAGAGTGGACAACCTTGTCTTGTTCCTGATCTTAGTGGAAATGCTTTCAGTTTTTCACCATTGAGGATGATGTTTGCTGTGGGCTTGTCATATATGGCCTTTATTATGTTGAGGTAAGTTCCCTCTATGCCTACTTTCTGGAGGGTTTTTATCATAAATGGGTGTTGAATTTTGTGGAATGCTTTTTCTGCACCTATTGAGATGATCATAAGCTTTTTCCCCTTCAATTTGTTAATATCACATTGATGATTTGCATATATTGATGAATCCTTGCATTCCTGGGAAAAACCCTACTTGATCATGGTGTATGATCCTTTTAATGTGCTGTTGGATTCTGTTTGCTAGTATTTTATTGAGAATTTTTGCATCTATGTTCATCAGTGATATTGGCCTGTAATTTTCTTTCTTCGTGACATCTTTGTCTGGTTTTGGTACCAGGGTGATGGTGACCTTGTAGAATGAGTTTGAGAGTGTTCCTCCCTCTGCTATATTTTGGAAGAGTTTGAGAAGAATAGGTTTTAGCTCTTCTCTAAATGTTTGCTAGAATTCGCCTATGAAGCCATCTGGTCCTGGGCTTTTGTTTGTTGGAAGATTTTTAATCACAGTCTCAATTTCAGTGGTTGTGATTGGCCTGTTTATATTTTCTATTTCTTCCTGGTTCAGTCTCAGAAGGTTGTGCTTTTCTAAGAATTTGTCCATTTCTTCCAGGTTGTCCATTTTATTGGCATATGCTTGCTTGTAGTAATCTCTCATGATCCTTTGTATTCTGCAGTGTCAGTTGTTACTTCTCCTTTTTCATTTCTAATTCTACTGATTTGAGCCTTCTGCCTTTTTTTCTTGATGAGTCTGGCTAATGGTTTATCAATTTGTTTATCTTCTCAAAGAACCAGCTTTTAGTTTTATTGATCTTTGCTATTGTTTCTTTCATTTCTTTTTCATTTATTTCTGATCTGATCTTTATGATTTCTTTCCTTCTGTTAACTTTGGGGTTTTTTTGGTTCTTCTTTCTCTAATTGCTTTAGGTGTAAGGGTAGGTTGTTTATTTGAGATGTTTCTTGTTTCTTGAGGTAGGATTGTATTGCTATAAACTTCCCTCTTAGAACTGCTTTTGCTGCACCCCATAGGTTTTAGGTCATCGTGTTTTCATTGTCATTTGTTTCTAGGTATTTTTTGATGTCCTCTTTGATTTCTTCAGTGATCTCTTGGTTATTTAGTAGTGTAATGTTTAACCTCCACGTGTTTGTATTTTTTACAGATTTTTTTCTATAATTGATATCTAGTCTCATAGCGTTGTGGTCGGAAAAGATACATGATACGGTTTCAATTTTCTTAAATTTACCAAGGCCTCCTTTGTGACCCAAGATATGCTCTATCCTGGAGAATGTTCCATGAACACTTGAGAAGAAAGTGTATTCAGTTGTTTTTGGATGGAATGTCTTATAAATGTCAATTAAGTCCATCTGTTTAATGTATCATTTAAAGCTTGTGTTTCCTTATTTATTTTCATTTTGGATGATCTGTCCACTGGTGAAAGCGGGGTGTTAAAGTCCCCTACTATGATTGTGTTACTGTCGATTTCCCCTTTTATGGCTGTTAACATTTGCCTTATGTATTGAGCTACTCCTATGTTGGGTGCATAAATATTTACAATTTTTATATCTTCTTGGATTGATCCCTTGATCGTTATGTAGTGTCTTTCTTTGTCTCTTGCAATAGTCTTTATTTTAAAGTCTCTTTTGTCTGATATGAGAATTGCTACTCCAGCTTTCTTTTGATTTCCATTTGCATGGAATATCTTTTTCCATCCCCTCACTTTCAGTCTGCATGTGTCCCTAAGTCTGACGTGGGTCTCTTGCAGACAGCATATATACAGGTTTAGTTTTTGTATCCATTCAGCCAGTCTATGTCTTTTGGTTGGAGCATTTAACCCATTTACATTTAAGGTAGTTATTGACATGTATGTTCCTGTTACCATTTTCTTAATTGTTTTGGGTTTGTTATTGTAGGTCTTTTCCTTCTCTTGTGTTTCCTGCTTAGAGAAGTTCCTTTAGCATTTGTTATAAAGCTGTGAACCTCTATATTGATGACCTCTCTATATCTCTGGCTTAGAGACCTGAAAACCCCTTAGAACAAGTGAACCCCATTTTCTCTTTAGTTCTCTGTCCAGGATATCCTCTTTCCAAGTCTTGCATTCTTACTCAAGGGGGTCTGCCTGGACTAGGAGGCAGACATACAGACAAGCAGCTGTACACAGCATCCAGGGCCTACACAGAGACCAGTCCCCATTTATCCCACAACTACCTTGAGCCCAGACTTGGGCCAAGGGGCTTAAGGCATGGGCTCAGTCGGTCCTTACCCTAGCACCCATTTCACAGAGGAGGGAACTGAGGCACAGAAAGAAAAATAATGAAGCCAATAGGGCAGAACCAGCATTGAAACCCAGGTCGGTTCCAATCCAGATCCCAGGCTCTTAATTCCTCTGCTTACAAGATCATGAACTTGGAAACACCTGGCACATAGTAGAATGAATGAATGAACTGTAATCATTAAGCTTTTCCATGCACTTTAGGTACTAAACTCCACGAAGGCAAGGTCCTTCTCTTATTGATACTTGAATCTTTGGAATTGTTCAGCACAGAGCTCTGTGGGTAGAAGGTATGCAATATCTGTTGAATTGGTTGTGTCAAGTCTTGAGATGGGTTCAGAATGAAATCTATAAAATTCTCAAGGCGAGAGTGGCATACATAACCCAGTCTCTAAATCCTGGCCACTAGAACCAGCCTAACAGAGGCCAAATTGGGATAAAATGACATAATTTCTTACCTTCTAATAGTTCCAATTTTCAAAGCCCCTTTGGGCAGGGGTTAGGCCTTATAACCTCCTGGGTGAGCCCAAAGCCACAAATCAGATCAGCAACAGTTAAGAAACAGTCCCACCATCTCCCTGAAATTCCACTTTGCAAAGCAAATGTATTCTTTGGGCATCCAAGGAGGCTGTTCTTGATTGTTTTAAGGTCTTCTGGAGGGCCTCAAATGTGGTACAAAGGACAGATTTGAGGGCAAAAGGAGCTGCCTTCAAAGTTTAGCCCATCCTATTAGAGCTGGCTGGTCCTGGGCAAATGCCACAGCCTCTCTGAGTGCTTGGGGAGGTTACAAAGTACCTGGTCTTGGGGAGTGCATTGACGAGGCAGGGCTCAGAAAACAGGGTCTTGGAAGAAAAGTCACCCTTGTCTTTCCCCTCTTGTGGTCTGGGGACCACCTGGGCAATATGTACCTGTAGCTTCTCCAATCTGCATCTTAGGTCAAGGGATTCTGAATAAGAAGCCCACACAGCTTAGTGGCTCTGGAGCCAGCCTGGCTGGATTTACACTCTGGTTCTATTTGCTGTGTGACCTTGGACAAGTGACCCCACCTCTCTGAGCCTCAGTTGTCTCATGTAGAAAATTCAGAATACAGTAACGTAGGGTTATTACAAGGATTAAACATTTGCAAAATGCTTAGAATGAATGATGCCTGGAACATTATAAATGTTATAGATATGTTACATTAAATAAAATGAACAAATATCTACCCACAACCCCAGCTGTGACCTCCAAAAGGGCTCAGACCTTATCTTATTGATTGTGTATCACTAGGGCTTAAGCACATAGTAGGTGGTCAGTAAAGGTTGAATGGAAGCAGGATGTGAGATTGGAATGAGTTTGTGGCTAAGAGATTAAAAACCTAACCTCTTAATCTAGTGTTGGCAAACTTCTGTAAAGGGTCAGATGGTGAATATTTTCAGCTTTGGGGTCATGTGGTCCTATGGTCTCTGTTGCAACAATTTAACTCTGCCCTTGTAGTGTGAAAGTGGCCACGGAAAATTTGTAAATGAAGGAGCATGGCTACGTACCAATAAAGCTTTATTTACAAAAACAGGTGATGGGCCATATCGGTCTGAAGGATGTAGCTTGCTGACCCCTGCTATAAATCATAGTGAGAGTTGGTGGGAACAAAGAGAAGATATTTCGGATGGTGCTTTCTGGAGATGGGTGATGTCAAAAGCCACCAGTGGTCTCCCCTAAGCCCCAACTTGAAGGGCCTATTTATTTTTGTTATATATTAACATTTATTAAGCACATATTATGCTATTCACATGCTGATCATTGTAATAGGCTCTCTCATACTTTCTTTTAATCTTTAGGACAATCTTGGTGGATATCTTTAATTATCTTTCCCTCTCTTTTAAGTCAGGAAACTAGAGACCAGAGTGGTTAAGAAACTTTTCCAAGGTCACACAGCTCAGAAATGTTTCAGCCCAGCTGGGTCTGTTTCCATGGTTCTGTCATTTTCCTCGCAGACCAGAGAAGGACTGGAATATTCTTTCAAAGCTGTCCTTTAAAAGTTCACAGCTGGGGCTTCCCTGGTGGCTCAGTGATTGAGAATCTGCCTGCCAATGCAGGGGACATGGGTTCGATCCCTGGTCCGGGAAGATCCCACATGCCACAGAGCAACTAAGCCCGTGCACCACAACTACTGAGCCTGTGTGCCACAACTACTGAAGCCCATGTGCCTAGAACCTGTGCTCTGCAACAAGAGAAGCCTCCACAATGAGAAGCCCGTGCACCGCAACGAAGAATGGCCCCCTCTCGCCACAACTAGAGAAAGCCCGCGCGCAGCAATGAAGACCCAATGCAGCCAAAAATAAAAACAAATAAATAAATTTATTTAAAAAAAAAGTTCACAGCTGGGGGCTTCCCTACTGGTGCAGTGGTTAAGAATCTGGCTGCCAATGCAGGGGACACGGGTTCAAGCCCTGGTCCGGGAAGATCCCACATGTCACGGAGCAGCTAAGCCTGTGCACCACAACTACTAAAGCCCACACGCCTAGAGCCCTTGCTCCTCAACAAGAGAAGCCACCACAACGAGAAGCCCGCACACTGCAACGAAGTGTAGCCCCCACTCGTCGCAACTAGAGAAAACCCGTGTGCAGCAATGAAGACCCAACGCAGCCAAAAATAAATAAATAAATTTTAAAAAATGAATAAATAAAAGTTCACAGCTGCACACACAGTTCCTAGAAGCAACCTTGCACACATGGAAGCATTTGAAGACTAATGTGAAAGTGTTGGGTTTTTCAGCAGACACGTGTGATTGGATTTCTTTACAAATTGGTAGGGAGCTTGTGCATTGGGCCTATTGGTAGGCCTACTGGAACATTCTAGGACTTTTCAGTGCTCGCCTCAGAGTAAGAATGCCCCATTTAAAAGAGGCTTCATCGAACAGGGCCAGGCTGGAGAGCTGATTGTGTTTCTTAGCCACGGATTAGTTCCCCTAAGTGCTGCCAATTCTCTTTAGATCTGTGTCTAAGATCTCCAGACCTGAGTTAGGTCTGTGTGCTGGACTCTGGCTGACCTCAGCAGGTTAGCAGCACGGACTCTTGGATTTCTTTGCAGCGGAAAAGAGTTTTTGGTGACAGTGCATCCGTGTGGCTTTGGCTGACCTGAGGGTAATCAGTAGCAGATTTTTAATTCTGGCAGCTCTCGTGGACTTGAGGACACATCATCACCCCTTGACCCCTTGGAGGGCCTGTTAAAAAAACACAGGTATTGGGACTTCCCTGGTGGTCCAGTGGTAAAGAATCCGCCTTCCAGTGCAGGGGACGCGGTTGGATCCCTGGTTGGGGAACTAAGATCCCACACGCCGTGGGGCAACTAAGCCCACACGCCACAACGACTGAGCCCCTGCGCCTCAACTAGAGACCTTGTGTGCCGCAAACTACAGAGCCCATGTGCTGCCCACACCACAACTACAGAGCACTCTAGAGCCTGCATGCCACAATTAAAGAGAGAAAACCCACACACCACAACTAGAGAGAAGCCCATGCACTGCAGTGAAGAGCCCTCGCCACAATGAAAGATCCCACATGCCACAACTAAGACCCGACGCAGCCAAAAAAAGGAAAAAAACAACCCGAAACCAGAAAACAACAAACAAACAAACAAGCAAACAAAACACAGGTATTATGGGGCCTGCTTGGAGTTTTTGATTCAGCAGGTCAGGGCAGGGCCTGAAAATCTACATTTCTCACAAGTCCCCGGGTGATGCTACTGCTGGTCCAGGGACCACACTTTGAGAAGCATGGCTTTAGGTCTGTGGTTCCCAACTTGGGATGCACATTAAGGTCACCTGGGAAGTTTTAAAATTCCCAACAGCCAGGCCATACCCCCATTAAATCCCGCTCTGGGAGTGGAGTCCAGGCATGGGAACTTTGGAAGTTTCCAGGTGATTCTAACATGTAGTTATGCTTGAGAACCAAGGTTCGGGTCATCACTCTTCACTTTGCTCATGATACGCTCAGAGGAGGCTCCCAGGCTTACGCAAAACTAGGAAATTTAAAATCTGTTGGGGGATAAAAAAAAAAAATCGTGGTGTCTAATTCATTCCTAAGCCAACGTGGAATTATTCTTGTTTGATTCACTGTTTGGATTCTTATTCTTTTGGCTTCAATTATCTCCTCTCTGTGTATTCAGTGCAGATATTCAGCTGGGACACATTGCTCCAGCTGATTGTTCAAATATTAACATATTTCCATACCAGTTGGTAAATAGCCATTTCCCGGAGCCCCCTGAGTTCCCCCTCCAGCCAAGTCCTTTCCTGGGTCCTCCTACACCTCCTAGCAATGCACACTCCAAGGGTGGCGTCTCTTGCTTGTTGTTAAGTATTTCAAATTTCTCCCCAGTACATTTGAACTACTTACCAATATCCGTATCTTTAGTTTCCTTGTCTGAGCAGAGGGGTATCTTGAATAGGTAGGAGGTTGGTTTACAAACTCAGGAGTATGGGAAAGTGTCTTTATGTTTGGAGAGGGGAGTGGTGCTGATTCCAATCCCGATTGTGACATTGAACAGCTGGGAAGTCCTCTAACCTCTCCGCTTCAGTTCCGCATACGGTTGGGGTGAGACTTACGTGAATTAATGCATGGACAGGCCTTAGAATGCAGTCTGGTGTGTAGTTATTATCAAATAAGTGCTAGTGTTTGTACTAGTCACCTAGTGCCGTGTAACAAATGGCCATAAACCATGTAACAAGTTCCCACAAACTTAGTGGCTTTAAATAACACATGTTTATTATCTCACAGTTCTTATGGGTCAGGGATCTCCATGTCACCTCATTGGGTCCTCTGCTTCTAGATCACTCACAAGGCTATAATCAAGGTGTTGGCCAGAGTGGGATCTCATCCAAAGGCTCGTCTGGGGAAGGATCTGCTTCCAAGCCACACCTGGTTTTTGGCAGGGTTCAGTCCTTGCAAACTATTGAACTAAGGGCCTCGGTTCTTAATTGGCTGTTGGCCAGAGGCCCACCCTCAGTTCCTCCACAATACGGCACTTGCTTTGTCGAAGTCAGTATAGAGAGAGACTCTGCCAGCAAGATAAAAGCTGGAATCTTTTGCAATCTAATTACAAAAGTGACGCCTTCTCAGTACATATATACAATGGAATACTATTCAGCCATAAAAAAGAACAAAATAATGCTAATTTGCAGCAACATGGATGCAACTAGAGATTATCATACTAAGTGAAGTCAGAAAGAGAAAGGCAAATACCATATGATAGCACTTATATGTGGAATCTAAAATATGACACAAATGAACCTATCTATATAATAGAAACAACTCACGGACATGGAGATCAGACTTGTGGTTGCCAAGGGGGAGAAGGGGAAGGAGAGGGATGGGCTGGGAATTCGGGGTTGGTAGGTGCAAACTATTACATTTAGAATGATAAACAACAAGGTCTTACCGTATAGCACAGGGAATTGTATCCAATCTCCTGGAATAAACCATAATGGAAAAGAATACTAAAAGAAGAATGTATATATGTGTAAAACGGAGTCACTTTGCTGTACAGCAGAGATTGGCACAACTTTGTAAATCAACTATACTTCAGTAAAAAGAAAAAGTGACATCTTCTCAATGTTGAGATATTCCATTGGTTAGAAGCAAGTTCCTCAGGAAGGAGAATAATGCAAAGACGTGAGCATCAGGAAGTGGAAACCATTGGTGGCTGTCTTAGAAGCTGCCTTCTGCAGTATTATTATTTTTTTCACTTCTGGATGTAGGTAGTGTAACCTCAGTCATCATTTTTCCCTCTTGGGATATACGTTTTATGAAATATCAAAGCTTCCAGAAGCCCCTTGAGTCATTAGTCCTCACTGGTTTGAGACCCTCCCATGTCTCAGACTGCAGGGTTCCCTCAAGTTGGAGACTCTACTGCTTCTGAGACAAGTTTGGGACCTAGAATCCTCGGGGTGGCCTAGAACCTTTCCTGAGGGTCCAGCGACCCCAGATGCCCCATGCATCCTTCCCTTTTGGAGAACAGTCTGTACGTGGGGGATTCCCCAACTTCCCAGTTCTCCCACTTGTTGACCCTTCAAGGAACCTAGGGACGCTTGGGCACAGCTGGTATAATTTCCTAAGTGAGTTCAGGATTTCCCAAGAGTCAAGGAAGGTGTTGACTTCAAAGACTTTTTGTCTCTTTGAGGCAGGAGACCACAACTTTCTGTAATAGAGAGTGTTGTGTTTGAAGAAAAGGATTGAGCAAAGTTATGGGGCTGTGAAGGTTGGGGAGAGAGTCTGGGGAGTCTGGGGTGGGTCTTGGAGATAGTGAGGAGAGTTTCCTGGGGCAGGAGATGGGAAGCAGGGCTGGTGAGGCATGCCAAGGAGGAGGAACAGCGAGGACACACCCACAAGGGTGGGAAAGTACCTTCCAGAGTCATCGAATGAGAGAAAGTTGAGAGGGCTTGAGGGAATGGTGAGAGATGAAGCTGGCCAGATTGTAAAAGCCATTTAAAGCAATAATACTCGACGATTAGTTTTTGGGATTCTTTAGGTCAGGGGTTTGAAAGAACTCAGCTGGCTGCTTCTGCTGGGGTCTCTCACGTGGCTGTGCTGTGTTGATGGCTGGACTGGGCTAGCTAGTCTAAGAGGCATCACTCACATGTCTCTGGTGGCCTCTTTCTCTCCATGGGGTTAGCTTGGTCTTCCTCACAGCATGGTGGCCCTGGATTTTGGAGAGGCTGGATTTCAAAAGAGAGAATGCCAAATGTGAAGGCAGAAGCTGCACGTCTCTAAAGGGAGGCTTCCAGGTTTGAAGGAGCTCAGATACCAGGTTGGGGAGCTTGGAATTTATCCTGTTGGGCAGGCTATTGGAGGTCTTCGAGTAGAAGGGAGAAACATCATATTGGCGTTTTAGAAAGTAATTACAGAAGAGAGCACCGTTCAGTGAGAAGAACGGAGAATCTGGGAACGGAAACCCCGGTGCTCTTTCTATTCTGTGTGACCATATGTGTGTTATTTAACTTCCCTGAGCCCTCAGCTGTATCATCTGTGAAATAGGATGGTAAGAATCCCCACCTTACATACCCTATGGGGCTTTTAGAAGGATCGAATAAGGAAATATTTGTAAAGTACTTTGTAAACCAGCCAAACTCACTTGTCAGGTGACAGATGATTGGGGCAGGCTTGCTTTAAGGTGATACATTTCAGTGAATGCTCAGCTTCCATCCCAGACAATAGGGAGTGGTGTGGCCTGTGGCAAACTGGAAAGCTCCAGCCCCCTCTGAAGAATATGGCCGTCATTCAATAGAAGCTGATTGATGCCATGATTTTATGAGAAAAGGCAAAAATTCAGGACTTCCCTGGTGGCGCAGTGGTTAAGAATACGCCTGCCAATGCAGGAGACAGGGGTTTGAGCCCTGGACCGGGAAGATCCCACCTGCCGCAGAGCAACTAAGCCCGCGTGCCACAACTACTGAGCCCATGTACCAAAACTACTGGAGCCCGTGCTCTGCAACAAGAGAAACCTGCACACCACAACAAAGAGTAGCCCCCACTCGTCGCAACTAGAGAAAGCCCGCGCACGGCAACAAAGACAAAATGCAGGCAAAAAAAAAAAAAGGTAAAAATTCCATCTTTATGTGTAATCTCCTGACTTGTTCTTAACATATTTATATCTCAAGATGTGGATAGACCAAGGAAGTTTTTGTGAGCTCTCTGTAGCATCTGCTGTAAACCATAGTACTCAGTGTAGATATTAGTTATTAATTTCTTGTGGGCTCTTAAAACTGAAAGGCAAGGTGAGACAGAGGGAGGCCTGGAAGAAGGAAATGCTGTGAATCAGGGAACAGACAGGGTGGATCTGAACTGGGACAGGAATGTGGAGAGTGAAGATGGGGAGACCCAGAAACATGTCAGCTGGAGATTCAATAGGGCTCGTTAGCTCATTGGCTACGGCAGAGATCCTTAATATTTGCTGAGTCATGGAGCCCTTTGCCGTCCAGTGAAGCCCAGGGACGCTTTCCCAGAGCTGTGTTTTTAAATGCATAAAATCAAACACAAAGACCAATTATATTGGAAATTCATTATCAAAATATCTTAAGCGGTGGATTTGCATACCGTTAACAAATGTGCTTCTTTAATAACTGGTAAGAAACGAGATCTGGTGACAGCCCTAACAATTTCAGAGTAGTGATGAGAAGCAATGATATTTTAAGGTATCTACAATAATTGCGACATAAAAATACGCTTTCTGTAGATGACAAAGTCACAGGTGTTGCTAACACTGTTAATACGACTGTAATTTGTTACCTCTATTCATAATTTCAGCTAGAGGTAGTGAAAATTAAGATGTGATTTTTTTTTCCCAACCTAAGTCACAGACTTCCTGAATTAAAAACAAGTTAAGTGCCACTTCATCTAGGAAGTGAAGGAAGAGGTGGGTTCAAAGGGAACTCTGGGGAAGGTCAAGGTGGAGTTACCCAGGAATCTGTGAGAAATTACAGGAGAGAGCATAGTGGTTAAGCCCATGGGCTTGGGAGCCAGAGTGCCTGGGTTCAAATCCTGACCCAACTTCTTTTCAGCTTTATAATCTTAGTGGTGTTCAACAGCACCCAACCTTTGGGTACCAAATCTGGACTCCATTGGCTTGTATGTAAAATTTTGGGCCAACCTCTTGTGCCTCAGTTTACCCAACAGTAAAATGGGGTGATAATTGCATCGCCTACCTCCTAAAGGATAAAATGAGTTAATTAATATATGCAAAGCATTTGGAACAGTACTTCGTACATAGTAAGTATTTTATAGACACAGCCATTATTACAGAAGGGATGGAAGTGGATGTTTATTCATTAATCATTCATTCAACACATATTCATTGAATACTTGGAGGCAGAGAACAAATCAGACAAAGACCCTATTCTGATGGGGTTTAAATTCTCTAATGGGAGACAGATGATACACAAATAGATAGATAATGGGATAATTTTAGGTAGTGATAAGTGACAATAAACCATGGTGATGAGGTGAAATGTGACTGGGACTGGACCATCTTAGAAAAGATGTTCAAGGATGGCCAATCTGGTAAGCTGACATTTGAGCTGAATCTTGTATGGAAGGATTCATGCAAAGATCTTGGAGAGGGAATTTCCAGGCAGTGAGAATAGCAAGTGCAAAGGCCCTGAGGCAGGAGTATGTCTGGTGTGTTTGAGGACCAGCAAGGCAGTCAGTGTGACTGGAGCAAGGTGAGTGAGAGAGAGAAAGTGGTGGGAAATGAAGATGGAGGGGGAGCAGCTCCTGTATTATATGTCAGGGATACAAGGATGGATACATCCTAGTTAGTGCCCTCAGTGAGATCAAAGACATAGCCATAGACTGTTCCAGTGAAGTAAATGCTTTAAGAGAGGTATAATCGAGGAATTAGTCACAGCTTTCCAAAGGACTCAAGAGCCAAGACCTAAATTAGGAAATCAACACAAGAACAGAACAAAAATGAAGAGGCATGATCAACCAGCTAAGGAGATTGCAATCAGATCACGAAAAGCAAGAGAAGGTAGTGTTTCAAGGAGAATGGGGTACCTAGCATCAGATCCAACAGAGAGACAAGTAGCAGAGACTGGGAAGAAATCAGGTATTGGCCAAGCGGGGGATTTCCAGATGAGCAATGGCTCAAAACCAGATGATTGTCTCATGTGAACCGAGGGGTAGGTGGGTGAGCTGTACATCCTTTTTCCTAATCACTGAGCATCAGGATATGGGAGTCATGTTTTGACTCATCTCTTTCTTTCAGTTCTGGTAATCAGTGTGTCATCAAGCACTTTCTGTTCTTGCTTTGAAATGTCTTGCTCATCCACCATTGGTGGGCATCTAAGAACCCCACTTCTGACACCAAGTTCCAGTCTTCGCCAGCCTATGTGCCAATGACTGGACCAACCTCTTCACTATTTTCTCAGACTTCTGTCTCCTCCATCCACTTATTAATTCCACTTTTCAATATGCTGCACTTTCATGCTGCCAAACCTTCCCATTTGATTTATCATCAGACATTTACTCTGCTCCTATGTTGTTCTGGACATTGGAATGGGAATTGGATAGCAATTGTTACCATTTATCAAGCACCACTGTGCAAAGTCAACTTGGATGAGGTTCTTACTCATGAGGAGTTTACAGTCTGATGGGAACAGCAATCAGGAAGGCAATGATCAACATAGTCACCAGTGATATTCATCACAGGTGCTATTTCTGGTCCTCTGCTTCCTCTATCTAGAGAATAGGAATGACCACATGACTTGCTTTGGTCAGTAAGATGTGAGTGAAAGTGACTTGAGTCATTTCTAGGTGGGAGTTTTAAAAGCCAACGTGTGACATGCCACATTCCCTTATTCCTGTTGTGACAAGATAAGACTGGTCATCCTGGGTCCAAATCACCGTCTCCTACCTCCTGTGTTGGACATGCAGCAGGGGCAAGAAATAAGCATTTGTTCTGTTAAGCCCCCGGGACTTGGAGTTGTTATAGTGGCAAAATCAAGCCATCCTGACTATGATCATAGCATTTTTTTAACATCTTTATTGGAGTATAATTGCTTTACAGTGGTGTGTTAGTTTCTGCTTTATAACAAAGTGAATCAGTTATACATATACATATGTTCCCATATTTCTTCCCTCTTGCATCTCCCTCCCTCCCACCCTCCCTATCCCACCCCTCTAGGTGGTCACGAACCACCTAGCTGATCTCCCTGTGCTATGATCATAGCATTTATCACTTACCCAGATACTGCATGCTGGCTTCCCCTTTACTGTTATGACCACATTCTTCCCTTTACTTCTAATTCCTTTCCAAACCCCATCAGTGTTTAAAAAACAGCTTCCATGAAAGCTTCTTTTTTTTTTTTTTTATTGAAGTATAGTTGGTTTGCAATGTTGTGTTAGTTTCTGGTGTACAACAAAGTGATTCAGTTATACATAAATATACATTCTTCTTCATATTCTTTTCCATTATGGTTTGTTATAAGATATTGAATATACTTCCCTGTGCTATACAGCAGGACCTTGTTGTTTATCTATTTTATATACAGTAGTGTGTATCTGCTAATCTCAAACTCTTAATTTATCCCTCCCCTCCTTCCCCTTTGGCAACCATAAGTTTGTTCTCTATGTCTCTGAGTCTGTTTCTGTTTCATAAATAAGTTCATTTGTATCATATTTTAGATTCCACGTATAAGAGATGTACGGTGTTTGTCTTTCTCTTTCTGACTTACTTCACCTAGTATGATAATCTCTAGATCCATCCATGTTGCAGCAAACGGCATTATTTCGTTCGTTTTTATGGCTGAGTAATATTCCATTGTATATATTAATATACCACATATTCTTTATCCATTCATCTGTTGATGGACATTTAGGTTGAGTGAAGCCTCCTTCAAACGTTCATGACATTTACAGTCCCTCTATCACTCTTTAATACCTAATTGTTTGCTGTGGTGGGTATTTTGCCATTGTTTCATAGGTTAGTCTTGTTTCACTATTATGGGATGAATCATGTCCCCCCCCGCCCAGATTCTTATGTTGAAGTTCTAACCCTTAGTATTTCAGAGTGTGGCTGAATTTGGAGATAGGGCCTTTAAAGAGGCAATTAAGGTAAAATGAAGTCCTTAGGATGGGCCCTAACCCAACATGACTGGAGTCCTTGTAAGAAGAGGGGATTGGGACACAGACAAACACAGAGGAAGGATGATGTGAAGACACAGGGAGAAGAGGCTGGGAACAAGCCAAGGAGAGAGGCCTCAGACACAGTGATCTCAGGCTGCTAGCCTCTGGGACTGTGAGGAAATACATTTCTGTTGTTTAAGCCTTCCAGTCTGTGGTACTCTGTTATGGTGGCTCTAACAAACGAAGACATTTACTATGCAGAGCAAGAGCTTCTCAAATGCTGGACCTTTGCACTTTCTGTTCCCTCTTTTTGAAATACTTTCCCCACAGATATCCTCATGGCTCCTCTCTCACCTTCCAGGCTTCCCTCAAATGTCACCTTTGTGACCACCTAGAGGGGTGGGATAGGGAGGGTGGGAGGGAGGGAGACGCAAGAGGGAAGAGATATGGGGACATATGTGTATGTATGACATTCACTTTGTTATAAAGCAGAAACTAACACACCATTGTAAAGCAGTTATACTCCAATAAAGATGTTAAAAAAAAAAAGAGAAGCTAGAAACCAGATTTTTTTAAAAAAGGAAGAAGAAGGAGAAGATAGCCGGGAGCCTTCCTGGACACCCCTCTCATCTCCCCAGCCGAGTCAGGTCTCCGGGTGTCCCAAGTGGGGAGGGTGTCAGAGATACTCTGACCTTCATCTATTGCCTACAGAGGAGCTAGAACCGATTAGAAGAGCTTTCTCCCTTTTCTCTCTCTCTCATGATCTTATGGGGACCTTTTGGCAAGCTCTCTGAGTCTCTCTCTCTCAGTCTCTCTCTCCCTCCCTCCCCCCCTCTCTCGCACATGCACAGACTTTCTCTCACTCTCATGCCCCCTTCACCCACCCCTGTTTTTGCTGCTCCATCTGCGTGACCTGACCCCAGTGACAGGTCTTAGCCACTGGAGGGGCACGTTCCACGGAAAGCACATATCTTGGGTCAGGTTCCCTGAAAGCAGAGCCTAAGACGGGGATTCTTGAGCTAGAGCTTTACTGAGGGGGTATTCTCTGGAGAGACCTGTAAGGCAGTGCTTCTCAAAGTTGGCTGCACATTTTGATTCCCTGGGGAGACTTTAAAAAATCCCGATGGCTGGGCTTTACTCCTTACCAATTAAGTCAGAACATCTGGGGGTATTTCCAGTTTGAGAACCAGTGGTCTATGGAAAATGAGGGAAGCAGGATAGTGCAGAAAAAGAAGCAGATTAAGGATGTGCATTCAGTCCAAGGTCAGCCTATGCCTGCTGGGGTGGGGGGAGCTCTGGAGCGGGAAGACCACCATAGAACTGACCCCACCCAGGGCTAGGGTACTGGGCTGGGAGCCAGTAGCAGCCTAACTCACAGGAGCCTGGGGCTGGGTGTCCCAAACCTGGTAAAAAGGTACCAGCATCCTCCTTTCAGGATATAAAAATAAGTTTGATAATACAGGACCACTGAGATTCCAGGGTTTCCATTTCTGTTTTGGAATCTCATGGCTTTCATCCTGGAAGACATTGGCTACTGAGCAGAAAGAAAGCAGCAGGTGCCAATGGGGTGAGGTTGATTCATTTATTGAGTTCCCATAACATGGCCAGCCCTTTACGAAATTTACATTCTCATAGGAAAGACAAGTAAATAAACAGTGGAGCCCAGCATCCGCAAGTCATTTCGGACCAATGCTACAAAGGGGTGCTTTCGGGTGCAATTATAGGTGGGACCAGGGAGAGGAGTGACAATGCCCAACCACAGGCAAGGAAGGCCTCTCAGAGCTGGTGGCACTGAGATCTGAAGGGAAAGAAGGAGGCAGCCACTAAAGATCTGGGGATCAGTGTGCCAGGCTGAGAGAACAGCAAGTGCAAAGGCCCTGAGGCAGCGATGAGCTTAGTGTGTTTGGGGAGCAGAAGGGAGGCAGGTGAGGATGGAGCAGGGTGAGCGGGGGTGCAGTGAGCTGTGGGAGACCAGGTTGGCAAGAATCAGATCATGCAGATCCTTGCAGACTAGCAGAAGAGGCTTGGCTAGTTTTCCTCAGTACAATGGGGAGCCATTGAAGATTGAAGCAGGAGGGGAACATGATTTGATTTAGAATAAGTTCAAATAAATAAAATTAGTCACTTTAAAGTGAACAATTCGGGACTTCCCTGGTGGTACAGTGGTTAAGATTTTCCCTTCCAATGCAGGGGGTGCGGGTTCGATTCTTGGTCAGGGAGCTAAGATCCCACATGCCATGCGGCCAAAACACCAAAACATAAAACAGAAGCAGTATTGTAACAAATTCAATAAAGACTTTAAAAGAAATGGTCCACATCAAAAAAAAATCTTTAAATAAAAAATAAAGTGAACAATTCAGTGGCGTTTAGTACATTTAGAACGTCGTGCAACCACCACCCTTATCAAGTTCTGAAGCATTTTCATTACCCCCAAAGATCACCCCATACTCATAAAGCCGTTATTCCCCATTTTCCCATCACCCTCAGCCCTTGGCAACCACCAATCTGTTTCTTGTCTCTATGGATTTATCTCTTCTGGGTATTTCAGACAAATGGACTCATATAATGTATGTCTGGTTTATTTCACTTAGGATACAGTTTTCAAGGTCTATTCATGTGCTAGTATGTATCAGAGTCTCATTCCTTTTCATGGCTGAATAATATTCCATTGTATGGCTAGACCCGATTTTATCTATACACTCATCCGTTAATGGATGCCTGGGCTGTTTCCCCTGTTGGCTATTGGTGCTGCTATGAACTTTCGTGTACATGAACTTGGTTCAATACCTATTTTCAGTCCTTTTGGGTATATCCCTAGGAGTGGATTTTGCATTTTTAAAAGATACCACTGGTTTCTGTGAGAAGAAAAGATTGTTGCGAGTCAAGGGCAGAGCTGGGAGGGCAGGAAGGAGGCCATTGTCATAGTCTGGGTGAGCAATAATGCTGACCTGGCTGAGGGATACAGCAGTAGAGATGGAAAGATGGATTTGGGTTGTACTGGGGTGCCGGCAGTGCCAGGACTTACTGCTGGAGACGATGTGGGCGGGCGGCGTCTGGCTCAAGGAAATTCTCCTTAAAGGTTTCCTACGATTTTCTAGTGGAAAAGATCTGAAAAGAACGGCAGCAGGTCTTTATTGAGCCCTTCAGAATCCGCATCACTCAGCTCTTCTTCTGTCACTGAGCAAAGCTCCCCATGGACTCCTGCCCTTTCCTGCATCTCTGATCCCATCTTCCCCACAACCCTCCTTGTTTTCCACTCTTGGCCCCTCTAGCCTCCCTCTTGCCCCTAAAATCCACAGGCTTATTTTCCCCAGGGCCTTTGCACATGACATTCATTCTGCCTTGAGGTCCCTTCTCTCAAGGTTCACAATGTGACCACTTTTAAGTATCAACTCTGAAATCACCTGCTCAAAAAGACCTTCCCTAGACCTTGTTATTCTCTATCACTCGTTCCCATATTTTTATAAATTTATCTGAAGTTATCTTTGTACCTTTGAGGCCTTATTGGTCGTCCCTTCTCAACTCATTAGAATATCAGCTCCTTGAGGGCAGGGATCTTTGTTTTGTTCACAGCTAGATCCCCAGGCCTAGAACAGCATCTCACATACAGCAGGTGCTCGATTGTTGCCTCTCTGACTGGTGCTTTGATGGAGTGACCCAAATAGTTCATTAACGTGCATTGGATTCTGCCCAGAAGGGGTCAGAAATTCTGAATTTTCAAGTGGGAGAAAACCTAAAAATACGACCAAAGGAGCCAGCTTGGCGCATTCAGTGTCTTATCAAGACTAAGATTCTAATGAGAGATGCCGCATTGGAGAGGAAATGTCAGCTGTCCTGGGAGGGAGGCTGCCGTGTGCCCTGGAGGAGCAGAGAGTTAAAAATAGAGCATGATCTTTCCTGTTTCATGGGCAAGCGCAATGTGGCCCAAGGGCTTCGTGGCTCTAAGCCCAGCTACAGGGGGGACGATTGGCTGTGTGCCTTGGGCAAGGTCTCTGGTCTTTGTAAACCCATTTCCGTGTCTGGAAAATGGGGACAAGAGAGTCTCCCTCCCAGACTTGTTAGAAGAACCCTAGGAAAGGCTCTTGGTCCAGTGTCTCGTGCGCAGTAAATAAACTCTCTCCAAATGATGCAGTGTTGGGTTGCTATTACAATCAGCTAATAATTATTAGTAACGAATGTCCATGATGATTAATATTATTATCATTAGAATAATCATTAAGACTGTTATAGCAACAATAGTAATAGGGGCAGCTGTAGCATAGCAGTTCAGAGAATGGACAGTTGGCCCAAATGGTTGTGTTCGAGTCCTACTTCCGCCACTCACTAGCTGTGCAACTTTGGGCAAGTCACTTCACCTCTCTGGTCTGGGCCTTGGTTTCCTCATCTGTAAGGTGGGATAGTGATCATATCTGCCTCGTAAGGTGAGTTAATACATGTAAAGTACCTGGCATGTAGATGATGCTAGGAAAGTATTTGCTATTTATTCTTATTCCTAGTCTTGTCACTACTATGAGATCTGTCAAGTTTGAACCTTCCCCGTAATTTGAGATATCTTCTTTGTGCAGAAAAGCGGGTAATATATTAAAACAGCTGTTTCCAGAATAACCTCAGTGGATGGTGCCTACAACCCTGAATGTTTTCCCTCCTCTCTCCTCCTCTCCAATGCTCCCTCCCACTCCCCCAGTTCTTAGGAAGATGCTGACGGTCAGAGGAAGGTGAGGGAGAGAGAGTCAGCCTGTGTAGCCTTCAGTAGGTTTGCATTCACACAACTGATATGCCAGGAGGACTTTGGTGTGTTTTGAAATGGTCAAAGTAAATGTCACCAAAGCACTGCATCTCAAGACACCCAATGCCATTGTTCCCACGTATTATTGACCAGGGATAAAGGCTTTCCTCAGAATGGTTTTTCCACACACCAGAAGGAAACGTAAGAAGTAGATGAAAAAGGCAGAGCTGGATTTACTGAGAGTGTCAACTTGAGAAATGACAGAGAGAGCACCAAGTTTGCCACTTACACTGCTTTCTTTTTTTTTTAATGATTTATCACAGGATATTGAATATAGTTCCTGTGCTATACAATAGGACCCTGTTGTTTATCCATTCTATATATAATAGTTTGCATCTGCTAACCCCAAACTCCCAATCCATCCCTTCCTGGCCCCCCGCCTCCTTGGCAACCAAGTCTGTTCTCTATGTCTGTGAGTCTGTTTCGTAGGTAAGTTCATTTGTGTCATATTTTAGATTCCACGTATATGATATCATATGGTATTTGTCTTTCTCTTTCTGACTTACTTTGCTTAGTATGGTAATCGCTAGGTCCATCCATGTTGCTTCAAATGGCATTATTTCATTCTTTTTTTATGGCTGAGTAATATTCCATTGTATATATGTACCACATCTTCTTTATCCACTCATCTGTTAATGGACATTTGGGTTGCTTCCATGTTTTGGCTATCGTGAATAGTGCTGGAATGAACATAGGGGTGCATGTATCTTTTCGAAGTATAGTTCTGTCTGGATATATGCCCAGGAGTGGGATTGCAGGATCATATGGTAATTCTATTTTTAGGTTTTTGAGGAACCTCCATACTGTTTTCCATAGTGACTGCATCAATTTACATTCCCAACAACAGTGTAGGAGGGTCCCCTTTTCTCCACACCCTCTCCAGGATTTGTTATTTGCAGACTTTTTAGTGATGGCCATTCTGACCGCCATGAGGTGGTACCTCATTCCAGTTTCGATTTGCATTTCTCTAACAATTTTGCTTTGCTTTCATCTTCTCTCTCGAAAGAAACATCTTCGGGGCAGGGGGGCAGAAAGAACAGCCTTGATGAAGGGAGAAGTGAAGCCCAGGATGGCAGCAGGGGCAGATAAGAAAGAGCCCAGCTTCTTTAAACGTCCTCAGCCTGAACACATCCCTTTGGAAGGCAGAGAGAGACTATGCAGAGGTGGTTGGGAAAACTACTGGCCACAAACTTTAAATCATGGAAAATGCCAGAGAAGGATTGCCTGGATCAAGATGAGGCGAGTGAGGTGTTTGCTTTGGGTGCAAAATTTAAGGGGCACCAAAAAAACTCAAACTTTGAGATATATATTTTAATGCAATATTTGAAAATATAAAACTCAATGCAAAAATCCTTCATGAACAGGACGTCCCTGGTGGCACAGTGGTTAAGAATCCACCTGCCAGTGCAAGGGACACAGGTTTGATCCCTGGTCCGGGAAGATCCGAAATGCCGCACAGCAGCTAAACCCGGGCGCCACAACTACTGAAGCCCGTGCGCCTAGAGCCCGTGCTCCACAAGAAGAGAAGCCACCACAATGAGAAGCCCAAGCACCACAAAGAAGAGTAGCCCTCGCTGGCCGCA
This sequence comes from Delphinus delphis, assembly GCF_949987515.2. Lineage (NCBI taxonomy): Eukaryota > Metazoa > Chordata > Mammalia > Artiodactyla > Delphinidae > Delphinus > Delphinus delphis. The sequence goes on from NC_082685.1 coordinate 10,689,224, forward strand.
ACTAGAGAAAGCCCGCGCACAGCAACAAAGACCAAACACAGCCAAAAAAATAAAAACACAAAAAAACAAAAAAAACTTCATGAACAAAATATCACCATTTTAAATAAAGGCTACATCAGGATTTCTGATTTTTCCTTTGGCCTCAGGCACCAATATGGCTTGGCATGTGTTATAGGTTGACTTGTGTCCCCCCACCCAAATTCCTACGTTGAAGTCCTAACTTCAGGACCTCAGAATGTGACATTATTTGGAAACAGGGTTGTTGCAGATGTAATTAGTTAAGATGAGGCAGAGTGGAGTACGGTGGGCCCTCATCCAATACGTCCTTAGGAAAGGAGGAAATTTGAACACAGAGACATGTGCACGTGGGGAGAATGCTATATAAACCTTGTAAGGCTGCCACAGGCCAAAGAACTACCAGAAGGCAGGAGGGAAGCCTGGAATAGAGTCTTCCTTAGGGGTTTCAGAGGGAGCCTGGCTCTGCTGATACCTTGATCTCAGACTTCCAGCTTTCAGAACTGCAAGACAATAAATTCTGTTGTTTAAGCCACTCAGTTTGTTAGCAGCCCTAGCTAACTAACATAGCCAGGCAATGTAACCGTTAAATTTTTGTGCCCAGTGAGTACCTTACTCTTTAAAATTTTTTTTAATTTTAATTTTTTAACTGAACATTGTTTAATTACACTTTGTTGTTTACAATATTTCAGGTGTACAGCAAAGTGATTCATTATACATATATATTTATATATATATTCTTTTTCAGATTCTTTTCCGTTATAGGTTATTTTAAGATATCAAATATAGTCCCCTGTGCTACACAGTAGGTCCTTGTTGTTTATCTATTTTATATATACTAGTGTGTATCTGTTAATCCCAGTTCCCCACTTCTCCCTTTGGTAACCATAAGTTTGTTTTCTATGTGAGTCTATTTCTGCTTTGTAAATAAGTTCATTTGTCTCATTTTTTTAGATTCCACATGTAAGTGATATCATATGGTATTTGTCTTGCTCTTTCTGACTTACTTCACTTAGTGTGATAATCTCTAGGTCCATCCATGTTGCTGCAAATAGCATTATTTCATTCTTTTTTATGACTGAGTAGTATTCCACTGTATATGTGTACCACATCTTCTTTATCTATTCATCTGTTGATGGACATTTAGGTTGTCTCCATGTCCTGGCTATTGTAAATAGTGCTGCAATGAACATTGGGGTACATGCATCTTTTCGAATTATGGTTTTCTCCAGATATATGCCCAGGAGTGGGATTGCTGGATCATATGGTAGCTCTATTTTTAGCTTTTTGAGGAACCTCCATACTGTTCTCCATAGTGGCTGCACCAATTTACATTCCCACCAACGGTGTAGGAGGGTTCCCTTCTCTCCACACCCTCTCCAGCATTTATTGTTTGTGGATTTTTTGATGATAGCCATTCTGTCTCAGTCTCACTTTAAATAACAGCTTTCTTTAGACAGAATTTGCATCCATGAAATCCACCCCTTTAAAGTGCATAATTCACCGTCTTTTAGAATATTCATAAGGTTGTCCAGTGATCACCAACATCAAATTTCAGAACATTTTCATCATCCCCCAAAGAATCCCATACCCATTCTGGGCTATAGTTTTCTGGGTTCAAAACAAAATAAAACAAAACAAAATGACTTGGCCCAGACCTTACCTGACCAGCTCAGGTAAAGCTGATGACACCTGCTTTGGTCTCCCCATGGAGGACTCACCTCCATGATAATCAGATTGGGCACAGGCAACAGCCAATCAGAGTTCAGGGACCATAACCCTGGAGTAGGACCCTGGGGCTCCTCTAGGTGCCCAAACCACCCCTTTAAATGCTGGTTCAAGAGGAGGTCCAGGATGGCTTGGCAGAAGCACCCAGTGTGCTCCCTGGGCCCTCAGGGAGACTAGGAATAGTGGCTATATACCAACTGGAATAGAAATATTTCACAATTGTAACAGTCCAGAGAGTGAACAGCAACTGCGATTATAACCTCTCAGTTGGAGTTTTCTTCTTTTAAACACTAGCTTCCCAATTAGACCTTGAGCTATTTAAGAGCAGAGTCAGTTATCTATGTGGCCCCAGTGCATGCGTGGCCATACCATGGGTGCTCAATACATGTTCGTCAAACTGACATTTAAAGCCTGGTGAGTAACAAGGTTTGGGGAAAAAAAGATGGTGAGGCTGGTTTTCCCCATAATGAGCTTGCAAGGAGAGTACTCCCTTTTGTAGGGGTGCAGCTCATTGGACAGTGATGTGGTTAAGAGGTGGAAACCTGCACTCAGCCATGTTACCTCCTTGCTGTGTCACCTGGAATGGGCTTGACCTTTTTATGTTAGCTGGTCTGTAAGTTGAAGGTGATAATAGTTCCTCCTCAGTCTTAGTTTGGGGTCTCTGGAGGCAGATCCTGGGGTAAGAATTCAAGTGCAAATAATTATTTGGAAGGTGATGCCAGGAAACACCAGGAGGGAAAAAGGGAGGGAGGTGAGGGAGAGAAGGCAGCTGGTGAATTGTATGTTATCAGTCGTTACCGCTGTGGACAACGGGGGCTCTGTTCCACCAGTGGCCTCTGGGGGGCAGCAGAGCGCACACTCTTCAGGGTCACCCCACTTGAGTGGAGAGGGAGCTGGGGTATTTATCCACCAGTTCTCATCTGTTGCTGGTTGAGGACATTAATTGCTTCTGAGGATGTTAACCACCCAGCACGTCTGGCTGTCCTCCCTCCCTCAAAACTCACTGGGGGGATATCATGGGTGGGACACCAATAGCAGCTGGCATAGGGTTCTTATGAAAATTCATTGAAATAATGCATGAAAACCACAGGTCCTCAGTGTTGGGTGCTATTATCTCTGAAGCTGTAGCTCCCAAGCTCAATGGAAAGAAGGCTGATCTATTCATTAGGGTAAGGCAAGGCTGCTGTAACAAAGAGGTCAATACTAATTCAATGCCATGAAGAGGTTAGGAGCTTACTCCTCTCATTTGTTATAGACCAGGTTGATGGTGTGGCTCTGCTCCAGGCAGTCATTCAGGGGCCCAGGTTCCTTCTGTTCTGTGGCTTTACCATTGCAGCAGATGCTATTGATGCTCACCCATACCCCCCTGGCACTTAACCATTTCTGAACCTGCCAGCCGCATTCTCAACAGATAGCACCTGTATTTCTTTGCCTGGGAGCATTTCCTGGCAGCTGGAGCTCACTGTGTGTCCAAGCAAGACAAGCCTGAAGTGCTAGGGAGCTTACCCTCTCCGGGTAACAGCTCCAACCAATGACTGCTGAGGCTTGGTGGATAAATGCAACTCCCTCCCCCTCGGATGGGGTGGCTCTAAGTCGTGTGTTTTATGCTGCCTTCCAGAACTCTCCAGCAGGATTGTATTCCAGGCGCCCATGGTGGTAACTGGCTGCTTTCCCTACTCTGTCTTACTTCCCCACTCCCCTGCTATATATTTTTTTTTCTGGGATCACTTCACAAATAAATATTTACACTGGAATCCTTGTCTCAGGGTCTCCTTTTGGGGAACACAAGCCAAGATACCATCCTCTAGGTATTGTCATTTTCTGGCTCACCAAGGATGACAGCCAAATGAGAAGAGATGTCCCTTTCCTTAAGGTCCAGAATAGGCACCTAAAAGTTCTGCTTGCATTTCACTGTTCACATGACCATAGTGAATCACAAGGGCAGCTGGGAAATGTAGTCCATCCTTATGCTAGGATATTGGTGAACATGACTAATCTCTTCTGCAAAGGTGATTGATCGAGGATGAAAACTTGACAACCTTTATGCATAAAGGGCGGGATTCACTTGTGGATAACGTCATGTTCATAATCATGTCTTCCTCCCTGGGTTAACCTAAAAGTTCCTTTTTTGGCTCATTTCCAGGAGCAAAACCAGTTCCCAGCCCTGAAATCTTAGTATTATAGCACCTGAACAGAGAAACACAGAGAAATCTGCCTTTTTTTTTTCTGATTAGATGATACATCTATGGATTAAATGTCTGGACTCTAAATCACCTGCTCCCACCCACGCCTGCCAACCAGACAGTCACAGAGCCCCAAAATATGTATGCGTTTTTTAAGTTAGGTTGACCTAGTATTTGTACCCAATTTTCTTGGAAGCACTTTCTGACTCCATATTCTCTAAAAGGCTTAAAAATATTTTTAAAGTGAGGTCTATTTTCATTTTTTGTGGGGGGAGGGGAGGTTGCTGGTGAAGCTAAAACACTGCACCTCCTCTTTTCTCTAGAGGAAGCAGGTATGGGTGGGAATGTCTCCAGCCTGCCAGGCAATGCATCCAGTGCCCACAAAAGCTGGTTCTTCATCCTTTTTGCCTTGGAAGCATTTTTTCCCCACCACTGCAGCATCTTGCCAGCCAGTTCTTCCATGCTCTTCTTTTCCTGCCCCGACTCAGAGCCTTTTTCCAAAGGTCTCAGATTAAAAAGTGCTGAGGCCAGTGTCTCTAAGTGCTCTGCCCTCCTGTTGTCACAGCCAAGGGAGCTGGCAAAGATGGACTAACTCATTCCTCCTCAGGGGGACTAGCAACCTGGGACCGTGGTTCAACCTAGGGCTTTAGCCCCTCCTAATTCCCAATAGCAGCCCTCTACCAGCTAACACATCATGCTCTTTTATTATTTATTTATTGCATTAAAAAGTCTTTAAAAAATGAAATGTAAGATGCATTGGGCAAGAAGTGCAAAGCACATATACTTTAAGGTTGCCTGCATTACCAGGCAGATTCTCAACCACTGCGTTGAGGCTGGTTGAATTTTTACCAAGGTATACAACAATGTCAGCATCACTCACATCCAGTTGTAGAACAGCCCCACCCCTGACAAGGTTCCTCAGTGTCCCTTCCCAGTGCCCCCGATTATTCTATTACTATTGATTAGGTTTACCTGTTCTTGAACTCCCGATAAATGGAAACCCCCACTGTGTTCTTTTGCACCATGTATGTGGGATCTTAGTTCCCCAACCAGGGATGGAACCTGTTCCCCCTACATGGGAAGCACAGAGTCTTAACCACTGGACCGCCAGGGAAGTCCCCCCACTATGTTCTTATACTTTGCCATAGACAGTTGCCATTTTCCCAGTTGTAACTGTGACTAAAAACATCTTTAGGAAACTTTGCTCTTTTTATTGACTTATGACAACAGTAGCCAGCTTTTACATAGTGCTTCCTATGTGCCAGACACAGGTCTGAGTGTCTTGCATATATCAACTATTTTAATCCCCACACAACCCTGCAAGGTAGGTACTAAGATCATGCCCACTTTCCCAATGAGGAAACTGAAGTACAGATAGGTTAAGTGACTTGCTCAAGGTCACACAGCTGAATTTGGCAGAGCTGGTGTTCAAACCCAGGCAGTCTGGCTCTGGGATTAACCATTAAGCCTTACAGCCCCTCGAGTTAGGTGTGGTGGCCCTTGAGAGGGTCCCAAGTATCCCACCTCTTGGTCTTCATGCCCTTGTGTAACCCCCATCCCTTGAGTGTATACTGACCTAACGATTCACTTCTAACAACTAGAATACAGCAAAGTGATGGGATATGACTTCCCATCAGGTTACAAAGCGCTGGTGGCTTCTGTCTTGCTTTACTTTTGTTCACTCTGGTTTGCTGGCTCTGAGTAAGCAAGCTGTTGTGAGCTGCCCTGTGGAGAGGCCCATGAGGCAAGGAACTGAGAGTGATCTCTGGCCAGCAGCCTGGGAGGAGTTGAATCCTATCAACAACCACATGAGTAAGCTTGGAAGTGGAGCCTTCCTCAGTTGAGCTTTCAGATGAGACCTCAGCCCTAGATGATGCCATCTTGATGACAGTTTCATGAGAGAGCTTGAGGCAGAGAACGCCCTCTCAGCTGTGCCAGAAACTATGAAATCATAAATGTTCACCGTTTTACACTAAGTTTGGGGGTAATTTGTTATGTAACATTTAATAACTAAATGAGCCAAATAAAGGCATGAGGTTGTTATGCAAATATGACTTCAAGACACAACCACAGTCCCAAATGCAAATCCAGTGGAAGCTCCTAAGCCTTTTCAGTGTAAAAATTCCAGAGCTGCTTAAGCTTCAAGGCCTAGTTTAATACAAAAGTCCAATCCCACCCTAAACGCCAGTGGTTCGATCCAAAATTGCTAAAAATCTGGCTGTGATGGTCTTGTGCCTAGCGGGGCAGGAAGTACTGCACATGCTATCTTTTTTCCCCCTCCAATATATGCTTTCCTAATGAAATCAAAGAAGTCTCATTTTTTAAAAAAAAATCAGTGTTTTTGAAATGACTGAATTTATCCTTTAAACCCCACCCCCACCTCAAGATAATCCCCATTAATGGTGGCAATGGTCCTTTAGAACTTTTCCTGTTTGTGCGCTAAAGCGAAATTAGCATGATACATACCTATTGTTTCCGAATGTGTTCTTTTCCACTTAATAAGGGATGATGATGTTGTCTTTTTGCTGTGGGCTAGGATTTGTTCCAAAACTTCCCTCCACATTTTTGAATGAGCACCTACTATATGCTAATATGTGTTCCAGGGCTTGGAATCCATCAGTGCCTTCCTTTGAAAATATTTTTTTAAAAATCCCTGACCTGTTTCTGCTTTATTTTTGCTCCCCTTTCTCATCTGTATAATGGGGATGATGCTAGGACCTTCCTCACACAGTTTTGAGAAGGATGAATTGAGTTACTCTATATCAAATTGTTAGCCAAGTGCCTGGCATAGAGTCAGAGCTATACTTATTAGCTATTGCTATGATTGTTTCTCCTTTATCTTTTCCTTCTTTTCTTCCTCCATCCATTTCTCTTTTGCATGCCTTCTCCCGTTTCCTTTTCATAGGGAGGAAGTGTGGTTGAATTCCGACAGTGTTTTGTGTGGGTCCATTACTAGGGGCTGGGAAAAGAAGAATGAACTAAATTAGAAGATGCATTTGGCTAGCTCAGGGAGCAGTGGTGGAGAGCTGGAGCCGGCTGGAATGAAACGGACACATCTTCCTCCCTTTTCCCATCCAATCTCCCCCACCCCCTCCTCAGACAAATTATTTCTCATTGTTTCCGGGGATCCAGAGGAGTTGGTCATGGCAGGTGGGCACTGGGGGCCGTGGCTGGACACACACAGCAGAAGAAGAAAGAAAGGCAGGCTGCTGGCAAGAACCACCCACTCCTTTATCTGCCTGTCTCCGAGGTCCCTCCGTTCCCTTCCCACACACCTTGCCTGCTATTTAATTGGAGGAGAGAATGCACGCATGAGCCCTGAAGCCACCATCAATGGGACAGCCTTTGCTTTTCTTTCCCTGTTTAAAAATAAATCCATTGTCAGAGGAAGGTGACACTTTACTATTTAATCATTCACTTACTCGTTCATTCAACACAACAGCTATTTACTGGGTGCCGCTGGGGTCACAAACATAAAAAGGCCCTAGTGCTTCCTCGCCAGGAACAAACGGTCTAGTGCAGCCGAAACACAGATCAACAGTCATCACGGGGTTAGACAAATGCTGCAGGGGGGGGGAACATGCAGAGTGCACTGGGAACCCCTAGGTTTGCTCTGGGGAATCATGGAAGCCTACCCAGTGGAGGAAGCATTGAACCAAGGTGTGAGTGATGAACTGAAGTTTGTCAGGCTGATAAATGTGTTGGTCTTGAGGAGGGCATTTCCTATGGATGGGGTATCAGTCAACATTCTTTTAGTGTAAGAGGTGGAAACACAACACAAAGTGACTCAGGTTTAAAAAAAGGGTGGTGGTGGTGAATTTATTGACTCAAATAATTTAAAAAAAAGTTTCAGGAATGGTTGCATCCAGGGACTGAAGTAAAGTTGGGTTTTAGGAATGGCTGCATTTGGGGGCTAAAACGAGGTCATCAGCCTGTGGTATAATAAAAAAATATTGGGGCTTTGTTCCTAGGTCCCAGCACTCAGCTCCCAAAACCCTTGGAATCTCTGAAGTGATGAGTATCTGTGGTATGCTAACGAGGTGACTTCTGGTTGAGGGGCTCCCGTCTGCCAGCAACTGTTCTAGATGGAAGGGGGACAAAGATAAGATGGAATCCCTCCTCTCAAAGGGCTTATGTTCTAGATGGGTCAGGCAACCCTGGTAAGATAGGGATACACAGGGACTCTGGGGGGACTGGTTGATTCTATTGAGAAATGTTAGAAAAGAATTTACAAAGTGTGTGATTCTTGATGTGGGTTGGTGTGTGTCAAACACTCAGAGGGTGAAAGGGTTTCCAGGGTAGAGAGAGCCTGGTACACAAAGGCCTTGAGGTACAAAATATCTTAGGTACTAGAGGAATGGAAAGTGATTGAGCATAGATATCTGTGCTTCTCCAAAAAGCCTGCTCACCTGATGTTCTGGGGAACTTAAATGCTCTGAGGGTAGGTATTTTTAAAAGCCCCCTGGAGATTCTAACGGGCAACCAGCATCTCTGGGTTAGAATTTATGGTTCAAGAAGGATGCAGCAAGATAGGGATCTGGTAGACAGAAGTAAAATCAAGGCTTTTGACTTTATCCAGTGGGCAAAGGGCAGCCTCTGGCAACAGTGTAGATACTGGGTGGGAGGCACGGAGGCCTAGAGCAAAGGAGTTTAATGTAGAAGCAAAAGAGAGTCATTGAAAGAATTACCATATGACCCAGGAATTCCACTTCTGAGTATATACCCATAAGAATTGAAAGCAGCATCTTAAAAGAGATATTTGTACACCGTGTTCAGAGCAGCATTATCCACAATAGCCAAAAGGTGGAAGCAACCTACGTGTTTATCAATGGGTGAAAGGATTAGAAAAAGTGATATATGCATATAATGGAGTATTATTCAGCCTTAGAAAGGAAGGAAATTCTGACATATGCCACAACGTGGATGAACCTTGAGGACATTACGCTGAGTGAAATAAGCCAGTCATAAAAGGACGAATACTGTATGATTCTACTGATACGAGGTCTCTAGATTAGTCAAATTCATAGAGACAGAAAGTATGAGTGTCCTTAATGCCACTGAGCTGTACACTTAAAAAAATTAAAATGTTAAATTTTAGGTTATGTGTATTTTACCGCAATTTAACAAAAAGGAGAGTCACTGAAGAATTTGTGAACCAGAGAGTTCCTTGAGCAGACATATGAGTTAGAAAGAGCCCTCTAGGGGCAATGTGACAGATGACTGAAGGGAATTAATAGGGAGGATACTGCAATAGTCCAGGCAATTGTTGTTGCAGGCCTGAACTGAGTGGTAATGGGCTAGAGGAGTATTTGACAAGTGGCTGGTGGATTGATTGAATAGTGGTGGTAAAGAAGGCTTTGAATCTGTTTAGTTCTATTATTAATGTTTGTAAAAACTTGTATCATCTGGACTAGGATTCCCAGCAGGGCCTAAACTGGGATTCTGAGTTTGACAGTTTCAAATGAACTATTGCACTCTTGGCCTACCTTTCTGGCAAATCCGTACAGATTTGCTTAAACTGGTACACGTGGGGCCTGCGTGAAGAAAGTTTTATGTGGCGGGACCAGGTTAGGGTGATGGGCTGCAGGTCACAGCCAACACAGGCTGATTGAACAGCAAGGGAATGTACTGGCTTTCACGACTGGAAATACAGAAGTGGTGTGGGCTTCAAGATGGGATCGATCCAGCACTATTTTCGTCTCTCAGGGTTCCAAGATCTTAGGGTGGGTGCCATTGCAATTGGGGCTACCTGCTTTCCTGTTTATGCCCAATGGAAGAAAGAGGGTAGTTTCCTACAAGTCTTTTAAGAGACAAAGATTCCTTGCAGATGTCCCCAGGAAATTTTCCTGTGGGCTTTATTGTCCAAATTAACACGTGTGGGGCAAGTTGTGGTCACAGCTGATCATTCAACAGGGCTTGAGGCAAATTCTACGATGTCACATGGAGTTGGTTAGGAACTAGGTTGGGTTGGGGGAACTTAGCAGCCCCAGGGGTCAGACACCTACATCATCCCATCATTCCACGGAGGTGTGCCAAGGCCCAGGCACCCTGTTGGACTGCAGTGGGGAGCCTGCAATTCAGGATACATGGCCTATAGCTGGTGGAGAGTAGCACTTCAGGTGAGGTGAAGGCTCTCTTTCCTCAAGGCAGATACAGTCTACTCTGGGGAGCATGTTTAGGAGCACGTAGGTTCAACTTTTTTAATTTTCAGAAAACTTTTTAGGGACTTCCCTGGTGGTGCAGTTGATAAGAATCCACCTGCCAATGCAGGGAACACAGGTTCGAGCCCTGGTCTGGGAAGATCCCACATGCTGTGGAGCAACTAAGCCCGTGCGCCACAACTACTGAGCCTGCGCTCTAGAGCCCGCAAGTCACAACTACTGAGTCCACATGCCACAACTACTGAAACCTGCGTGCCTAGAGCCCATGCTCCGCAACAAGAGAAGTCACCGCAATGAGAAACCCGCACAACGCGATGAAGAGTAGCCCCATTCGCCGCAACTAGAGAAAGCCCGCGCACGGCAACGAAGACCAAATGCAGCCAAAAATAAAAAACAAATAAATAAATTTATTTAAAAAAACAAACAAAACTTTTTATCATGAAAATGTTCGAACTTACCAAAATTGGAAAGAATCATAAAAACAACCTTCATGTACTTACTTCCTAACTTTAGTAACTATCAACATTAGGTAAATCTGGTTTCTCTATGACCCCACCTACTGTCTGTACTTTGCTGGATTATTCTAAAGCAAAGTCTAGGCATCATATCATTGTACCTGTTAATCTCACAGCATGTATCTCTAAGAGATAAAGAGTCCATTAAAACATAAAAAACAAACTTATGGTTACCAAAGGGGAAAAGGCAGGGAGGGATAAATTGGGAATTTGAGATGAACAGATACACACTACTATATGTAAAATAGATAAACAACAAGGACCTACTGTATAGCACAGGGAACTATATTCAATATCTTATAATAACCCATAATGGAAAAGAATCTTAAAGAATATATTTATATATATATATGAATCTGAAGAATATATATATTCTGAAAAAGATACATATATATTTATACATATATATTCTTTTTATGTATATGACTGAATCACTTTGCTGCACACCTGAAACATTGTAAATCAACCGTACGTCAAGAAAATAAATAAATAAAAATAAAAACACATGGTAAAAAAAGAAGAGTCCATTAAAAACTACAATCACAATGCCATTGTTTTAAAATAAACTTTTAATAATTTAATTTTTATTTTTTTGGCTGTGCCATGTGGCATGCAGGATCTTAGTCCCCCAACCAGGGATCAAACCCGTGCCCCCTGCAGTGGAAACGTGGAGCCTAACCACTGGACCACCAGGGAATTCCCTAAACTTTTAATTTTTAAATAATTTTAGATTTACAAAAAAGTTGGAAAGATAATCAGGAGTTCCTGTGTGCCCCTCACCCAGTTTCCCCTAATGTTACCATCTTACATTAGTGCGATCCGTCACTACAGTACATTCTTATTAACTAAACCACAGATTTCGTTCAGATTTTACCAGTTTTTCCATTGGCGTCCTTTTTGCTGTTCCAGGATCTTACCCCAAATATCATTGCATTTTAGCACAATGCCATTTTCACATCTACCAAAAATGACTATAATTCTTTAATATCATCAACTATCCAGTCATTATTATCACTACCCGAGTTGGCTGATATGTCTTGTAAGTCTCTTGGAATCTGTAACTGTTCTGCCTCCTTTTTGTCTTTCTGCCATTTATTTATGGAAGGAACTGGATCATTTGTCCTGGAGCCCATTCCACACCTTGAATTTTGCTGACTGCATCCTCTGTGGTGTTGGTTTAGCATGTTCCTCTGTCCTCCAAATGCTCTGTGAACTGGTGCCTAGATCAAGCGCAGAAAGGCAGTGTTACAGCTGCTTGATTGAGGATAGCTGAGGAAGAGGAAGAAGCTGAGGTTCCCTCTTCCATCCCACATATGAATCCCTCCCCCGGGACCTGGGTGTGATAAGAGGGCAGTCTCACAGCATTTTGTTCCCCTGCCCACTGTCACTTGTCTTTCCTGTACTTCAAACAACTCTCTTGGACCTCTTCTTTTTTACAGACACATAACTGTGCCTGTTCCCAGGTCTTCAAGCCACCACCCCTCCTCCCTGACCTGACTTACTGCTACCGAACTGTGTAATTTGGGCAAGATACTGATACTCTCTGGACCTCAGTTTCTTCACCGATAAGATGGGATGGCTGTTAGTGTATACGTGATATGGCTGTTATGAGCTAATACATATAACACATTTAATTAAAACATTTTTTTATTGAAATATAGTTGGTTTACAATGTTGTGTTAGTTTCAGGTGTGCAGCAAAGTGATTTAGTTATACATATGCATATATCTATTCTTTTTAAGATTCTTTTCCATTATATTGTAGGTTATTACAAGATATTGAGTATAGTTCCCTGTGCTATACAGTAGGTCCTTGATGATTGTCTGTTTTATGTATAGTAGTATGTATATTTTAATCCCAAACTCCTAATTTATTCCTCCTTCTCCTTTCCCCTTGGTAACCCTAAGTTTGTTTTCTATGTCTGTGAGTCTATTTCTGTTTTGTAAATAAGTTCATTTGTAACATTTTTTTAGATGCCACATATAAGTGATATCAAATGATATTTGTCTTTCTCTGTCTGACTTACTTCACTTAGTATGATAATCTCTAGATCCATCCATGTTGCAGCAAACGGCATTATTTCGTTCGTTTTTATGGCTGAGTAATATTCCATTGTATATATTTATATACCACATCTTCTTTATCCATTCATCTGTCTATGAACCCTTGGGTTGCTTCCATGTCTTAGCTATTGTAAATAGTGCTGTTATGAACCTAGGGGTGCACGTATCTTTTCAAGTTATACTTATGTCCAGATATATACTCAAGAGTGGGATTGCTGGATCACATGGTAGTTCTAATTTTAGTTTTTTGAGGAACCTCCATACTGTTCTCCATAGTGACTGCACATTTTTACATTCCTACCAACAGTGCAGGAGGGTTCCTTGTTATCCACACCCTCGCCAGCATTTATTGTTTGTAGACTTTTTGATGATGGCCATTCTGACCATATAATGCATTTAGAATAGTGCCTGGCATGAAGTAAGTGACATGTACCTAAACTATGATTATTTTTTTTTGTGGTGGCCCACAATTTATTAAACCAGTCCCTACTGATGGATACAGGGGTTGTTTCCAATATTGTACCATTATGTACAATGCTGCAGTGAGTAACATCGTACCTATGTCATTCTAAAAAGCCTGGGTAAATATTTTTTTCTTTTTTTTTTTTTGCGGTACACGGGCCTCTCACTGTTGTGGCCTCTCCCGTTGCAGAGCACAGGCTCCGGACACCACAGGCTCCGGACGCACAGGCTCAGCGGCCATGGCTCACGGGCCCAGCCGCTCCGCGGCATGTGGGATCTTCCCAGACCGGGGCACGAACCCGTGTCCCCTGCGTCGGCAGGCGGACTGTCAACCACTGCGCCACCAGGGAAGCCCCAAGGCTGGGTAATTTTTATTGACATGGCCAAATGACCCTCCATGAAGCCCGTGCCAATTTCCATTCCCACCTGCCATGGGTAAGACTGCCCCCTGGTGCCCCTCAGCCCAGCCAGCAGGGCACCTTATCATGAGTTAGGATTTCTGTCCACGTGCTAGGTGGAAAATGGCATCTCAGTGCAATTTTAATTGCTTTTCTCTCATGATGAGTGAAACTGGGCCCCTTGTCATCTATTTCGGGGCCATGTGTATTTCCTTGGGCACCTGGGGAAAGTGATTACTAAAGCAAAAGGCAGGACATGCATAATAAGTTGACTGGTTTATTTTTAAATCCCAGCCACTGCTGCTAGTCCACAGTAGCAGCACTGACTATCATTTGTCTTGATTTGGGGCATGGAATTGGCATTCTCATCTGTTTAATTTCAAGTGCCTGAGGTCTCAGATCAAACGTCACCTCCTCAGAGCGCGTGATGTGTGTCATCTTCTGGTGCTAAGCGGTTTATTTGTGTGTTTTCTATTGTCTTTGATTGCTCCCTTGCCATCATCTGCTCACCCTCAAAGAGAAGGCAAACTCCATAAAAACAAAGATGAGTGAGAATGTGGTCTCATGGTTTTAAGGTTGTCAAAATGACAGCTATCCCTGGTTTCCTTTGGACTCGCAGATTCAAACTCAGCATCTTGAGGGAGAAATTCATCCATCCATCCATCCATCCATCCATCCATCCATCCATTCATCCATCCATCCATTTATTTATTCAACAATATCTTATCAAGAAACCTACGTGCCATGCTCCATGCTAGACCCTGCAGACACAATAATGAACAATACAGATGTAGTCCCTGCCGGTCAGCATTCTAGTCAAGCAGGTAACGAGTTCACTGAATGAAGGACAAGGTTTATAATTTCAGGGTCAAATGTAGTTTAGTGAGTTCAAAGAAGGCTTCTTGGGAAAAGGAGCGTTTGAGCTGAAACCTGGAGTGAGCAGAAGTTGATTGGGGAAGGGGGAGAGGAGGGGAGAGCGTTTCTGACTATGGGGATAGTATTATGAAGGCCCAGAGGTGAGGAAAAAGGATGGTGCATTTAAAGAATTGAAAGAAGTCCAGAACAGCTATTGATAGAATGTAGAGCATGATAGAGAGGAGGCTGGGACTGGGGCAGGGACCAGATCACACAGGGTCACACGAATGGAATTGGAATTCTTCCTAAGAGATGATGGTGGCCTGGAATTTGATAGAAACAATGGTGATGGAGAGAAACGGATGGATTTGAGAGATATCTGGATGTAGAATCAATACCTCTTGGCCACTGAACAGTGGGATAAGGAAGAGGGAAGAGTAAAAAAAAAAAAAAAATTAACCCCCAGCTCTCTATTTCAGTAACTAGTTTGTCTTAAAAGCTTACATGCTTGGTTTGCCTAGTGGCTAGAGACCAGTATCACCAAGGCCAAAGTCATGGTTATGATGCTTCCAACTGGCTTTCAATCTGTCCCACAGCAGCAGACAGCATCTCTGTCCATTTAGACTGAAGCACACACATTGTCTGCCATATCTCTTTAGCATTTCAGGTGGAGACTAGTGCAAGGGCAAAGACACAGAGGTGAGAAACAGGTTGGACAGGATAGTGACAGAGGTAAGGATGCCTAAGAGATGGTGGAGATGCTGCACGGATGGTCTGAGTCTTGAAAGAGGATGGATTACCCCTCAAGGGGAGGAAAATAAAGGTTTAGAGGCAGAATTGAAGAGAATGTCAATTCTCCTCAAAACTTGTTGGCTACACACACCATTATTGAAAGGGTGTATCAGTCATGATAAGTAATGCTAGCTGCTGTAACAAATAAGCCCTGAACTCTCAGTGACCGAATACAGTGAAAATGTCCTTGCCCACTCAGTTGTCCAAGATGGATGGTTCTCGTGGGAGGCTTTTATCCAAGTGATGACCTAGGGATCCAGGGTCCTTCCATCTTGTGCCTTTGTTTCCCCCTAGGTAGGGTTTTTTTTTTCTCTCTACAAGCCAGATGTTATTTTATTTTATTTTTTAACATCTTTATTGGAGTATAATTGCTTTACAATGGTGTGTTAGTTTCTGCTTTATAACAAAGTGAATCAGCTATACATATACATATATCCCCATATCTCTTCCCCCTTGCGTCTCCCTCCCTCCCACCCTGCCTATCCCACCCTTCTAGGTGGTCACAAAGCACCGAGCTGATCTCCCTGTGCTATGCGGCTGCTTCACACTAGCTATCGGTTTTACATTTTGTAGTGTGCATATGTCCATGCCACTCTCACACTTTGTCCCAGCTTACCCTTCCCCCTCCCCGTGTCTAGGTAGGGCTTTTGAATTCTCAGGTGGTGCTTCTGAATATGGCTGGCAGATGAGGAAAGAGAGAGAACCTGGGGGATTGTGCTAGACGTTTTTTAGGGACCAGGCTTAGAAGTGGTTCCCATCATTTCTGCTTAAATATCATTGGCCAGAACGCACTTCCAGAGCCCTAACAAACTGCAGGGAAAGCTGGCACACATATCCTTGTTGTATGCCCAGGAGGAAAAGGAAATAGGATTCAGCAGAGAGTAGCATTTTCTCTGCCACAAATGGGACTAGCAAGAGAGGGTGGTTGGATAAGTAAAAATCCATCTCCATGATTTACCAAATTTGGAGGAAAATGCGTACACACCCAGGGTATACCTTTGGTGGTATAGGGTCGGGAACATCATCTGTGAAGGTGGATAGCACTTTTTAAAAAAATTGAAATATAGTTGATTTACCATTGTTGCATTAGTTTCAGGTGTACAGCAAAGTGACTCAGTTATACATAGGCAAGTATATCTATTCTTTTTCAGATTCTTTTCCATTATAGCCTATTACAAGATATTGAGTATAGTTCCCTGTGCTATACAGTAGGTCCTTGTTGGTGTTGGATAGCACTTAAGAGTCAAAAGTCTTCCTATTTCATCCTACCAAGATCTCATTGAACATCAGAACCTACTTTAGAAATACCCCCTTCCCCCGCTCCCTTTTTTTATACCCACCTTCCTTCCTGACCCCGGGGTCTCTATTTTGACAGAAACTTCGGACTATTTTTTTTTCCCCAATGCATAGCTTCTAGGTTGATTTTCCTTTCAAATGTCTCCTTAAGTCCTTGGTCCTTTCTCCAGTACAATTGGTTATTTTCTTTGCCAGCCCCAGGCAAGAGAGAGACTGAGCAGTTGTATACTAATTACTAGGCTATTACTGTTATTATTCAACTGTGGAAAAGAGCATTCAGAAAGCCCCAAATATAATTCACCTTACTGACACCTCTCTGTGTCTCTGTGTCTCTGTTTCTGTCTCTCCCCCCATTCTCTCTTCCATCCTCCCTCTTTTTCTTTGTCTCTCTCTCTGCCTCTCTCTGTATATTTCTCTCTGTTTCTCTCTCTCTCTCTTTCTGCATCTTCATCTCTCTCCTATACCTCCTGTGATGTACCTTGCTTGCATCGTGTGCCTTTCTTTCATTACCCTTGTCAACATCGTCGCTTATCCCTTATTGATGTGATTATTTGATGAATACGAAGATAAGGGCTATGTCCAGTTTGGCTCCTAATGCATCCCTAGCACAGAGCAGGTGCTCAAAAAAAGTTTATTCATGAATCGATGCACAGCTGTTAATTCCTAATTATTAACATTCCTTTCTTACAATTTTCTTATTCTTGTGATTTATTCCTGCCATCTGCTTGGCTCGTGCCCTCACCTCCTTCAGATCTCAATTCAAAGTCACCTTCTCCGACCCCACCCACCTTTGTAAAGTTGCAACTATTTACACCACGAACTTTTCCCAGTCTCTGCTCTGTTCCTCTATTATTTCTTGTTTTCCTCTTTTCCTTTTTTAATTTTTTAAAACCTGGGCTACCACACACCAAGGTCCACAAATATTTTTTTTATTGAAGTATAGTTGATTAACACTGTTGTGTTAGTTTCAGGTACAGCAAAGTGATTCAGATATATATATATATATAATGTTGTTTTTCAGATTCTTTTCCCTTACAGGTTATTACAAAATATTGAGTAGTGTTCCTCATGCTGTAGAATAGGTCCTTTTTGTTTATCTATTTTATATACTACAGTGTGTATCAGTTAATCACAAACTCCTAATTTATCCCTCCCCGCCTTCTCCTTTGGTAACCATAAGTTTGTTTTCTTGTTTTCTATGTCTGTGGGTATATTTCTGTTTTGTAAATAAGTTCATTTGTATCATTTTTTTAGATTCCACGTATAAGTGATATCATATGATATTTGTCTTTCTCTGTCTGACTTGCTTAGTATGATAATCTTTAGGTCCATCCATGCTGCTACAGGTAGCATTATTTCATTCTTTTTTACAGCTGAGCAATATTCCATTGTATACATATAAAATTCACAAATCTTTAGTGTATGACTCCATACATTTTTGTATGTGTGGACACTTGTGTGACCATCATTTAATTCAAGATAAAGAACTTTTCCATCCCCCCCAGAAGTTCCCTCTCATTCCTCCCCAGGCCAGTACCCCCACCCCTGAGGCAACTGCTGCTCTGATTCTTGTCACCGTGGATTGGGTTTGCCTGGTGTGGTATGGAGCAGCAGTCTGTCCTTTTTCATTGCTGTGTAATATTCCGCTGCATGGATACTCCACCACTTATTTCATTACCATAGATTAATTGTGCCTGTTTTGAACCTCAAATAAATGGGTTGTCTGTTTTATCTTTACCCTAAGAAATTGTCACCATCTAATATACTATAAATTTTACTTATTTATCTTGTTTATGCTTTTCTTCTCTTCAGAATGTCACCTCCCTGAGGATAGGTTCTTGTTAGTCTTGTCCACTGCCTTGTACCCAGCATGTAGTATTTGGTCCTTGTTGAATGATCAAACCAGTGAAGAAACTTTTAGTAAAGTAGATCAGTCTGTGATTGGAGAGGAAATCTTCTCAGTAGATCAGTCTGTGATTGGAGAGGAAATCTTCTCTCTGCCACAGGCTACCAGCATGTGAGGTGCAAAGAAAATCTGAGGATGAGAAAAAAAAGAATCTGGGAGTAATAAAAGGGTTTTTGACATAAATGATTTAATTTTTTTCCTGATAACATCATTTTTATCATTTATTGGAAATTAATTTTTGTTTTGTTAAAAGTCCAGAAAACAGAAGGGAAAAATCACCCATAATTGGGACAATACTAAATTTTCATACTATCATTTTAATGGCTACATAAGGTTCTTTTCCTTATACTTAACAATTCTGCTATTTAGGGGCATGCTTTGACATTATAAAAAATGCTACAATAAAACCTTTATATACCTTTCCCTTCTTTTGGATTATTTCCTTTGTGTAGATTTCTAGGAGCAGTTTTACTTGGTCAGAAAAATAGGACCCATTTTAATGATTTTTGATATATATGGCGAAAAGGCTTCTCTAAAAGCCACTGTAAATTCTCTAAATTTACACGTCTACCAACGATGCCTGAGTCTACCAATGTGAGTGCACACTGACCAGCACTCAGGGGACCAGTGGACCCCTGAACAGCACAGGTTTGAACTGCAGGGGTCCACTTATATGAGGATTTTTTCAATAAATATGTACTACAGGACCCAGGGTTAGTTGAATCTGTGAACTTGGAACTGCGAATACCCAGTGCAGACTGTAAAGTCATACAGGGAATTTTTGAGTTCTGGAGGTCAGTGCCCCTAACCACCCCGCCCCCTGTTGTTCAAGGGTCAACTGGATTAACATCTTAAAATATTTTTTTTATTTAATAGACAAAAATGATATCGCCTCATTATTTTTTGATTTGTTTGATGCAAAGTGAGGTTAGTTATTCCACAAATGTTTATTAAACAACTTCTCCATGCCTGGCCGTGTGCTGTGTCTGGAGGATTGGTGAGTAAAGCAGATGTGTGTTCCATGCTTTCATGGAATTTACCATGAAATTCCATGAAATTTCATGGAATTGGGGGTCTCTCTCAGGGTCCAGTGAGGAAGCAGAATTAACTTCCCCACCTCCCCACCATCCATAGTTCAAGTGAAGAAGCTTTAAGGAGGAACTTCCTTGAAGAGGTGTGGACAGAGTTAAGGGAACCCACAAGGGATGGGAGGCACCCAGTTGCTATCAATAGCAGAGAGCCATTATCACCCTTGAGTTGAAGAAACGGCAAATGCTAGAGCCATTAAGAATTGGAATCACAGAGGAGGAGCTTCCTGGTAGGAGCCATCATCGTGGAGGGACCCAGCCACTGACCAGAGATGTGGCACCAAAGCAGAGAGGGAATGGGGAAGAAATACCCCATCCTGTTTCTCCTCTCCCGCTCTGAGTTCCTGCTGGTGCCTCCTGTTGGCTGAAAGCAATAGGAACCCAGAGGGCCTGGAAACTAGGTGATGCTCAGAGTAGAAAAGAGCAGAGAATGGGTCTGGCATGGGTAGGGTGGGCAAATGAAGAATGCCCTTCTCAGGTGGAGAAGCTTATGAAATAAATAAATCAAAACACAGTTGTGCAGAGGACTTGAGGGAAAGCAACAAGGTGTTGCTATGTAGAGCAATGGTGGGGCAGGGGTATGGGAGGTCAGATCTAGTTTTGCTAGAGCTGTCAAGAAATAATAGCAATGGCAACATTTAAGTAGCACTTACAATAGACCGGTTACCATTCTCGATCTTTTGGCTGTCATGACGAATTTGACCCTCACAGAAAGCCCACCAATAGATACTGTTATTATGCCCATTTCACAGACGAGGTTTTCCAAGGCTTCAGGAGTTCTTGGTGGAAACCTGGGGTAGGGGAGGTTCTCCGATGGCCCCCATGGACATTTTGTCATTCAGACTCTGGCCTGTTGTCTTTCACTTGTAAAAGTAGAGCTGCCTTGCTCACTTGCTAATTCATTCAACACTTTTTTTTTTTTTGGCCGCACTCTGCGAGGCATGCAGGAGCTCCCCGACCAGGAATCGAACCCGTGTCCCTGCAGTGAAAATGCAGAGTCTTAACCACTGGACCATCAGGGAAGTCCCTTCATTTAACATTTCTTGAGAGCTCACAAAGCTATGTAAAACTGCACTCAAGGAGACTTATGCAGAGAAACAGGTAACAATACAGCTTGTTCAGACCGTCTGTATGTATCAGTCAAAAATTTTATTTGGCTTTACCTAAAAAGTGGCCCAAGGATGTCATGGCTGAAGTCCTCTTTGCTTTCTCTCATGATCAGCCTCAGAATGGCTGCTGCAGCCCCAGACATCACATTTGCATTGCAGGCAGGAGAAAGGTCAAAGGACAAAGGACACTTGAGACCAGTGCCCATATGTTTCATTGAATAGCACTGTTCACATGGCCATACCTCCCTGTAAGGGAGTCTAGGAAATGTAGTTCTGTTTTATTGCTGGATTCTGAAAGCTAGAGAAGAGTGGATAATGGGTGGGCAACTGGCTGTGTCTGAAACACTCTTATCTCAGGTGTCTATTACAGTGCCTGGAACATAGTGGACACTTGAATAAATAAACAAGCTAGAATACGGCAAGACCATTACTATATAAAGGTTACACAAACAATAACGAAAATAGACCTGGGGACTCTAATCCAGTGTTGGCAGAGGATAAGAGGGAAGGAGTAGGGCTGCCAGTTGGAGGAGGTAGTTTTGTTTTTCTCCCTCTAGATTGAGGTGTCCTAATCCAGTCTGTCCTTAAATTGCCAAATATCCATTCCCCACAATTACTTTATTTTCTTGCCTCCAATCCTTCTTCAGCTCCGTTATGTTTATCTTTATATTCAGATGATCTGTGGTTTTATAGAAGAGTAGATGAAGGAATGATAATGTTAGATTTCTTTTTTTTTTTTTTTTTTTGGTCGCACTGTGTGGCATGAGGGATCTTAGTTCCCTGACCAAGGATGGAACCTGTGCCCCCTGCAGTGGAAGCGCAGAGTCTTAACCACTGGACCGCCAGGGAAGTCCTGATAATGTTAGATTAAAAAGCTTCTCACACGAGGCAGAGATTTTGCCTTTCTCCATATTCTCTCTGATGGCACTTTATTGGTTTTGATAACTGTAGAAGCTTAGTTTGGGAATTTTCTGGCAAAATTCCCAGAGAGCAGGGTTTAACTAAACTACCGAATATGCAACATTTGCAAATAATTATTAATAGATGTTTGCATTTTCATTCTTTATGAATGCTGCTGTGGGGGTAATTCTGTAACTCAAGGGGGACATGGCAAGTCCGTGTGAATCGTTTCATCCCTCCCAACACTACCCCTCCCTCAGTCTTCTCCATCTTAGTTGATGGTAGCTCTGTCCTTAGGCTGCTCATGTTAAAATCCCTGAGGCGTCCTTGACTTCTCTCCTTTGCTCAACCCCTACGTCTAATCCATAAGCAACACCTGTCTGCTTTGCCTTCACTATAAATGCAGAAGTGACTCTCCAGGGCAAACAGCTGGTCACAGCTCCCATCATTTCCCAACTGCAGTGCAGTTGCCCTTCCCTAGTCTCTAGTTTCTGCTTTCCTGGCCAGAGTGAGAGGTGAATGCCTGATTCAGGGCATGCTCCTCCTCTGCTCAGAACCCTCCATAGCTCCCACCTCCACCAGCATAAAAGCCAAAGTCTTCACTGCAATCCACAAGACGCTGAACAATCTACCCTCACCTACTTATCTGAATACATGAAGCATGTGCCTGCCTCAGGACCTTTGCACTTGCTGCTGCCTTAGCCTTCCCATAGATTTTTTTTTTTTTTTTTTTTTTTACTAAGCATCTGTGCTGAGTCCCACGTATGGGCTTTGGAACCAAGCTCCAGCACTTGTGAGCAGCCCCCTTCCCACTCTGTGTGGTGTGATGGGATATAATGGGGACTGAGCTCTGGGTAAGTAGGTCTGGGGGACTGTGGTGCTGCTCTTAAACCTCCACATTCTTAGCCGGCCTTAGCTCTATCCCCAGGCTTAGGTAGGAGTAATCCCAGATTACGGTTTGAAGGTTGGAGGAAGGTCACGCCTGCTTCTTTATTTATTTTAAAAAATATTTATTTATTTATTTTTCATTCATTCATTCATTTATTCATTCATTCATTCAGCTCTGGGTCTTAGTTGCTGCATGCGGGAACTTTTTTTCTTTTCTTTTTAGTTATGGCATGTGGGCTTCTTAGTTGCATGCCATCTAGTACCCCGACCATTGATTGAACCTGGGCCCACTGCATTGGGATCTCCGAGTCTTACCCATTGGACCACCAGGGAAGTCCCTTCCCAGAGATTTTTTTTTTGCGGTACGTGGGCCTCTCACCGTTGTGGCCTCTCCCGTTGCGGAGCACAGGCTCCGGACGCGCAGGCTCAGCAGCCATGGCTCACGGGCCCAGCCGCTCCGTGGCATGTGGGATCTTCCCGGACCGGGGCACGAATCCGTGTCCCCTGCATCGGCAGGCAGACTCTCAACCACTGCGCCACCAGGGAAGCCCCTTCCCTGAGATTTTTGATGGCTCCCTTCCTCACTTCCTTCAAGCTTCTTCTTGAATGTTACCTTACCAAGGAGGATCCCTGATTATTCTCTCTGTACCCTACCCGACCTTTACCACTATGCCCTCCCTCGTGATTCTATACCACATCTGCCATATTAAATAATTATTTGTTTATTGTCTATTTTTCCCAGTTAGAATATCAGCTCTATGAGAGCAGAGACTTGAGGCTGTGTTGTTCTGGACTGTGTCCCAGGAGTCTAGAACAGCTCGTGGCACACAGTAGGGGCTCAAAAATATGGCTAATAGATGAGGAGCAGAAACATCTCAAATGTTTCTGATGGCCAAGTACATTGGTAGAGCCAGTTTGGAGAGAAATTTGGAGATAAGTATCAAGGATTTTACAAAAGCAGCAATTTCATATCTGACCCAGTAATTCTACACGTAACACCAGAGACAGATCTTTGTGTTCAAAACACCAAAATATATGTCCATGCCACTCTCTCACTTTGTCCCAGCTTACCCTTCCCACTCCCTGTGTCCTCAAGTCCATTCTTTACACCTGTGTCTTTATTCCTGTCCTGCCCCTAGGTTCTTCAGAATCATTTTTTTCTCTTTAGATTCCATATATATGTGTTAGCATACAGTATTTGTTCTTCTCTTTCTGGCTTACTTCACTCTGTATGACAGACTCTAGGTCTATCCACCTCACTACAAATAACTTAATTTCGTTTCTTTTTAAGGCTGAGTAATATTCCTTTGAATATATGTGCCACATTTTCTTTTAACATTTTTACTGGAGTATAATTGCTTTACAATGGTGGGCTAGTTTTTGCTTTATAACAAAGTAAATCAGTTATACATATACATATATCCCCATATCTCTTCCCTCTCATGTCTCCCTCTCTCCCACCCTCCCTATCCCACCCTTCTAGCTGGTCATAAAGCACCAAGCTGATCTCCCTGTGCTATGTGACTGCTACCCACTATCTATTTTACATTTGGTAGTGTATAAATGTTCATATATACACTACCACTCTCTCACTTTGTCCCAGCTTACCCTTTGCCTACCCCGTGTCCTCAAGTACATTCTCTAGTAGGTCTGTGTCTTTATTCCCATCTTGCCTCTAGCTTCTTCATGACATTTTTTTTTTTTTAGATTCCATATATATGTGTTAGCATACAGTATACGTTTTTTTCTTTCTGACTTACTTCACTCTGTATGACAGACTCTAGGTCCATCCACCTCACTGCAAATAACTCAATTTCGTTTTGTTTTATGGCTGAGTAATAGTCCATTGTATATATGTGCCACATCTTCTTTATCCATTCATCTGTTGATGGACACTTAGGTTGCTTCCATGTCCTGGCTATTGTAAATAGAGCTGCAATGAACATTGTGGTACATAACCCTTTTTGAATTATGGTTTTCTCAAGGTATATGCCCAGTAGTGGGATTGCTGGGTTGTATGGTAGTTCTATTTTTAGTTTTTTAAGGAACCTCCATACTATTCTCCATAGTGGCTGTATCAATTTACATTCCCACCAACAGTGTATGAGGGTTCCCTTTTCTCCACACCCTCTCCAGCATTTACTGTTTGTAGACTTTTTGATGATGGCCATTCTACTGGTGTGAGATTATATCGCATTGTAGTTTTGATTTGCATTTCTCTAATGATTAATGATGTTGAGTATTCTTTCATGTGTTTGTTGGCAATCTGTATATCTTCTTTGGAGAAATGTCTATTTAGGTCTTCTGTCCATTTCTGGATTGAGTTGTTTGTTCTTTTGATATTGAGCTGCATGAGCTGCTTGTATATCTTGGAAATTAATCCTTTGTCAGTTGCTTCATTTGCAAATATTTTCTCCCATTCTGATAGTTGCCTTTTCATCTTCTTCATGGTTTCCTTTGCTGTGCAAAAGCTTTTGAGTTTCATTAGGTCCCATTTATTTATTTTTGTTTTTATTTCCATTTCTCTAGGAGGTGGGTTAAAAATGATCTTACTGTGATTTATGTCATAGAGTGTTCTGCGTATGTTTTCCTCTAAGAGTTTGATAGTGTCTGGCCTTACATTTAGGTCTTTAATCCATTTTGAGTTTATTTTTGTGTATGGTGTTAGGGAGTGTTCTAGTTTCATTCTTTTACGTGTAGCTGTCCGGGTTTCCCAGCACCACTTATTGAAGGTGCTGTCTTTTCTCCATTGTATATTCTTGCCTCCTTTATCAAAAACAAGGTGACCATACGTGCGTGGTTTTATCTCTGGGTTCCTACGCTGTTCCATTGATCTATATTTCTGTTTTTGTGCCAGTACCATACTGTCTTGATTACTGTAGCTTTGTAGTATAGTCTGAAGACAGGAGCCTGATTGCTCCAGCTCCATTTTTCTTTCTCATGTTTGCTTTGGTTATTCGGGGTCTTTTGTGTTTTCATACAAATTTTGAAATTTTTTGTTCTAGTTCTATGAAAAATGCCATTGGTAGTTTGATAGAGATTGCATTCAATCTGTAGATTGCTTTGGGTAATATAGTCATTCTCATAATGTTGATTCTTCCAATCCAAGAACATTGTATATCTCTCTATCTGTTGGTATCATCTTTAATTTCTTTCATCAGTGTCTTATAGTTTTCTGCATACAGGATTTTTGTCTCCTTAGGTAGGTTTATTCCTAGGTATTTTATTCTTTTTGTTTCAATGGTAAATGGGAGTGTTTCCTTAATTTCTCTTTCAGATTTTTCATCATTAGTGTATAGGAATGCAAGAGATTTTTTGCATTAATTTGGTATCCTGCTACTCTACCAAATTCATTGATTAGCTCTAGTAGTTTTCTGGTAGCATCTTTAGGATTCTCTGTCTAGTATCATGTCATCTGCAAACAGTGACAGCTTTATTTCTTCTTCTCTAATTTGGATTCCTTTTATTTCTTTTTCTTCTCTGATTACTGTGGCTAAAACTTCCAAAACTATGTTGAAAAATAGTGGTGAGAGTGGACAACCTTGTCTTGTTCCTGATCTTAGTGGAAATGGTTTCAGTTTTTCACCATTGAGAACAATGTTTGTTGTGGGTTTGTCATATATGGCCTTTATTATGTTGAGGTAAGTTCCCTCTATGCCTACTTTCTGGAGGGTTTTTATCATAAATGGGTGTTGAATTTTCTCAAAAGCGTTTTCTGCATCTGTTGAGATGATCATATGGTTTTTATCCTTCAATTTGTTAACATGGTTTATCACATTGATTGATTTGCGTATATTGAAGAATCCTTGAATTCCTGGGATAAACCCCACTTGATCATGGTGTATAATCCTTTTAATGTGCTGTTGGATTCTGTTTGCTAGTGTTTTGTTGAGGATTTTTGCAGCTATGTTCATCTGTGATATTGGCCTGTAGTTTTCTTTCTTTGTGACATCTTTGTCTGGTTTTGGTATCAGGTTGATGGTGGCCTCGTAGAATGAGTTTGGGAGTGTTCCTCCCTCTGCTATATTTTGGAAGAGTTTGAGAAGGATAGGTGTTAGCTCTTCTCTAAATATTTGATAGAATTCGCCTGTGAAGCCATCTGGTCCTGGGCTTTTGTTTGTTGGAAGATTTTTAATCACAGTCTCAATTTCAGTGCTTGTGATTGGTCTGTTTATATTTTCTATTTCTTCCTGGTTCAGTCTTGGAAGGTTGTGCATTTCTAAGAATTTGTCCATTTCTTCCAGGTTGTCCATTTTATTGGCATATGGTTGCTTGTAGTAATCTCTCATGATCCTTTGTATTTCTGCAGTGTCAGTTGTTACTTCTCCTTTTTCATTTCTAATTCTATTGATTTGAGCCTTCTGCCTTTTTTTCTTGATGAGTCTGGCTAATGGTCTATCAATTTGTTTATCTTCTCAAAGAACCAACTTTTAGTTTTATTGATCTTTGCTATTGTTTCTTCCATTTCTTTTTCATTTATTTCTGATCTGATCATTATGATTTCTTTCCTTCTGCTAACTTTGTGGGATTTTTTTGTTCTTCCCTCTCTAATTGCTTTAGGTGTAAGGTTAGGTTGTTTATTTGAGATGTTTCTTGTTTCTTGAGGTAGGATTGTATTGCTATAAACTTCCCTCTTAGAACTGCTTTTGCTGCATCCCATAGGTTTTGGGTCATCGTTTTTTCGTTGTCATTTGTTTGTAGGTATTTTATGATTTCCTCTTTGATTTCTTCATGATCTCTTGGTTATTTAGTAGCGTAATGTTTAACCTCCATGTGTTTGTATTTTTTACAGATTTTTTCCCAGTAATTGATATCTAGCCTCCTAGTGTTGTGGTCTGAAAACATACTTGATACGGTTTCAATTTTCTGAAATTTACCAAGGCTTGATTTGTGACCCAAGATATGCTCTATCCTGGAGAATGTTCCATGAGCACTTGAGAAGAAAGTGTATTCTGTAGTTTTTGGATGGAATGTCCTATAAATATCAATTAAGTCCATCTTGTTTAATGTATCATTTAAAGCTTGTGTTTCCTTATTTATTTTCATTTTGGATGATCTCTCCACTGGTGAAAGCGGGGTGCTAAAGTCCCCTACTATGATTGTGTTACTGTTGATTTCCCCTTTTATGGCTGTTAGGATTTTCCTTATGTCTTGAGGTGCTCCTATGTTGGGTGCATAAATATTTACAATTGTTATATCTTCTTCTTGGATTGATCCCTTGATCATCATGTAGTGTCCTTCTTTGTCTCTTGTAATAGTCTTTATTTTAAAGTCTATTTTGTCTGATATGAGAAGTGCTACTCCAGCTTTCTTTTGATTTCCATTTGCATGGAATATCTTTTTTCCATCCCATCACTTTCAGTCTGTATGTGTCCCTGGGTCTGAAGTGGGTCTCTTATAGACCACATATATACAGGTCTTGTTTTTGTATCCATTCAACCAGTCTATATCTTTTGGTTGGAGCATTTAAACCATTTACATTTAAGGTAGTTATCAATATGTATGTTCTTATCACCATTTTCTTAATTGTTTTGTGTTTGTTATTGTAGGTTTTTTCCTTCTCTTGTGTTTTCTGCCTAGAGAAATTCCTTTAGCATTTGTTGTAAAGCTGGTTTGGTGGTGCTGAATTCTTTTAGCTTTTGCTTGTCTCTAAAGGTTTTAATTTCTCTGTCGAATCTGAATGGGATCATTGCTGGGTAGAGTAATCTTGGTTGTAGGTTTTTCCCTTTCATCACTTTAAATATGTCCTGTCAATCCCTTCTGGCTTGCAGAGTTTCTGCTGAAAGGTCAGCTGTTAACCTTATGGGGATTCCCTTGTATGTTATTTGTTGCTTATCCCTTGCTGCTTTTAATATTTTTTCTTTGTATTTAACTTTTGATATTTTGACTAATATGTGTCTTGGCATGTTTCTCCTTGGATTTATCCTGTATGTGACTCTCTGCACTTCCTGGACTTTGTTGACTATCTCCTTTCCCATATTAGGGAATTTTCAACTATAATCTCTTCAAATATTTTCTCAGTCCCTTTTTTTTTCTCTTCTTCTTCTCGGACCCCTATAATCCGAATGTTGATGCCTTTAATGTTGTCCCAGAGGTCTCTGAGACTGTCCTCAATTCATTCATTCTTTTTCTTTATTCTGCTCTGCAGTAGTTATTTCCACTATTTTATCTTCCAGATCTCTTATCCATTCTTCTGCCTCAGTTATTCTGCTATTGATTCCTTCTAGAGAATTTTTAATTTCATTTATTGTGTTGTTCATCGCTGTTTGTTTGCTCTTTAGTTCTTCTGCAACCTTGTTAAGCATTTCTTGCATTTTCTCCATTCTATTCCCAAAATTTTGGATCATCCTTACTATCATTACTCTGAATTCTTTTTCAGGTAGACTGCCTATTTCCTCGTCATTTGTTTGGTCTGGTGTGTTTTTACCTTGCTCCTTCATCTGCTGTGTGTTTCTCTGTCTTCTCATTTTGCTTAACTTACTGTGTTTGGGGTCTCCTTATCACAGGCTGCAGGTTCATAGCTCCTGTTGTTTTTGGTGTCTGCCCCTAGTGGGTGAGGTTGGTTCAGTGGGTTGTGTAGGCTTCCTGGTGGAGGGGACTGGTGCCTGTGTTCTGGTGGATGAAACTGCATCTTGTCTTTCTGGTGGGCAGGACCACATCCAGTGGTGTGTTTTCGGGTGTCTGTGACCTTATTTATGACCTTCGGCAGCCTCCCTCCTAATGGGTGTGGTTGTGTTCCTGTCTTGATAGCTGTTTGGCATAGGGTGTCCAGCACTGTATCTTGCTGGTCGTTGAGTGGAGCTGGGTCTTAGTGTTGAGATGGGGGTCTCTGGGAGAGCTTTCACCATTTGATATTACGTGGAGCTGGGAGGTCTCTGGTGGACCAATGTCCTGAACTCAGCTCTCCCACCTCAGAGGCTCAGGCCTGACACCTGGCTGGAGCACCAAGACCCTGTCAGCCAGACGACTCTTTCTGTTCTATTTTCACTGCAAAGATGTGACTATAGAGGGCCTGAGCCCCATCTTCTTCGAGTTGACAAAATAGAAGCGCCAGGATGCCGGGCATCTCTTGAAGATGCAAAACCAGTGTGTCAGACATGCCCTCTTCCAGGACAAGCAGACGCTGTCCCATCATGAGTGGGGTGAAACCCTGGACGACATGGAAGCCACCAAGGCCCTGGAGAAGAACCTGCTCTATTACTTTTAAAAGCATCTAGTTGGAAACATTAAAAGTTAGCAGGGCTTCCCTGGTGGCGCAGTAGTTGAGAATCTGCCTGCTAATGCAGGGGACAAGGGTTCGAGCCCTGGTCTGGGAGGATCCCACATGCCGCGGAGCAACTAGGCCCGTGAGCCACAACTACTGAGCCTGCGCGTCTGGAGCCTGTGCTCCGCAACAAGAGAGGCCGCAATAGTGAGAGGCCCGTGCACTGCGATGAAGAGTAGCCCCCGCTTGCCACAACTAGAGAAAGTCCTCGCACAGAAACGAAGACGCAATACAGCAAAAATTAATTAAGAATTAGGACTTCAACATATTCATTTTTTAAAAAAGTTAGCAAAAGGAGAATAAGTAAATACGTAAATGTAACCATTAAAATGATGGTTGTAATATGATATTAAGTGAGAAAGTGATAGAGGAAATCTCCATTCCAGAATACTTACTACTGGAAAAATCTTAGAGTGAATCCAATGGAAGTAGGAATCCAATTGGGACATTTTCCTGTAAAAGGAATCCCAACTTCGTAAACCTAAGTTTGTTTATAGATCCCACTTAACCATATTTAAGTACTAATTGCAAATATGCTCTAATTCTTCAAATTAACAAAGAATGAGTCAAAAGTTGGTATTTTGCATGTATATAATTTCCTACTGAAAAATGATACGAATGGAACATCTTTCATTTCATCTTTGGCTTTTGTGATGTATTCCTACAGGGGGTCAATTTTTGCATACGTATGCAATCTTCATCAATTTCCCCACAGAGCTTTTAAAATCCTTTGCTCGTCAGTTTTTGCTCTTTTGAGCATCCCTGTTAACTGCTTGTTTCCTGTTTTTCCATCGTTAACCAGTCTAACTTTTCAGGTTCCTCACTTGTCAGTGGAGTCCTCTGTGATGCAAATGGTTCTCCCACATCACTTTCACTGACTTCATGAAATCCTGCTGTCCTCTGCAAAGATGTCTAGTTTTCATGTTGCAATCGATTCACATCATTGTGAATTGTATTGTTAAATTTCAAACACCCGTCAACATTGAGAGATAAACATTGGCAAATATATTGATCTGATGGGCTCCAAAGTGATGTTTGTGTTACTCCAGAATGGATAATTGTGAAGTTGAAGTTCATTTGTGAATATATTTATGTTAGGACAACTTTTGCTTCTCTAAACTCATAACTGTGTGGATATCTGGGTAATAAAAAATATAGTGAATACTCGGATGTTGAGGGACTATTATATATAAAATATGTTTGCACTATAATTACCTCTATATGTAAAATAAAAACACGGGGGTGGGAGAGAAACTAGACAGAAATACTACAAAATTCTCACAATGTTTGTGTTTGGGGTAGTCCTGGGATAGAGGGCTAAATTTTTTTTAATATGAAAATTACTTTACTTTTGAAAAATATTTAAAAACAAATCATCAAAAGCTTTAAAGAAAGCCTCAGACTTATTTGTGAGGATGGGAATCTCTTCAGTAACAAAAAAATGACTCCAGGTTGGAGGCAAGGAAAGGTAGCAACACCAACACCCAGGCTCTGAGTCTGTCTAACACGATCTGTGGATTATCTCATTTAATCCTCACAACCACCAATTAAGTGAACACTCTAATTTCCCTGTTTTACAAATGAACACACTGAAGCCAGAGAGGTTGAGCAACTTGCCCAAGGCGACACAGCTCCCCCCAGTCATGCTGCCTTGAAACACACCTGTGAGCCAAATTAAACTTCTTTTTCTTGCTTCTGGTCCCCACAGGGTGATTTGGGTTTTTTCTTGATTTGAGAACTCGAGACACTTTGAGACATGTTCTTAAGCAAGCGTCTCAGGTATGAGAGTGAAGTAATTTCTGTCGGCATGGGATGAAAGCATTTTCCACAACAAAAGACATGGATGATGCTGGAGAAGAGAATAAAAAAGACCTAGAAAAGAGGCTTAATGTTCTGTCAAGTCAATCCATTAGGGTCTCTCTGTGAGACAACATGCATTCCAGCAGCCTGAACACAAATACAGTCATGTTTCTCTCTGCATGTAATTCTTAGATGGAACTTTTATTCCCTTCCAATGAATGTTGTTGGGATCTCTTTTCCATTACCTTTATTTGTCTGTGTATCTGGTGGGTCCTCCCCTGCTGCCTGCCTTGTTTCTGGGGCATCAGATGCTTCCAGGGAATACTTCCTTTGGACACAAGATGCAATTTCATCTACACACAGAAAATATTATCATCAATGCAGCCAACACTCATTCTCTACTATCCTGTGTCTGGCCCATCACATACAGTGTATCATCCCTTTATGATCCCATAGGGTGCATACTGCCCTCATCCCCATTTTGCAGATGAGGAGACTGAGCCTTGGAGAGATTCAGTGATGGGTCAAGCTCACAGTAGAACATTGTTTGGACATTAGCGTGGAGGGGTGGTATTATTACTCTTTGTCACTGTTGCTGTGCTGTTCCTAAGTGAGGAAACCATCTCCATGGGATTAAATGTCTTGCCCTAATTCATGGAGCTTGGAAGTACAGAGCTGGGTATTCATCCAGACCAGCCCTGTCCAGTAGAAATGCAACATGGTCCCATATGTAATTTTAAACATTCCAACAGCCACATTAGAAGAGGTAAAAAGAAACAGGTAAAGTTAGTTTTAATAATGTATTTTATTTAACGTAACATACTGGAAATGCTATCATTTCTACCTATAATGAATATAAAATTATTGGATATTTCACATATTTTTCTTGTACTAAGTCTTAAAAATATGGTGTGTATTTTAATACTTACATCTCAATTTGGACCAGTCACATTGCAAGCACTCAGTGGTCACATGAGGCTTGTGGCTACATTTGAAGAGTGTGAGTCCAAATCTTTTGACAAGTAGTTCTGCGTTTTTTTTCTATTACACAATGAGGCTGAGATAGCATATATATTTGGGGTACCTGATTTATATTCAATTTTTATTGTACAAGCCCCTTTAGACTCTGTTTTGAAGAAGGAAGAGAAGAGAGAGAGAAGAGAAGAGAAGAGAAGGGAGGAGGAGAAAGGAAGAAGAAGATGATGATGAAGGAGAAGGAGAAGGAAAGGAGGAGGAGGAGAAGGAAAAAGGGAGGAAAGAAGGAAGGAAGGAAGGAAGGAAGGGAGGGAGGGAGGGAGGATCTTCTTTCTGCCTAAAGATTTTGAAATAGCTAACAGAATCGGTCCAAATCCATTG
The DNA here is from genome assembly GCF_949987515.2 of Delphinus delphis. Taxonomy (NCBI): domain Eukaryota; kingdom Metazoa; phylum Chordata; class Mammalia; order Artiodactyla; family Delphinidae; genus Delphinus; species Delphinus delphis. The sequence goes on from NC_082685.1 coordinate 10,722,003, forward strand.
TCTTAGTTTGGGTTCCCCCCAGAAGCAGATATGGAAGCAAGGATTCAATTGTTTTGCGGGGGAGATCCCAGGACACACTGGCAGAGGAGCAGGGAAAGGAAGAACCAACCAGTAATGGATGTGCCCTCAGGCAAGTTACCATAGTGAACAACTGGGACTCAGTACCGGTGGAGACCTCTGGGGGGCAGCAGAGAGCACACTGTTCAGAGTTACCACACCCTAGGACCAAGGGAGCTGGGGTATTTATCCACCAACTTCCATCAATCACAAGTTGAAGTGCTCCCAGGAGCACTCATTTCCTAGCATCCCAGCCTGTCAAGTCGACACTCTGGTGGCTACAGAAAGCCCCCTGAGGGCTGGCAGTAGGAAGCCAGTCCTGTATGCACTAAGGTGGTCAGATCAAGGCTGGGCAGTGCCGGGCACACCCATGACACACCTACCTTCTCATCATTCAAAAGGTTTTTTTTTTTTTTTTTTCCACAAACCCTCCTTAACTTTAAGTGCGTTAACTTTGTGACAGTCGGGGTGCCATATGGGACATGAGATTATTTAGCTGTTGTCATCTCAGTGACAGAAAAGCAGAACAGCTATGGAAGGACATCACAGATGTATGCATATATTTACGTGTAACCTCGCGAACACGTGTGTGTGTTTCCATTTGTGTTGTCACTCAGCTTAACTCTTACCACATTCTCTGTTGTGTGTGTGTGTGTCTGTGTGTTTCCTGCTCTTTTTTAGTCATTGGGGAAAACAGAAGAAAATAAAAGGAATAAGTCCACATTTTCCAGGGAAATAATTCTGCTCTGATTCTAACCAGGTGTTAGGATCAGATTTCCCTTCAGCTCTTCCTCCAGCTCCATTCCCTCTTTTTCCCTATTGGGAAGTCGTTTGTATTGGTCTCTGGTTTATCCTTTCCTTCTTCTTAAAGGCATGATCGAACACTTTTATATTTTCATGCATTCTGTCTCTTTCATAAAGATCATTCATGTTCTGTACTTCTCTGTAACTTGCCCTTTTCACTTATCAAGACAGTGGGTTTCTATTTTGACATTTCTCAGTTGCTGAGGCTGGAGCAATGAACAGGATAGGCAGGACCTTGAGGTCCCAGAACTCAAAACATCTTAAGGGCCGTGATGTGACTTTACAAGAGGAAAAGTCTTTCTGGCAAGTGTCGTAAGATAAACGTATTAACCATGTGTGTTGGTTGCTTTGGCATCTGGGTGACCCTGAAGGACTGCCCCTCCCAGGGTTAGCCAATCCTTTGAGATAGTAAAGGATTCAGCCTTGAGCACGCATTTCAAATACAAACCAACCAATCCAGAGCCTGCGTCTCCACAACCTCCTCTATCAGGATCTAATGGCAAATATGCTCTGTCACTGCCCTGATCACCCCAGGGCCAGGTACCAACTAGGGAGAGCCCTTACACCTCACAGCCTGCTAAAATTATTAAAGCCAGCCAATCCTAAGCCTACTTACCCTGCTTTACCTTTTCCTTTCTGAGGAAACCACAATAAAGGATCTTGCCCACTTTCTTATCCTGCTCCCACTGCTTCCTGACCAACTGACCCTGGTGCTTCCCTGGGTGGCCCTGCATGGCAGGGTGTGCTCCTCCTCCTGGGGTCTTTTTTTTTTTTTTTTTTTTTTTTGCGGTACGCGGGCCTCTCACTGCTGTGGCCTCTCCTGTTGCGGAGCACAGGCTCCGGACGCGCAGGCTCAGCGGCCATGGCTCACGGGCCTAGCCGCTCCGTGGCATGTGGGATCTTCCCGGACCGGGGCACGAACCTGCGTCCCCTGCATCGGCAGGCGGACACTCAACCACTGTGCCACCAGGGAAGCCTGACAAGCTATCTTTTCAATGGCAGTTGTCTCTCGATCTGTTGGCCTCACCACACCTGAAAAATAATAAAACCTACATTTTAAAACAATAAAGCCCCTACAGGGGATGACAGCCCTGTCTTCCCCGAAACCTCCCTTATCTCATCCCCTCTCACTCCCTTCACTCCTGCCACATGAGTCTCTTTGCTGGTCTTTGAACACACCAGTCACTGTCTTCACAAGCCTTTGCTGTTGATGTTTCCTCAGTCTGCAACACTCCTCACTCTGATATCTGCATCTCTGTTCCTTTCTTTCCTCGAGTCTCTCCATCAATGTCACCGTCTCAGAGAGGTCCTTCCAAAATAACTCCCCCTCCTCTTCTAGCTGGCCCAATGCCTGCTCCATTTTTCTTATAAAAACTATCTCTACCTGACATATGCTAGATCTATCCAAGCTCACTCTTTTTTTCTGGTTTCTCTGCCCTAAAACATGAGTTTCTTATTTGTTCTATTCGTGGCTGTATCCATCCCCAGTGCCTGGGGTAAGGCCTCATATTCAGCATAGATGCTCAATAAACACTTGTCAAATGTTCACAGACGTAGAACTTATGGTTGCCTAAAGGGAAAGGGGGAGAGGGATAAATTAAGAGTTTGGGATTAACATATACACACTACTATATATAAAATAGATAAACAACAAGGACCTACTTGTTGAGTAGAGCACAGGTTACTCTACTCAATATCTTATAATAACCTATAATGGAAAAAATCTGAAAAAGAATATATATGTATGTATATATATACATATATACATACACACACATATATATCTGAATCACTTTTCTGTAAACCTGAAACTAACACAACATTGTAAATCAACTATACTTCAATAAAAATTTTAAAAATGAATAGATATTTAAAAAAACACATTTGTCAAACAAATAAGTAACAGAACAAATGAAGCTGATCATTTTTCTCAAGTGTTACAGGTGAAATGACATGCTCGATTCTGTCATCTGTGACTTTATTTCTGGGTGTGGTAACACTTGTTATTTTGCGAGTGGAGGGGACCTAGTTCAGTTCTCAAGAAAAACCGAGACGGGAGTTTCTATAAGCAGATGTAGTTCATTTGATTAAATTTCCTTTGCTAACTTCTCAGGATACACATGAATATATAAGTAAGCATTTATTCAAGTTCCTGACTTAACAGAAGGGTTAGATGCTGAATGTAATTTGTAATTGCCTGAGAATATAGTAAGCTTGAGTACTTTTGTTTCCATAATTAAGTGTGAGGTTCTTGTTGCAATGCGAATCAAGATTATTTCAAGTACTTTATATGAAAAGAACTTTTTTTTTTCCTTTTGGTAAAGCTCAAATATATACAGAAGAGACAATAGAATAATAGCCTTCCATGTTCCTACCTTCCATTTTCAATACTTATCAACTTAGGACATATCTTGTGTTACTGTATCCCAAACTTTAACATAACTTTACTTTGCAAATTAAAACAAACCTTTCATTTGCTTTAACGTAACCCTAGGTTACGTTAAAGCAAACCTCAGACATCATGTGATTTCATCTGTGAATATTTTAATGTGTACTTCTACAAGCTAAGGACTCTGCAGCTGCTGTGGAAAACGGTACAGCGATTCCTCAAGAAATGAAACAAAATTACCATATGATCCACCAATTGCAATTCTGGGTATATACCCCAAAGAATTGAAAGCAGGGACTCAAAGAGATATTTATACACCCAATGTTCGTAGCAGCATTGCTCACAATAGCCAAAAGGTGTAAACACCTCAAATGTCCCTTAATGGATGACTGGATAAACAAAATGTGATCCATCCAGCCAATGGAATATTATTCAGCCTTAAAAAGGAAGGAAATACTGACAGCTGCTATGACATGGGTGAACCTTGGAGACATTGTGCTAGGTGAAACAGGTCAGTTACAAAAGGACAAATATTGTATGATTCCATCCGTATCAGGTGTCTACAGTGGTTGAATTCATAGAGACAAAGTAGAATGGTGGCTACCAGGGGCTGGGCTGGGGGTGAGGAATGGGGAGTTAGTGTTTAATGGGCACAGAATTTCAGTTTGGGAGGAAGACAAAGTTCTGGAGATGGCTGGTGGTGATGGTTGCACAACAATGTGAATGTACTTGATGCCACTGAACTGGACAGTTAAAATTGGTTAAGATGGTGAATTCCATGTTATGTGTATTTTATTACAAAAAAAAAAAAGGCTGACTTGCTTTAAAACCATGACCATAATGCCATCTAAGGCAGAACGAGGTGGTATTTTTCAGTCCTTACCTTGCTTTGTGTTTGGCAGCCTTTGACGCTAGACTCCCCCATCTCCGGGACTTCTGTGGCATCACACACCAGGTTTTCCTCCCACCTCCTTCCTGATGCCTTCCGGTCTCCATTAGGGGCTTCTCTTTCGTGCTCTGCCTTTTTTTTTTTTTAACATCTTTATTGGAGTGTAACTGCTTTACAATGCTGTGTTAGTTTCTGCTTTATAACAAAGTGAATCAGCTATACATATACATATATCCTGATATCTCCTCCCTCTTGCGTCTCCCTCCCACCCTCCCTATCCCACCCCTCTAGGTGGTCACAAAGCACCGTGTGCTCTGCCTTTGAGTGTCGACACTTCTGAGGGGTCCTTCCAAATACCTCAACCCTCTCTGGGTCCCTCATCCAGGATTATTTCATCCACACCCAAGGCGTTCATTACTGTATGTCTTCTGATAGCCCCTGTGGCTGCTGTTAAAAATTACTACAATAAAAAAGAATGAAATAATGCCATTTGCAGCAATATGCATGGACCTAGAGGTTGTCATACTGAGTGAAGTAAGTCAGACAGAGAAGGACAAATATCATATGATATCACTTATATGTGGAATCTAAAAAAATGGTACAAATGAACTTATTGACAAAACAGAAACAGAGTCACAGAGGTAGAAAACAAACTTATGGTTACCAGGGGAGAAAAGAGGGGGACGAATGAATTGGGAGATTGGGATTGACATATACGCACTACTATATATAACATAGGTAACTAATAAGGACCTACTGTATAGCACAGGGAACTCTACTCAATACTCTGTAATGATCTATATAGGAAAAGAATCTAAAAACGAGTGGATATGTGTATATGTATAGTTGATTCACTTTGCTGTACACCTGAAACTAACACAACATTGTAAATCAACTATACTCCAATAAAAAAATTTTTTTAAATTACTAAAAACTAGGTAGCTTACAACAACAGAAAATTATTCTCTTTTCATTTTAGAGGTCAGAAGTCCTCGAAAGGGTAATTGGGTTAAGAAGTGGGCATCAGAATTATAGCTACAGTCATTTTAAGGCAGATGCCGGTAAAGAGATTTGCTGAAGTCTGTGAATGGCATGCTACAGATTACAACCCCCAAGTCCCGTGGCTTTAAAACGACAGATGTTGCTTTCTTACTCACCCGGCACAACCTCACGGTTCAAACTGGGGCTGTGCTCCACGTTCTACTCACTCTGGGGCCCAACCTTAAAGAGTAGTCACCATCCGAAGCTCTGCTTGCTCCTGTGCGAAAGAACGCTCCAGAGCAAAGCTGCCCAGTAGAACTTTCCAGCAAACGTTCCTTCCTTTTTTAATTGAAGTGCAGTTAATTTACAATATTGTGTTAGTTTCAGGTGTACAGCAAAATGATTCAGTTTTATATATATATATTTTTCAGATTATTTTCCATTCTAAGTTATTACAAGTTATTGAATATAGTTCCCTCTGTTCGTACAGTAAATCCTTGTTGCTTCTCTATTTTATGTGGAGTAGTTTGTACCTGTCAATCCCAAACTCCTAATTATCCCTCCCCGCCTCCCTTTCCCCTTTGGTAACCATACGTTTGTTTTCTATGTCTGTGAGTCTGTTTCTGTTTTGGATATAGATTCATTTGTATTATTTTTTAGAGTCCACATACAGGTGATATCATACAGTATTTGTCTTCCTCTGCCTGACTTACTTCACTTAGTATGATAATCTCTAGGTCCATCCACGTTGCTGGAAATGGCAATATTTCATTCTTTTTACGGCTGAGTAATATTCCATGGTATGTATATACACCAGATCTTCTGAAACCAGTTGTTTGTTGATGGACACTTTGGTTGTTTCCATGTCTTGGCTATTGTAGATAGTGCTGCCGTGAACATTGGGGTGCACGTATCTTTTCAAATTAGAGTTTTCCTCTTTTCTGCATATATGTCCAGGAGTGGGGTTGCTGGATCATACGGTAGCTCTATTTTTAGTTTTTTAAGGAACCTCCATAGTGTTTTCCATAGTGGTTGTACCAATTTACATTCCCACCAACAATGTAGGAGGGTGATGGAAACGTTCTTGATTTGTGCTGTCTCCATAATGGGGCCGCTAGACACATGTGGCTTTTTTTTTTTTTTTTTTGCAGTACGCGGGCCTCTCACTGTTGTGGCCTCTCCCGTTGCGGAGCACAGGCTCCGGACGCGCAGGCTCAGCGGCCATGGTTCACGGGCCCAGCCACTCCGCTGCATGTGGGATCTTCCCGGACCGGGGCACGAACGCGCGTCCCCTGCATCGGCAGGCGGACTCTCAACCACTGCGCCACCAGGGAAGCCCCCACATGTGGCTTTTGAGTTCTAGAAATGTGGCTTGTACAACTATGGACCAGGTTTTCAATTTTGTTTAATTATAAGAGTCACATGCGGCTAGTCACTGCAGCTCTCGAGAGATTTGCACTGACAACTAAATGCTCCGACTTGGAAGCACCCACTTCATTCCCACTGAGAGCTAATTGGCCAGAACTAGTCACATGGCCTCAGCAAACACCAGGGGACCAGGGAATGCCATCTTACCATGTGCCTGAATACAGAGAAAGGGAAATATTTGGTGAACATCTACAATGCCTCTCTCAGAGAATAAGTCTTCTGGGGGGATCCAGAAGGAGAAAAACAGCTATTTTATTTTAGGAGGAGAAATATGGAGACGTAATGTAATAGTTACCTCTTGCTGTGTAACCAATTACCCAAATCTTAGCAGCTTTAAAAACAATCGTTTATTACCTATAGTTTCTGTGGGTCAGGAACCTATAGTTTCTGTGCAGCTTATTTGGGTCCTCTGTTTCAGGGTCTCTTATGAGGCTGCCAGCAAGGTGTCAATGGGGACTTCATTCTCATCTGAAGGCTTAACTGGGGAAGAGTTCCCTCCCAAGTTTAAACATGTGACTGTTGGAAGAATTCAGTTTCTCATGGGCTGTAGGGCTGAGGGTCTCTGTTCCTCACTAGATGTTTCTTGGAGGCTGCTCTTGGTTCTTTGCCACGTGGGACTCTCCATAAGGCAGCTCACAACATTGAACCTGGCTTTCCTCAGAGTAAGCAATAAAGAGAGAGATAGAGAGGGCATGCAATGTGCAAACCAGTCTTTTTGTAACTTGATCTCAAAAGTGCCATCCCATCACTCTTTCATCTTTTATTCATTAAAATGAGTCATGGACTTCCCTGGTGGCACAGTGGTTAAGAATCCACCTGCCAATGCAGGGGACACGGGTTCAAGCCCTGGTCCGGGAAGATCCCACATGCTGCAGAGCAACTAAGCCCGTGCGCCACAACTACTGAGCCTGTACTCTAGAGACTGAGAGCCACAACTACTGGGCCCACATGCCACAACTACTGAAGCCTGTGTGCCTAGAGCCCGTGCTTCACAGCAAGAGAAGCTACTGCAGTGGGAAGCCCATGCACCACAACAAAGAGTAGCCCCCCACTCGCAGCAACTAGAGAAAGCCCGCGTGCAGCAACGAAGACCCAACGCAGCCAAATAAATCAACTATACTTCAATAAAATTTTTTTAAAAAGTGAGTCACTAGGTTCACAGATACAGTGGAACAAACTAGTGGTTACCAGTTGGGAGGAGGGAGGGGCAATATAGGGGTGGGGAGTGAGAGGTACAAACTATTGGGTGTAAGATAGGCTCAGGGATGTATTGTACAACACGGGGGAAATAGCCACTATTTTGTAATAACTGTAAATGGAAAGTAACATTTAAAAATTGTATTAAAATTTTTTTTTAATTTTTAAAAAGGCAAAGATTTTAAAAAGGTCCCACCCACTTTCAAGGGGAGGTTGTTACATAAGGGTGTGAACACCAAAAGGCAAGAATCATTGGAAGCCTTGTAAGAAGCTGCCTTCTACATTTAGAGATCAGAATTTAAGTGATATTTAATTGACATGTTTTTATTGAGAGCTAATAGTATGTACTGTCTGCACTGCTTTGTATAACACACCCCAAAGATCTATTTGACTCTTAATTCCTAGTGGCTGCACTCTCTATTCCCCTCTCCTGCTTTGTTCTTCTCCTTAGCACTTAACACCATCTGACAAACTATGCATTTCTGTCTTTATTCCATTTTTTTCCTGTTTCCATCCAGCTCCACAACTGTGGGGATTTTTGTCTGTCTTGTTCTGTGCTCGGAAAAATCACTTGGCATATAGCAGGTGCTCAACAAAATGAAGGAATGAGTGAAACTTGTATATATGTAACGTTTTTGTAGCCACTTGTTTATTTATTTTAACTTTTTATTTTGACAAAATTTCAGACTTACCAAAGTGTTGTAAGAACAGAACTAAGAGTTCCTGTATATTGTTCATCCAGGTTCTCCAAATGTTAACATTTACTCCTTCCACTTTATTCTCTGTCTACCCACCACCCTTGAGCCGTTGAGAATAATTTATAGATATGATGACCCTTTAACCTTATATACTTCAATGTTTTCTGAAGGGCATTTTCTTATATAACACAGCATAACGATCAAAATCAGGAAATTAGCATTGGTACGCTATTATTATCTAATCTACAGACCTTATTCAGATGTCACCAACTGTCCCAATAACATCCTTTATAGCAAAAGAAGATTCTGGCTCCCTTGTTGGATTCGGTCGCCATGTCTCCCTTAACCTGGAGAAGGTTCTCGGTCTTTATTTGAACTTCCTGACATTAACACTTTCAAAGAATACAGGCAAGTTGTTTTGTAGAATGCCCCTTATTTTGAACATTATGGAATTCAATTTATTCAAATGATAACAATCGTGGCACGAAGTCCCCAGACGTCATGTTGTATCCTTCTTGGTACATCACACCAAGAGGCATGTGATGTCAATTTGCCCCATTACTGGTGTGCTAATTTTTTTTTGGGGGGGGGGTTACGCGGGCCTCTCACTGTTGTGGCCTCTTCCATTGCGGAGCACAGGCTCTGGACGCGCAGGCTCAGCGGCCATGGCTCACGGGCCCAGCTGCTCCGTGGCATGTGGGATCTTCCCGGACCGGGGCACAAACCCGTGTCCCCTGCATCGGCAGGCGGACTCTCAATCACTGCGCCACCAGGGAAGCCCTGATGTGCTATTTTTGATCACTTGCTTATCTACCAGGGCACTCCACTCTACAGTTACTATATTTACCATCGAAATGAACAATTGTGCGTGGGGAGTAACTATATAAATCTGTTACTCCTTGCACTTTTATCCATAAGAGTCCTTGTAAGTTTTATGGTGATTGCCAAATTGCCTGCATATACAACTTCTACCAAAATAAAAACTAAAAATGCAATATTGCACCCAGCCCTGAGATCATTAAATACCATACTCCAATGAAAGCAACCAGGAATCCTTAGAGAAATGGCTAATTCTAGGGCAGGGCAGTGAAGGATGATCCTGGAGCCTCTTACGGTGCCAGAAAGTAAGGAAGCTAAAAAAAATGAGAGCACATCAAAGGAACACAAGAATCAGTCTGAAGGAGCTCCCAAGGGCCAAAGGGAACATTTCAAGCAACAAAATAAATAATATAGTTTGCATGGGTAATCCAAAGAATAAAATAAATATATGAATCTGTACTGTTATAAATAAAAGATTAAGTAAATGAATAAGGGAGAAGAGACAAATTTCCCTTACAAAGTATTCTAAAGAATAGAGAGCTACCACATGATCCTGCAATCCCACTCCTGGTCATATACCCAGAGAAGACCATAATTCGAAAAGATACATGCACCCCAATTTTCATTGCAGCACTATTTACAATAGCCAAGACATGGAAGCAACCTAAATGCCCATCGACAGCTGAATGGATAAAGAAGATGTGGTGCGTGTATACAATGGGATATTACTCAGTCATATAAAATAATGACATAGTGCCATTTGCAGCAACATGGATGAACCTAGAGGTTATCATACTAAGTGAAGTAAGTCAGACAGAGAAAGACAAATATCATTTGATATCACTTATATGTGGAATCTAAAGAAAAAGTACAAATGAATTTATTTCCAAAACAGAAACAGACTCACAGACATAGAAAACAAAATTATGGTTACCAAAGGGGAAAGGAAGGTAGGAGGGAGGGATACATTAGGAGGTTGGGATTAACATATACACATTACTATATATAAGATAGATAATCAACAAGGACCTATTGCGTAGCACAGGGAACTACACTCAATATTTTGTAATAACCTGTAAGGGAAAAGAATCTGAAGAAGAATATATATATGCTTCTTTTATATAAGAAACATATATATATATATTCAGTTATATATATATATAACTGAATCACTGTGCTGTACACCTGAAACTAACACGATACTGTAAATCAACTATACTTCAACAACAAAAAGAATATATGTAGATCCTCTTCCCTCCAGGAGATGGAGCTTAATCTTCTCCCCTCTCCTAACTAGTGTGGGGTGGGCTTAGTGACTCATTTCCAAAGAGTAGAGTAGACAAAGGGAAAAATAGTAACTCAACAGTGGAGAAAGCTGGTAGGCATTGTTTTAACCAAGTGATCAAGGTCAACATCATAGTGCTAAGTCATATGGATGTCATGGCTTGCTGATATGATGCAATGAGGATGGCATTTCACCTCTGTGGTCTTCTTCCCCCAAATCCATCATCAAATTTTAATCATGAGAAAACAGCAGGCAAACCCAAATTGAGAAACATTCTAAAAAATACCTGACCAGTATTCCTAAACATAATCAAAATTGTGAGAAACAAGAAAAGAAACTGTCGTGGACCAGAGGGACTACGGAGAAAAGGTGACTCAAAAGAATGTAGTATCCTGGATGGGATCCTGAAACAAAAGGATATTAGTGGGAAAACCAGTGAAATCTGAAAAAAGTGTGCAGTTTAGTTAATAGCGTTGTACCAATGTTGGTTTGTCAGTTTTAACAAGTGTACCTGTCCCAACACATGCATAGCCTCTCCATTATCAACATCCCTTTCAGAGTGGTGAATTGGTTACAACTGATGAACCTACATGGACACATTACAACCAAAGTCCATAGTTTACATTAGGGTTCACTCTTGGTGTTGTACATTCTATGATTTGGACAAATGTCTAATGACATGTATCCACCATTATAGTCTCATACAGAGTAATTTTACTGCCCTAAAAACCCCCTATGCTCTGCCTACTCATCCCTCCCTCTACCCTAACCCCTGACAACCACTGATCTTTTTACCATCTCCATAGTTTTGCCTTTTCCAGAGTGTCGTATAGTTGGAATCATACAGTATATAGCCTCTTCACATTGGCTTCTTTCTCTTAGTAATTTGCATTTAAGTTTCATGGCTTGGATAACTCATGTCTTGTAGCACTGAATAATATTCTTTGTCTGAATGTACCAGAGTTTATCCATTCATTTACTGAAGGACATGTTTGTTACTTCCAAGTTTTGGCAGTTACGAATGACACTGCTATAAACAACTGTGTGCAGGTTTTTGTGTGGACATAGTTTTCAACTCCTTTGGGTAAATACCAAGTAGCGCTATTGCTGGATCTTACGATAAGAGTAAGTTTAGTTTTGCAAGAAACCAATAAACAGTCTTGCAAAGTGGCTGTACCATTTTGCATTCCCACCAGCAATGAATGAGAGTTCTTGTTGCTCCACAACCTCACCAGCATTTGGTGGTGTCAGTGTTTTGTATTTTGGCCATTCTAATAGGTGTGTAGTGGTATCTCATTGTTGTTTTAGTTTGCATTTTCTTAATGACATATCACGTGGAGAATCTTTTTCATATGCTTATTTGCCATCTGTATATTTTCTTTGGCAAGGTGTCTGTTAAGGTCTTTGGCTCATTTAATTATCAGGTTTGTTCTTATTATTGAGTTTTAAGAGTTCTTTTTATATTTTGGATAACAGTCCTTTATCAATATTGAGTCTTCCTATCCATGAACATGAAATATCTCTCCAGACTCTGGTGATTTTTAAAAAATCTATTTACCATCATATTAAAATTTTTTTGTTGTTGTTGTTGCACCGGGTCTCTGTTGCTGTGCTCGGGCTTTCTCTAGTTGCGTCGAGCAGGGGCTACTCTTCTTTGTGGTGCGCAGGCTTCTCATTGCAGTGGCTTCTCTTGTTGCAGAGCACGGGCTCTAGGCATGCGGGCTTCAGTAGCTGTGGCGCACGGGCCTAGGTGCTCCATGGTATGTGGAATCTTCCCAGACCAGGGCTCGAACCCATGTCCCCTGCATTGGCAGGTGGATTCCTAACCACTGCGCCACCAGGGAAGTCCCCCTACCATCATTCTTGTTTGCTTATTATATACTAGTCATTGTGCATGCTTACCTGCTTGATCTTAATTAATCCTTACAGCAATCTGTGGGGTAAGGAGTCACGTCTCTATTTTACATAAAAAAACTGAGGCTCAGAGAGGCTAAGCACTTTTCCGAGAGCACACAGCTAGGAAGTATTAGAGCTAGGATTTGTACCCAGGTCTGCATCCAGAATGTGACTCTGTCTCATTTGGTTTTGGAAATTTGCAGGGCACATACTGCTGTGCAATATTATGCCTGGAGTGACAGCCACAGTCCATCTCCGGATTCACGCTTGAGTGCCTACATCATGATCTGCAAATATCTGGATTATCAGATTTGGTTTTTATTGTTTATACCCTCCATCTCCCAAAGATCTTGGTACTCATTCTCAATGGGTATCCAGACTAGAAGGCAGAGACCAAATGTCTTTTGGCTGATCCATTCTTGCAACTCAAAATGACTGGATTAGTTGTTCATTGTTTTAGCAGCCAAATGAATGTGATTTGCAGCTATTTATTTGGGGCATTTATTTCAGAGTTGCTAGCCCTGTTCAATTGAATATAATTCTCAGAGCCAGTATGGTAGTGCTACTGCTGATTGATAAATTAAGTCTCCAGCTGGCAGATGTGTTAAAGATTAGAACCAATGGCTGAGACTGATTTCTGGAGGCCTCTTGTTAAACTGCTTCTGTCTGCAATGTTAATGAGATTCTAAATCTTTCTACCTGATCAACATTACTAATTTGGATTAATGGTGGAAAGAGGGCAAGGAACTACCTACTGCAGTCATTTGAGGAGCCTATGAAGATTTCTTGCCCATCCATTTCCATCTGCTAGGTGATATGTAAGATTCCAATATTAGGGATTCATTCCTTTGGCTATATAAATCTTTCATTCTCTGTAAAGTGAATCCATTAGGATAACGCACCTGGGTCCCTGTCACACTTTAGGGTGCGCGAGTTGATTTCTTTCCAGAAAAGGGAAGTAGAGCAATTGAGAGGGTTGGAAGACTTTGGAAGATTCTGAGGAAAGAGAGAGGAACTCCAACATGTCAAACTTCAAGGTTAAGCAAGCTTTGGGAATGCCATTTGGTGAGAAGAAAGCATAGATTCTTCTGCCACCTTGACAGGGGGCATTTGGAAATATGTGTGGGTATCTTTGCTTTTCACAAGACTGAGAGTGCTACTGACCCCCAGTGGGCATACGCCAGGGGTGCTCAACAACCCACAATGCACCAGACAGACTCAAACAGCAAAAACTGTTCCACCAAAAATGCCAACACCATCACGATTGATAACTTTAGAGAATGCCAAGATAGGGATAATAAGTTTGTCCCTTCCAGAGCAGTGATTAGCAAACCTGGATGTACCCCCACTGACTTGCTGAATGAAAATCAGGGGAAAGGGAGGGCCCAGGAATCAGAATTTTGACAACACTTTGCAGGCATTTCTGACATACAGCCAGCTTGTCTGCTGTCTAGGCTTGGGTTAGGGTGTCTTGGAAGATTTTCTTTGTCGTCTGGTAAAAAGGCGGCCAGAGTTTGTTGTAGAGACTTCATGGTTAAAGTCCACAAGGAGAATTATCACAGATCACTGTGACAAGTGGTGCTACCTGGGATCTACATTCAGAAGCATTACAAACATTTTCTGTTGAAGTAGAGAACACCCAGAAAACTGCACAACTTATAGGTGCACAGCTCAATGAAAACTTTCAAAAGGCACAACTTTTACAAAGTGAACTCACCTGTATAATTACCACTTCAATCGAGAAGATTCTAGAAGCTTCCCCCCCCTTGTGCCAATTACTCCTCTACCCTCAAGGGTGATGGCTACTTCAACTTCTAAAGCATAGATTCATTTTGCCCATTTTGAAGTTTATATAACAAAAATTACACACCACGTTCTATCGTATGCCTGGCTTCTTTGATACAAAATCGTGTTTGTGAGTTTCATCCGTGCACTTGTGTGTAGCTTCTGATCGTCCATTCTCATTGCTGCAGAAGGCTCTCTGTGCAAGTGCTCCACAGAGTATTGATCTGTTCTGCTATCGATAGATATTTGGGAAGTTTCCAATTTTTAACTAGTATGAATATGATGCTGTTCACGTTCCAGGGAGTGTCTTTTAGTGGACCTATGTCCTCATTCCTCCTGAGTTTGTACCTAGGAGCGCTGATGCCGGGTCACAGGGTATTCACAGGGTCCAGCATTGGAAGAAATGATCAGTTTCCCAAAGTGTTTGTATCCAATTACTTCCACCCAACAGAGTCAGAAGGAGTTTCAGACCCATGTCAGTGACCTGGGCAATGTTTTAAAAATCTCTCTCAGCCTCAATGTTTTCACTTGTAAAGTGGGGCTTCTATGAAGACTTGTAGATGCTTTATCTTGGTGAGGACTTTCTCAGTGAGAGGTTACTCTTTTCTGAAAAGCTCTGGGTCTTTAGAAATCTCTGTAGGTGATGCTTATGCTATATGAAACTCAACTGTCTTCTTGGGAAAGTCCATCATAACAAGTTATGTGTAAGTTCACTTTGCACAAGGCAGCCTTCTTATATGACTGGCTGTTCGTATCCATGAACGTGGGATTACTTCTTGATTCATATTAACTGTCATTTGCCTTTGAAATCTGAAACATCAAGTACAAAAATCATTAATATTTATTGAGAATCCTACACATCCCATTTCCTTGCAACTCTGATCACTCTTGGTTTAATCATTTTGTCCATACCTTGACAAGTTAGGAAATCTTAAAAGTGCTACAGGTGACCTGTAAAGGCTTACCCGTAGGCACAGAATGGGGAATATATGTAAAGACATATCATCTTTTCTAGTATGTTTCAAATGAACTCATATACTGATGGGGGAGGACATTAAATAGGAGTCAACCAGCTAAGCCTTGAAAAAATATTTGTCTTCTTCATCCTCTTGCCCTTCCTCTCTATCACCCCTACCTTCTAGTCAATATATTGCTTTTGCAAAAATTCGACAGTTTCTCGGTACATCCACTTTGGACGACAGTTTGGTGACATCTTACAAACCTTTGATATGCTACCTTGTGACCCAGAAATTTCACACTTAAGGCTATTCCTACAGAAATGCATATTTATAGGTGCCAGGATCATTCAAGGCAGGAATGTCTAAGAGCCTCAACTGGAAACAACTTCGATGTCCATCAACAAGATAATGGATAAACAGATAGTGGCTTACTCTTTTATTGAAATACCATACAGCAGTGAAAGCGAATCAATCGCAGCGACATGTGACAACAGCGGATGAATCTTAGAGACATAATGTTTTTTTCAATTTTATTTTATTGAAGTACAGTTGGTTTACAGTGTTGTGTTAATTTCTGCTGTACAGCAAAATGATTCAGTTATACACATATACACATTCTTTTTCATATTATTTTCCATGATGGTTTATCACAAGATATTGAATATAGCTCCCTGTGCTATATTCCTTGGATAAACAACAGGGATACCTTGTTGTTTATCCATTCTCTATGTAATTGTTTGCATCTGCTAATCCCAAACTCCCAATCCATCCCTCTCCCACCCCTCCCCTGCCACCTTGGCAGCCACAAGTCTGTTCTCTGTTAAAGACATAATGTTGAACCAAAGAAACCAAACATCATAGAATATATACGGATGCTTATATTCATATAAAATCCAAAAAGATGCAAAGTGGAACTGTATTGTTTAGGAATGCACAATAAAGTAGTAGAAGTATAAAGAATAGCAAGGCTATTAATACCATAAAGTCAGGATGTGATTATTGCTGAGGGAATTGGGCACATGTGTGTTTCCGGGGAGCCAGCTCTGGACCTGGGTGTTAGTTCCATGAGCGCTAGTTTCACAGCAAATTCTTACACTGTACATTTATGCTTTGAGTATTTTCCTGTGTGTTTTCACTTTCACAATACAAAAAGGGGAATGGGAAATAAAACTGTAGTGGCTCTGGAGAGAAGCGAACACCATGCAACATATATACGCCAGAAGCTTTATCCAGCCAAGTAGGACCTGGTTAGTTATCCGCCCCTGGCAGTTAAGATTTGCCACCTCTGGGGTTTTTCCGACGATGGGGGTCAATCTTTCATTCCAGCTTGCAGGGCCGATTTGAAACTTTCACAGAAGTACCACCAAACCATTCTCCCAGTTTTTAAAATTTGTCTTTTGCTAAATAGAGCAAATTTGTGTAGAGGACTCACTGCACCTCTAGACTCGAATCTCCTTCCTTTTCTACCTTTAAGTTTCTTCCTTTCTTCCTCTCTCCTTCTCCTTGCAAAGTGCTGGGAGCGTCCGGCTGTCTGCAATCGAAATGGAACCCGCTGAAAAGCAAGGTTTCCTCCCAAGGGAGGAGGAATCTGTCGTCCCAACTTCCCCCTTGCCTCCCGACCATCCGGCTCTCCCCTCTCTCCCCCACAAAACTCCGCTGAGACAGGTCCCTTCGCGCCTCCGCGATTGGTCGCGGGCCATCATGTGCCGACACTTTGGGTGGGTCTTTCTCCCGTTAAACTCATCAATCGCTCCTCTTTGGAGCCTCGCTGGCCAGTGGTTCAGACCTTTGCGCCCATTTCCCCCCCCCACGCCCCCCCCCCACGCTTACTTCCTCTTCCCCCCACCCCTCCACATCAGTCTTATTTTAGCAAAACCTAGAGAAGGAAGAGGAGGCATTGGGGGGCGGGGGGGGGGCGATGGACGCTAGGCATTGCAGCATCCGGGAGCAGCTATTGAGTGGCTAAACGAACGGCGCATACCTCTCTCCCTCTTTCTCTTGGTTTTTTTTTTCCTCCTGTTGGGAATTTTCAGGATTTCATTGCTGCAATTTAACCCCAAGATGAGGCACGGTTGAGCGAAACGCTGCGCGCACACGCACACTCACACTCCTTCGTGAGCTGAAGAGGCAGCCGCTGGTGATTCAGGAAGAAAAAAAAAAAAAAAACAACACCCGGACCCTGCGGCTTCAAGACTCCTTAAGAGCCCTTCGGAGCGTTTCCCTCCCCCCTCCCCTTCTTTCCTTAATACTCTTAATTTTAATTTAATTTCATTTATTTGGCTACAGATCTTCCAGCATTTTTAAGGTCTAGGAACTCAAGCAAAACAGAAAGGGGGATTTTTAAATTTGGGGGGCTGCCTTCCCCCCACCCCCCAGCAAAGACTTGGGTTTTATTTTTATTTTTTTAACAAAAAATGTTTTTAAAGAGCCGAGCGCACTCCTTTTGCAAGATGCCAGCCTGACCCGGACCTCGGAGGAATTTGAAGCTTCCACTGCGTCCCGGGGGGCGTCCTTTGCAAACCGTTCGAGTCTTAAAGGGGGTGTGCGTTTTTTTTTTTTAAACTGTGTTTTTTTTTTTTTTTTTTTCCTTCCGGAGTGGGTGGACTGGGGATTGCCTGGATTCCTTCCTCGGTTATTTTTTGCCTTGCTTCCCTCTCCCCTCCCCCCCTCCCCGGCCCCCGCGCCCCGCCCCCGCACCCTCCTCCAGCCCCTCCTTCTCTGGGGTCAGCCAGGAAGATGTCCCGAGCTGCTATCCCCGGCTGGGGCCGGGCAGCCGCCTTGTGAGCCCCCGACCCGAGGCGCCGAGCCGCCGCCGCCCGATGGGCTGGGCCGTGGAGCGTCTCCGCAGTCGCAGCTCCAGCCGCCGTCTTCACAGCCCCGGCAGCATCAGCATCAGCATCGGCGGCGGCGGCGGCTGCGGCGTCTTCCGCATCGTTCGCCGCAGCGTAACCCGGAGCCCTTTGCTCTTTGCAGAATGGCCCGCTTCGGAGACGAGATGCCGGCCCGCTACGGGGGAGGAGGCTCCGGGGCAGCCGCCGGGGTGGTCGTGGGCGCCGGAGGCGGGCGAGGAGCCGGGGGCAGCCGGCAGGGCGGGCAGCCCGGGGCGCAAAGGATGTACAAGCAATCAATGGCGCAGAGAGCGCGGACCATGGCCCTGTACAACCCCATCCCCGTCCGACAGAACTGCCTCACGGTCAACCGGTCTCTATTCCTCTTCAGCGAGGACAACGTGGTGAGAAAATACGCCAAAAAGATCACCGAATGGCCATATCCTTTGCCCAAACCCCGGCAACTGCGCCTTCCCCTCCTCCCTCGCTTCCCCTCTTCCAGGCTGGGAGAGACCCGGGGGTTGATGGGAGGCGGGGGGGGGGGGTGGTCTTCCAGGGGCTGGGAGAGGGGGCACCGGGGAGGAGTGTGGAGCATCTCTCCACCCCGAGCTGGGTTGAGGTACCGTGGAGGCTTGGGGTTGTGGGCGCCGGGGGAGTGGATTCCGCCCAAGGACCGATTTCAGAATGAGTGCTGGGCCCTGGGGTCGTACAGGGGCCTTTAGAGCCAGTTCCGGATGGGTCAGAGTTCTCCCCGAATGAGCGTAGACCAGGCCGGGGCCTGAGCACTCTGCCCAGGGCAGAGGAAGCATGGGGTCCTTGGCTGGGTTTCCTTAGCCGCCCCTCGCCGGAATCCACGGTCGCCTCCAGAGCTGGAGCCCAGTCCCAGCTCTCAGGCCTCTCCACCCCTGCTTGCCCGAGGTTGGGGGCTGCCCTCAAGGAGGGTGCCTAGGGGTTCCCAGGGCCAAGAGCCAGTGGGAGAGCGTGTGGTCTTCACACTGAGGGGCCAGCACTGACCAGAATTAATATCTCGGGATGGACTGCTGGCCAGGAAGGGATGGGGGGCATTTTATTATTCCCCATGTCTGCAGGTTCCATTTCCTTCCACCCACTGATTAGGGACCTCATCATCTTTTGAGGTGTAGAAAACATCCCATTTGCCCCATCTGGGGCCCTGACCTGGAAGACCCAGGATGGGCTACTTCAATAAGAAAGATAGGACAAGAGAAAATGAGGTGCTGGGTCCTTCCTAGGCTGCCGTGTTAGGCCTTGGGTTGGAATCTGCTTCTTCCACCCTAGAGACCCGGGAGGGGACACCAGGAGAGTCAGCATCCATGTGGACATCTTGGGCAGGTAAATGACTTTTTTTTTTTTTAAATTGAAGACCCAGAGGAAGAAAGTGGAGTACACATTTTCCTCTGCTGAGATGCTACCAAAATCCGGATCCCCTTGTGTTTCTTTAAATTCGTGCCTGCTTGAAATAAACCTTGAGGAGGGCTTAACATCTGTTGAGATGTAGGGAGGCAAGGATGGGTAATTAGTCGGGCTTTCTAGCAGTTATCTAAGCATGACCCAGATTCCAAGTAGGGGGACGAACCCTGCTTCCCAGGCTGACTGGCCACCGTGCCGTGCCCAAATGTGCCGCTCCTCGGCTCGGTTCCAACTGGCTGCCCTCGGAGTAAAAACGAATGGGGCTGGTTGGGCCCGTGGGCTTCACTGATGAGCCCCCATCCTTTTTGTGTATGGTTTTGACAGGTATATACTCAACAGGGCTGAGCCCCAGGTGGTCCTGGGCTTGCTTATTTGAGGAACACGTTGGCTGGTGGATTCACTTTTAGGGGGGACCAGAATTGAGCAGGATTTTGGCTGCTGGGTCCGGAAACTGTAACAGAGGCCTCTGAGGTTTTGGAGTGTGTGTGGGCAGTCTGCTTCTAGGGTGGTGAAAATTAAGAGGTTCAGCTGCTGTCTTTTTGGAGGGGTGTACCCCTAACCACGATGTCATTTTGATTGGTGCCCAAGGCAGGAGCCAAGTCTTTGCCTCCTAAGTTTCAACCTTGTGATTATCTGTTGAAATGCTCAGGGGTCTCGTAATCACTCTGCCTGTCTCCCCCCAATCCCTGGAGGAGTGGGGGGAGGCATGGAGAATAGCAATGTGTCAACGTGCGCAAGATCAGATAACTCAGGGGTGTCCAGGAGGGATTCACTGGGCTGACAGGTTTCCGTGTTGAAAATGGCTTTAGATCGCCTTCTGGAGCCTGGATTTGGAGTCTACTAGGAGGAAAGGAAGAAGGTGGGAATCCTAATGTGTCCTTAGCTCACCCCGGTCCAGCCTGAATCCTGCAGATCAGAGGGCTGTTGGGGAGGGAAGGGATGGCAACAGTCCCTCGGAAGGAGGGATCTTAAGAGAGGGATGCAGGTGAACTGGTAGCACTCAGTCCTTTAGAGGTTTTCTTTGGCTTTCTTGCTCTTGGGAGCTTTGTGATGAGTTTGTGCATTTTGCTTTTTGCAGCCAGTTTTTGTTCTCTCTTTGGCCTGAGGCAGCAAACACATTCTATAGCCCCACTCTCAAAGGGAAAGCTCTCCATCCCCCGATCTGTCACCAACCAGAGTCACCCAGGACTGAGCTTTCTCTGGGGTGGGGGGAGGTGATGAGAGGGGAGGGGACAGAGAGATGGGGGGCTAGATAAGGGCAATTTGGGCCAATGCAAAGAAATGGAGTGTGGAAACACCAAGGAGTCAGGGTACCAGGGGAGAACATGGACTTGAGTATCTAAATATTTCTGCCATTAAAAAAAAGTGTTGAAGTACTTATTTAGAACTTTTTCAGGGCCTCTCACTGTTGTGGCCTCTCCCGTTGCGGAGCACAGGCTCCGGACACGCAGGCTCAGCGGCCATGGCTCACGGGCCCAGCCGCTCTGCGGCATGTGGGATCCTCCCGGACCGGGGCATGAACCCGTGTCCCCTGCATCGGCAGGCGGACTCTCAACCACGGCGCCACCAGGGAAGCCCTAGAACTTTTAAAATAAAGTCTAATGTATATATATACGCACATGGGAAAGTATACAACTCAAGTCCAGATTAGTTAAGTGAACATTCATGCCACTGGCACCCAGGTCAAGGAAAAGAACGTAACCAGCTCCCCAGAAAGTCCCCTCCTGCCCCCTCCCAGTTACTCCCCCCGATAAGGGTTACCGCTACCCCGACTTCTGACCCCATGGGTTCATTTGGCCTCCTTTTGAGCCTCCTGTAAATGGAGTCAGAGGCCGTGTTCTTTTGTGCCGGGCTTTTTTTTTTTTTTTCCCTCAACAATCTGTCTGTGAGATGCCTCCGTGTCACTGTGGGTCGTTGTGGGTTGTTCCTTCTCATCGCTGTGTGATATTTTATTGTTTGACTCTCCCACAACATACTGCTCCGTTCCACAGTTGAGGGCCATTTGAGTGATCTCCAGATTGCGCATGTCTTTGGTTGAACTTTCTGGGGAGGCGTTTCTCTTGAGTTTATACCTAGGAGTGGAATTGCCACTGCCGTTCTTTGATGTGCATGTCGCGGAACATGTATTTGGAAATGGCATTTACTGAGGGTTGCAGGTGAGTGGGCAAAGCAGGTTCTTCACCGTCACGGGGAGGAGTCAGTCAGTGGCCGTTCCGTGAACTTGGCTGTGTGCTCTGAGGGCCTGAGTGTTACTTCCAAATGCAGATTCCAGCATGGTACGCTGGTGGAGGGAGGGTGCAACCTTGCATTCCCCATGGTCACAGGCACTTTGCCACTGTGATTCCTTCCCCTTCTGCACCCCACTTTCCTCGGGAGCTCAAGCTTGAAGCCATCAGTGAGAATTCAGGGGTTCTCATGAATTTCATTTTTCTCTAAGTCAGGAGACCCAAATGGAAATCTTTGATGTTCAGATTTCCATCGGTGCTTTGCACTCTTGAAGGATTCCAGGCAGCAAAGCTGTCTGGATCACACACCTTGGTTCCGTGTTCTCCTCGACTGGAAGTCTGATTTAAATATGGCCGTGACGGCCTCTGACGATGGCTTCTGAAGAGCTCAAATCTGTCAGCTCAATAAGGCGCATCTGTCAACCTTCCTAGAGCCCCCACTTAATGCCGCTTGCTCCTTCTGACGCGCTACCAAGCGCCAATGTGAATGTCATCTTCCCCCAGTCCTGCTGATGCCAGCAGATCTTGCGCTGAGCGTGGTGTAGGAATTTGGGCCGCGGACTCAGGTCTGTGTTATCACGCTCCTTCTCCTGAAGTGCTTGCAGGATTCCGGGCTTTCATACCCTTGTTTTCAGGACTCTTCACAAGAAACCCAGAGTCCCATCACATCAGGTAACCCACGGACACTGGCTGATTGGCACTCAACCCCTCACTCACCTCATCAGAGTCTTGGCCCACCCTGAAAATTAGCTTGTGCTAGAAGGGCAGGAAAGAATGACTGTATAATTCTTCTACTAGATCAGCGTGGCAGGTACTTCCAGAAGGGCAAAACTCTGGGAAGTAGGAATTAGCATGGTTTTTTTCCCTTGGGTCCCCCCCGCCCCCACCGCCCGCCGCTGCAAAGGTGCGATTCCTCCTCCGCAATCCCCAAATCTAAAAAGCTCTGAAAACCGAAAGATCAGCTCATGTAGGGGTTAAAAAACTACCTTGAACTGACGCAAATTTATATGCTTAAGTTACAGTCTTAAATTTATCCCACGTGGTGTGCATTTTGGTGTATTTCACTGAGGAAACAGTAGATACGCTTGAGCATGGGATGCTGCTCCGGCAGACCCAGTGGGAGTGTTACGTATACGTGGTAGCACTTTGCAAACTTTCCCGAGCGTGAGGATTGCCTTGTTAAAATGATGACTCTGGTCCAGCAGGTTTGGGGTGGGGTCTGGGATGCTGCTTTTCCAACAAGTCTCTAAGGGTTGCCCATGCTGCTAGTACACGAGTTACACTTGGAGTATCCAGGTCACATCATAGATGCATCCTGTTATCTTTTTTTTCCTTTTTCTCAAAGACCGGGTTTATTGCGGTATAAATTACTTCCAGCAAAATTCACCCTTTTAAGCGTAAAGTTCTCAGAGTTTGACAAATGCATGCAGGCATGTAGCCACCACCCAAATCAAAATGCGGAACAGTTCCATTACCCCACAATATCCCCTAGTGACCATTTGAGTCAGCACCCCCCTACCCAAGTGCCTTGCAAGCACTGATCTGTTCTCCATCCTTATAGTTTCGCCTTTTCTAGGAGGTCGTATACATAGAATCATATCGTATGTAGTCTTCG
This sequence comes from Delphinus delphis, assembly GCF_949987515.2. Lineage (NCBI taxonomy): Eukaryota > Metazoa > Chordata > Mammalia > Artiodactyla > Delphinidae > Delphinus > Delphinus delphis. Next base: position 10,745,286 of record NC_082685.1, read on the forward strand.
GATTCTGGCTTCTTTCACGCAGCCTTTGAGATCCATTCATGTGGCTGTGTGTGTATCGGTAGCTCATTCTTTTGGGTGCTGAGTAATATTCTATGGGACGCCTGGACTGGAGACCGTTCATCCATTTCCCAGGAGATTTGGGGTGTTTCCAGGTTGGGCGATTATGAATAGAGCTGAGGTAAACATTGGTGGATGGATTTTAGTGGGAACTTTGGGAACGTACATTTTATTTCTCTTGGGGAAATAAATACCCAGGAGTAGGATTGCTGGGTTATGTGGTAAGTATGTGTTTATAAGAGACCGCCAAACTGTTTTCCAAAATGCTTGTGCCATTTTACATTCCCATCCCTGTGATCCCTTTAAAGACACCAAGTTCTGGGCTTCCCTGGTGGCGCAGTGGTTGAGACTCCGCCTGTCGTTGCAGGGGACACGGGTTCGTGCCCCGGTCCGGGAGGATCCCACCTGCCGCGGAGCGGCTGGGCCCGTGAGCCATGGCCGCTGAGCCTGCGCGTCTGGAGCCTGTGCTCTGCAAAGGGAGAGGCCACGACAGTGAGAGGCCCGCGTACCGCAAAAAAAAAAAAAAAAAAAAAAACCACCAAGTTCTAAGCTCCAGAGCACGTCTGGCCTCGAGGGTTTAGCATAAAGGATTGTGGATGTGTAGAAAGTAGAGGAAGTGGTAGCCTTAAGTGCCAGTCAGAGAAATGAGAAAGGGTGAGGATGTCATTTGTAGCTCTGTTCCTGCCCTGGTTTGAGGTCTAGCAAGGGAGGGGGGTCTCCAGTGTGGGAGAAGGGGGTCTCTGGTTGGGGGGTGCTTTGGTCCTGCCACTCGGCAGTGAAAAGCAAGCTCCCCGAGGCCATAAGACCTATATCCATCATGCTACCCACCACTGCCACCCCATCACGCCTGGCACACAGTAGGCACTTCATTAATGTTTGCCCAGTGAGCGACAAAAGTGCTTCTCTTCACCCAGTTGCCAAATCTTCGAGATCTGATTCACCTACGTACCCACGTTTTAGCTTTTCAGTGGGTTTTAGGTGTGGATCTTGGAGTGACAGGAGGGGTGTGTGTGCATGAGGGTATCAGACCAAAGGAGGTCTCTGAAATGTTAGTGCTTGAGAAATTGGGGAGCAGTGGTTCCTTGAGAGTGGAGTCTTCCTTCAGGGGATTTTGGGGGCACATCTGTTGGGTACTTGGGAATTAGGTTCACACCCCCCCCATCGCCTCCCCAGTAACAAGCACACAACATGCACTCCTCCAACAATGGAAGACGCCACCAGGAAGGTGGATTCAATCCAGAGATGGTCAGGACCCTGAAGCCCCTCAGTTAGTCCATTTCTGGGGACACTAACTCAGCTCCTCAGGAGGGATCCAGGTGGTGCTGTGAAATACAACAGGGAGGTGAGGGAAAGCACCCTGAACTTTGGGTCAGCCAGGCCCAGGTTCGAATGGCCCACCCTAGCCAGGCTGCCTTGGGCATCAGAGCCTCAGTTTCCTCATGCACGTGGTGAGGATGTTGCTTCTGATATAGCATGTTCCTCGGAGGACTCTGGAGGAGGTCACGTGGGGTCATACATGAGAAATGCCCAGCACAGTGTCCGGCATGGAGAAAGCTCCAAAACGCGTGAACCATAATATTGGAGAGCACTTTTCGCTCGTTATGTTCCTTTTTGGAAACTTTGACTAGAAACCGGGCTCTCTGGGTAGGAGTGGGAGCAAAGGGTCCCTCAGTTGACTGGCCAGTTTGGATTTATTAATCTGAGTGTGGCACTCTTGTTTTTTTTTTTTTTTTTTAAACATTCACAGAATATTTTTTTAAATTAATTTATTTACTTTTTTAATTTATTTTTGGCTGTGTTGGGTCTTCGTTTCTGTGCGAGGGCTTTCTCTAGTTGCGGCGAGCGGGGGCCACTCTTCATCGCGACGCGCGGGCCTCTCCCTGTCGCGGCCTCTCCCATTGCGGAGCACAGGCTCCAGACGCGCAGGCTCAGCGACCATGGCTCACGGGCCCAGCCGCTCCGCGGCATGTGGGATCTTCCCGGACCGGGGTACGAACCCGCGTCCCCTGCATTGGCAGGCGGATTCTTAACCACTGCGCCACCAGAGGAGACCCACTCTTGTTTTTTTAATTGAAATATTTGATTTACAATGTTGTCTTAGTTTCAGGTGTACAGCAAAGTGATTCAGTTATACATATACACATATATATTCTTTTTTTTCAGAGTCTTTTTCCTTATAGGTTATTATAAAATATTGAGTAGAGTTCCCTGTGCTATACAGTAGGTCCTTGTTGTTTATCTATTTTGTATATAGTAGTGTGTTTATGTTAATCCCAACCTCCTGATTTATCCCTCCCCCCCTTTCCCCTTTGGTAACCCATTTGCATTCTCTTTTCTCTCTGGAAGCTTTAAGGGAGGAAAAATGTATGCCCACTTGACCTATTTTTCTGTTCTCTTCGGTCTGAGATAAAATTGTCTTCCTCTCCCTTGATCCCTTCCTCTGTGGGTGACAAGGTAAGGGAGTTTTAAAATGTATAATTAGCTTCCCTGCCCACCGCCCCCCACCCCCATCTCCTTCTTCTGAGCCAAAGGGTCCAGCCCAGGATGGAGGCTGCAGGCTTAGGACAGCTGCTGTGGCCGCCCCAGGTGACTCCTGAGAGTTTAACAATAGAACCCTGCTCAGCTTTGGGGTTAGAATGCATCCCCCTCTTCCCCCAGTTTCTGTCTTCTTTCTCCCCTCTCCCTCACTTCCTGGGAGAATAGAGAAGGCAAGGAACATTCCAGGAGAGGGATCCAGGTGGGTGGGCTCAGCAAATTATGTTTCAAAACCCACTGGGCTTTAGTCCTTGTCTGGGTAGGGTGACCAGATGTCCCAGTTTGCCTGGGACTGTCCTGGTTTTAGCATCTTGAAAAATCCAGCAGTTCTGGGCAAACAAGGAAGTTGGTGACCCTACTGGTGAGTTCTTAACACTCCAGAGATGAAGGGAGCCAGAGATGGTGCCAATGCCCAGGAAAGGAGAAGATAGGTAGCTTTTTGCCTCTGAAAAGCTGCGAGTTTATCTTGGAATGAATTGTGCTTTTGGAAGCTGCTTATTTAAGGCAGCTAATGCGAGAGAGATCCCGGCTCTGAAGCGCGAAATTCCAGAGTTAAATACGGATCAGGTTTTGTCGTCTCTCTTGGGTCAGAAGCGGCTTTATCTTCTTTTCAGCCTGGGAGCATTTTTGGGTCTTCCTTTAAGGTGTTCCCTGCTCAGGTTGGACCTGGAACTTGGGATTAGCAGCCCTCCCCCCATAACACTATTTAGGAGGCCTGCCCCCCACCTCCCCGGAGCAATGAGGGAAACTCAGTTTCGTCACCCACCTGCCAGTAAATAATAATCACACTGTTAAGTTCTGTTCTCATTTTAGGCCTGTGCGTAAAATATTATATAATTTTAAACCAATTTTAAAAGTATTTTTATAAAGCGGCGTTTGCAGGAGGGCTAAGTCTGATCTTAAGAATCAGTGAACATATTCGTCTTAAATGAGACATTGGTATAGACCTAGAACTTGCTCTGTGTGGGGTTACACGGTTTCTGACCTGCCATATTCTTTTATCTCATTGACCTTTATTACTTCCTTTATTAAGAATAATGGGCATGGGCACCTCTGCTGACCTTCACTTTCTGCTATGAAATGTTTGTGGCGTCCATGGAGGGACGTGCTTGTCTGAGCAATAGCACCAGGGGTGGAGGCTAAAAAGGAGGAGAAGAGGTGAGGAGGGGAAGTAATATAGGGTGGAGATGAAGCAAAAGGCTTGGGGGGCAGGGGACCCCTGGTTGCAAATCTCAGCTCTAGCTCCCAGTAGCTGTGCTCAGTCTCTTCATCTGTAAAATGGGCATAGTAGTCCTCCATCCAGGGAACTGGAGGATGAAAAGATACTGAAAGCATGGGGTGTATATGATCACTCTGTAAAAAGTATAAGAATGGGGGAAAAAATAGTATCAGAATGGACAGACTGTATACTCCCATGCGGCAAGGGCTGGGTCGGTTGTGGTCACCACTCTGGCCCTGTGCTTGGCACCTACAGTGGCTGAATAGATCATTGTGGGGTGTTTTCTTTCACCTCAGGGTAACAGCCAACTGCTTTCATCCTGTTCTGAGTTTACAGCACACTCTCAATATCATCTCTCCTTTTCCTTATTTTTCCTTATTTATTTTACTGCTATATGGAAACACTGGTAGACCCGCCACCGAAGTCAAGAGCTAGAACAGTGGTCCTCAAAGTGTGGTCCCCAGCCCGGCAGGGTCAGCATCACCTGCTCTAGGGCAGAGATGCTTGCACTTGGCGTGCACCAGTGTCCCCTGGAGGACTGTTGAAACACTGGTAGCTGGGCTTCGCCCCCCAGAGTTTCTGATTCAGGGGGTTTGGGGTGGAACCTAAGAATTTGCATTTCTAACAAGTTCCCAGATGCCGCTGATGCTGCTGGTTTGGGGAGAACCCTGAACTAGAACATGATCAATAACTTACCTCTACCTGTATCCTCCCACCCTGCCTTTACTTCCTGCCCCTCCCCCACTTCACTCCCCCAAAGGCAACCGCTCACCCTTGGATTGTGTGTGTCTTATTCTCTTTCTTTCTTTCTTTTTAAAAAAGCTTTACCACATATTTAAATATGCCTTAACTCTGTAAGTTTCACCTTCGTGGTTTCTGAGCTTTTTAGCCTTCTGGAACTTGCACTGGCTTTTTTTCACTCAACTGTATATTTCTAAGATTCATCTCTCTTATTTGAGTATAGCTGTAGGCTGTTTACTTTTCTCTGTATAATATTGTATTCTGTGATGATACAACAATTTATCCGCTTTCCTGGGTGATGGACATTTGGGATGTTTCCAGGTTTCTTGTTTTTTTTTTTGCTATTATGAACGGTGCTGCAGGACTGAATAAATAATTTTTGAATGAATGAATTCAAGGTGTTAATTTTAGTCTGTGTACTTGGGAATGTCGCTTCAGCTAGAATCAGCTGAGATTCATCAGCATTTCTGGAACACCAGCCATCTGACAGGCACTGGCTAAGCCATTTCACAGTCTATACCCATTATTCTAAGGGCTGGGTCAGCCAGGAAGCCCCTGTTCTTCCTTGTCTTCTGAAAGTCAGCCTGTGTTTTAGGCATTGGCAGTTGCTACAGTAGTAGAGAAGCAGCAGGGCTGAGTTGAGAGCATGGACTCTGGAGCCAGTGGGCTGGGGTTCAAATCCCAACTCTGCTAGTCACTAGCCATGTGACCTTGCTCAAGTCATTTAAGCGTTCTGTGCCTCAGTTTCCCAGTTTGTCCGCTGGGGATTCTAATAGCACCTATCTTGGAAGATTAAATTAGTTAATACATGTTATGCTTAGAAAATAGTGCCTGGAACTTAGCACTATATGTGTCTATATGTAAATGGATTGACGTATCGACGGATACATGGATGGATCAATGGGTGGAAAGAAGAAAGGGGGGGCTTATTTGGGTGACCTCTCTGACCCAGTGCTTGGAATAGTGCGTGACACATAGTAGGTTCTACGTAGTATTAGTTACTCTTCTTCTGCCTTTTCTTGTCAAGGCTCTCAACTCCCTTGACCTCTGTTATTCTCTGGCATCTATCTTGTTAACCCGTTCTCCTGGATGATAAACTAAACCACCATCGCTCCAATGTATAATCCAAGGGGAAAACAATCACGGGGTCACGTTGACTGTAGATACTAGAATTCCATGATTCCAAGGCCAGGCAAAATTTTCCTCATCTCAGAAATCCTTGTCTAACTTTCTAATCAACTTCCTCTCCCATCCTCTACATCCCACTGCCAGGTTCTCTCCAGTGCCAGACTCTTTCCAGTCTGCCCACAGCTCCCCCTTCCTCTAACCATACCCTACTTTCTAGCCTTGCTTTAAGAGCACCATCTTTGAAGACATCAAAGACTTCAAACCAGTGAGGATAGGCTGGCTTCTGTGCAGTTCTAGCAAGGACTTGGAGCATTTGGGTCTTGCATAAATGGGAAGAGTCAGAAATGTTTGTGGATTTGAATTCTTTTGGGAAGAGTTGTTAGAATGTAAAATTTTAAGTCTGGCTTGTTCCTAATCACAGTGGAGTCTTTTAAGTTAAGGATCATCAATGGATATTTGTGGTTTAGAGAAGAGAAGCGTCTCCTGCGGTTAGTGTTGAATGCATGGGTGGATGGAAAGATCTGCGGATGGTTGCACAGTTGGACAAATAGGTGAATAGGTTAGGTGGGATGAAGGAAGGCAGGATGGATAGATGAGAGAAAGAAAAGATGGACATATTGGATGGATGGGTGATTGGGTGGGTTATAGGTGGGTGGATAAGTGTTGATTGGTGGGTGACTAGATGAGTGGTGGACGGATGGATGATGAAAGAAAGAAAAGATGGATGGGTGAACACATGAGTGGATGAGTAAATGGCAGATGACTGACTGGACTGGATTGACAGGTAAAAAGATGGATGGGTGGATGAATGGATGGATGGATGTTAGATATAAGGGTGTATGGAAGGGTGGGTGTCCATTTCTCAGTCTCTCTGATATTTGGTGTTCTTATGGGCTTGGGAATGACCAAGTCCCTCCACTTACCGCCCTCAATGTCAGATGAATCTTGCATGCTTTGTGAAAAGCAATAAGATGTATGCTTATGTCTTACTCTCTACTTAGAAAGCTCCTTGAGGGTAGGGAACAGTGATTTACCTTCCTCACATCCCCCACCAGTTCCCACACTATATCATGCATGAGTGTTTGTTAATTGAGTAGTGATGAGGAAAGTAAACAGTGTTCTTCACAAAGACTATTAAAATTCTGGAAACACTCTGGTTTTGTTTATTTCAGCACTGGGACTAAAAGTGGAATTCCTTGGATTTTGCTTCATTGGTGAAGAGTGGTGGGCTAGTGGAATATCTCTCTTACAAGTAGGTTGGGTAAATGTCCCAGATGCTTACTCACTGCCAGAGAGTGCAGATGATGGATGTACCAGGTTCTACAAGGCCCCTCATGATCTAGTCCCTGTTTTGTCTTTGATCTCATCTCTTCCATTCTCTACCCCTTCCACTCTATCTCAGCTCCACTGGCCCTTTCTGCCCACAGCTAGCTTATTTGCATCTGTAGGCATCTGTGCTGGCTCTTCCCTCTACTTGCATCACTGTTTCTCCAGGTCTCCCCATGGCTGATTCCTTCTCTTCATTTAGGTCTCAGCCCAAAAGTCACATCCTCCAAGAGGCCTATCCTCTTCATTTGTTGAACACCTGAAATACAAAGAAGAACATAAAATATATGTATACTCTCCTATCCAGAGAGAATCTCTGGTGACATTTTTTTTTTTAATTTTGTTTATTTTTGGCTGCATTGGGTCTTCGTTGCTGCACATGGCTTTCTCTAGTTGCAGCAAGTGGGGCTACTCTTCTCTGTGGTGCACAGGCTTCTCATTGCAGTGGCTTCTCTTGTTGCGGAGCATGGGCTCTAGGTGTGTGGGCTTCAACAGTTGTGGCTCGCGGGCTCAGTAGTTGTGGCACACAGGCTTAGTTGCTCCATGGCATGTGGAATCTTCCCAGACCAGGGATTGAACCCGTGTCCCCTGCATTGGCAGGCAGATTCTTAACCACTGAGCCACCAGGGAAGTCCCTGGTGACATTTTATGGTTACATTCCATACATTTTTATGGATATAAGCTTTTCTGAACACATTTCCATGCCACTAGATATCCTTGGACAGCAACATCCAGGCTACAACAACCCATGTACAGTTGTACAGAGTACACACTGCACAAGGATATTGTATCTCATTTCATAGGCATCATAGAGCTGTACATTTATTATTTCAATTTCTCAGATGATGAAAGCTTCGGTATCTTGTTCTAGCAAAATGAAGATATTATGACAATTTTTTGACAGATGGACCTAACAACTTGAAAAAGGGGAGTCATTTAAATTCACACAGTGGTGCTGTATGGGTTGGCAGCAACCCCAGAAAAGACTGTTGTTAATATCTGATGACATTCCACTTTATGGATATATCATACTTCTTGTAATCATCCCCAGTCGTTTGTTTTGCTTGTAAACAACAGCGCTACAAACATCTTCGTGCATAAATCTCTGTCCAAGGTGCTGATTATTTTCAACATAAAATTCTGGTCTAGAGATGTCACTCAAGTCTTAAAACTGTTGCCACCACTTTCCCTGAATATGTAAAAGAGATTTTGAGACCAAGTGACTTGAAATTTAGGAAGCTGAGGAGGAGTATGGAAAGAACAGTTGATTGGTTTGGAATTTTTCCTAGGCTGCATGTAAAACAGTGTTTTTGAACAGGGGGTGATTTTTGCCTTCCAGGGGACTTTTGGTAATGTCTGGAGATACTTTGGGTTGTCACGAATGTGGAGGGTGGGGTGCTACTGGTACTTAGCAGATAGAAGCCACGGATGTGCTGAGCATCCTAAAATGCACAGGACAGCACCCTCATCCCACCCCCAATAAACAATTATCCAACCCAAGATGTCAATATTGCTGAAATGAGAAATCCTGATGTAAAAGACATCACGGATTCCTTGGAGGAGAGTGGGTGGATTTAGAGTTTGGGGGTTACTTAAATTTTACTTACAGTTTCTCTTCCTATCTGGGTGTCTAAGCCAGCTTTCTCTGAACTTTAGATCCCACACTATCAGCAACAGGCTTGCTACTGACAGATTCGTTGATGTAAATATAGATGAGTATATAGAAGGAAATCTCAGCTGGAAAATGTTGGAATGAAAGCTGCTGCAACCTCCCTTTCTCCCTCCTTCTCCTTCTGTTGCCCAGTTTTTAAATCGTGTCTCACTTTCTTTGGGCTCCTGGCATGGTGAGTACTGCTGGTGGAGACAGTGGTTCTCTGTTCCTTTAGTCCCCACACCCAAGGTTGGCCTTGGGCATGTCCAGGACACCACTGAGACAGATTAGCTTAGAGATGTGAAGGGGGAAAGGAGTGCATTCTGATAAATTCATTCCTTCATAAATGTTAACTGAGCACCTACTATGTGCCAGGTGAGTGAGGGGAGAGGAGGGAAGGAAGGTGACAAGGGTAGATTGTGTGGGCCACAGTGAAGATTTTTACGCCAAAGGAAATGGCATCATCCTTCCCATTTTCCACCTGGCACACCTATACTTTGTTTTCCATAAGAAAATAGCGCCCTTTGTGTCTACACAATGTTTTGAGGGCTGCTGGTTTTCCTCCAGTACTAGCTACACTGCAGTGAACTCCGCTGTGTTGATGTCTTTACACACGTCTGTGACTGTTTCCTTAGGACAGATTCCTGGAGGTGGCACATCTGGGTCATATGTCAGGCTTTGGGGCCAGGCTGCAAGGAACAGTTAGTCTGTGCCTTTTCAAACTCCGAGGTCCCATTTTCCTGATTATATGGCCCAACTAAATTGCCCTTGATTTTATATCTTCACCAATCAGGTAAGTGAAAAGTGGAATCTATTTGTGGTGCCATGTGCATTTCTTCAGTTCCCAAAGATGCAGAGCATTTTTCAAATCCATACGGGCTATCTGTGTTTCCTTCATGGTGTCCCTGGTCACACCCTTGGCTCTGTTTTCTCTAGGGACATTCTTCATAGATATCTTTCGGGGAGGTTGCACCAGGTTCTATAGACACTGAGGGGTTCTGTTGCTCTGTGTTGTGTTCGAAGCAGTATAGTGGTTACGAGGGAGGGCTGTAGAACCAGACTACCTGGGTTCAAATCCCAGCTCTGTTTCTTTCCAGCCGCATCATCTTGGGCAAGTCACTTCACCTCCCGGTCCTCAGTTTCCTCATCTGTAAAATGGGCATAAAATGAGTTCCTGCCTCGTGGGGTTGTCATAAGGCGCAAGCAGCACTTAGAACAGTGCCTGGCACACAGTGGGTCATAAATAAGAATTTGCCCTCATTATTGTTATGGGCTAGGCATTAGTTTCCTCTCTCCTCCATACAATAGTGTGTGTGTTTCTGTGTGCCTTTGTTGGTGCACCTTTTATTTCAGGGTGCGATAGCCAACACGTGATTAAGAGTTAGCTCTCCAAGAATCAGTGCCACCGTGGCTCTTTTAACTGACCAAACAGGATCTCCCGCGCTTCCCCCGCAAAAAAAGCAACTGGACCATGTTTCACATTCACGATGGGTTTCCTTTCCTTGGCCCCTGTGCTTGTTCATGTCTGGGATTTCACTAGATCTCCAGTAAAGACGAAGTGTCACATCCCAAGAGAAAATGGAAACTGACTGCCTTTTCAAATCGAGTTAGTAGCCCCTCTTTATGGAGAGCTTATGAGCCCTCAGGCTCTTTGATTTAATCTTAATATCAGTCCCAAGGGCTCAGTGTGTTTATTTTTGCCCCCACTTGACAGATGTTCACACTGAGGCTCAGAGAGTAAAGTCACTTGCCAAGGTCACACATCTATCATATGGGGAAACTTCATGGGACAGGTAATGGCATGGCAGGAACAAAGGCCCAGAGAGGCAGATGCTCAGGTCCTGCCTGGGAAAACATCTGTGCTCCAGAGAGGTTGGCATGCCTATGGGAAGAGATGGTACAAAGGAATAGTTAAGGGACAGAGTGAAGGGACATTGAGGTCAGCCAGTACTAGGTTCCTCTCTGACAGTGATGTTGCCTTTGGGAAGTTACTTAACTTCAGTGATCCTCAATTTCTTCATCTTGACAATGGGCAGAATAATATTTTCCACCCAGAGATGCTGTGAGGATGAAATCAGTGGTGAATGACAAAAATCATGCTCGGCACAGAGTAAATGCTCGACAGGTAGCTGAAACTCTTTGTTTGCTCCTTAGTACAGGCACTGGGACACAAACACAAACAGACAGACACAGACCCCTGCCCTGGTGTGGCTAACATTCTAGCTGGGGAGACAGACCAAGGACCAGTTAAAGGATACAGTTGGTGTGGTTAAGTGCTGTGGTGCAAAAATAAAGCAGGGATAGGAGATACAACAGGGTGGTGAAGACAGAGGGTATTGGCGCTGAGAAGCTGAGCTAGGAGGAGACCTGGGGACAGGTGTGGGCTTGAGTTGGGTCACTCTGGGGAAGCACAGAAGTGAAGAGCAGCTGTAGTGAGGCTGGAGGTACTTTCGTAGAGGACTCTGTCTAGAGAGTGAAAGGGGTAGTTTGGGGAGACCCAAGGTAGGGCTGCTGAAGGGGACCAGTGAAGTTTCCAAGCAGGTTAGCAATGCTAAAAGAGAAAAAAAAAAAAGGAAGAATGGAGTAGAACCAACTTCCTTGCTCCTCAAGATGTCTTCTCATCCTTTATCCCTTTGGGTCACTTAAAGACATAAGCAAAGGGACCGAGCTCAGGGTTATTTTCAAGACTCTAGGTTATTTATTAAAGTTCGAGGCTATCATTTGTTCTAACCTGTTGAATGTCTTGTGCCTTTCTTCTCTGGGAGGTTGTCTAGACCTGCTATGCCCAGTAAGGTAGCCACTAGCCACACATGGCTATTTCCACTTAAGAATTCGCTAAAATTAAATAAACTGAAAAAGTCACTCCCTTAGTTGCCGCAGCCACATTTCAGATGCTCTGTTGCCACATGTGGCTAGTAACCATTGTACTGGACCATACAGATTAGTACATTCCATCATGGCAGGTTCTGAGACTTGCTGCTGCAGAACCTTCCAGCAGCAACAGCATCTCCTGGAGGGAGCTTGTTGGAAATGCACAGTCTCCATCCCTCATCCCAGACCTGCTCAGTACCAATCTGTATTTCAACAACACCCCCGCCCCCCAGGTAAGGTTGGAATCTACCTGAAAGTTTTAAAAATGCTGATGCCCCGAGAGTTCCCTGGTGGCCTAGCGGTTAAGATTCCAGGCTTTCACTGCCATGGCCAGGGTTCAATCCTAGGTCAGGGAACTGAGATCCCACAAGCTACATAGTGTGGCCAAAAAGCAAAACAAAATGCTGATGCCCCAAGCCTCACCCCACAGATGCTGGTGAGATTGGTCCAAGGCTGTCCCTGGGTACGGGGACTTCTGAAAACTCCCCAGTTTTCAAACTTCAATCCTAAGAGTCAGCTAGAATTGGCAGAAAGCACCGAGTAGTCAAGAACACTCGGAAAGCAGGTGAACTGGAGTTGGAGCTGTGTGATCTAGGACAAGCCACTTACCCTCTCTGAGCCGCAAATTCCCTCTCTGTAAAACCAGGAACCTGACGGCACCTCCCTCCCAGGACTGTGGGTGCAAATGATGTGACGGTTCAGAGTGCTAAGCAGGGGACCTGGGATGTGGATAGTAAGTACTTCCTACATAAATGTTACTTTTAAGAAATGAAATCAGCAGCCTTAGAGCTAACAGCTGGAGTAGAGGAAACAAAACTCTATTTTTTTTCAAAACTCTATTTTTTAATGGATTTTTTTCTTTTTTAAAAAGATTGAGGTAATATTCATTTAACATAAAGTTAACCATCAACCATTTTATCTTAAAAATTTTTATTTTATGTTGGAGTATAGTTGATTAACAATGTTGTGTTAGTTTCAGGTGTACAGCAAAGTAATTCAGTTATACGTATACATGTATCTATTCTTTTTCAAATGGTCTACATCAACCATTTTCTCTCTTTTTTTTTTTTTTGCGGTACGCTGGTCTCTCACCGTTGTGGCCTCTCCCGTTGCGGAGCACAGGCTCCGGATGCGCAGGCTCAGCGGCCATGGCTCACGGGCCCAGCCGCTCCGCAGCATGTGGGATCTTCCCGGACCGGGGCATGAACCCGTGTCCCCTGCATCGGCAGGCGGACTCCCAACCACTGCACCACCAGGGAAGCCCTACATCAACCATTTCAAAGTGTACAGTTCAGTGACATTTAGTACATTCACAGTGTTGTACATCTGTCACCTCTCTCTAGTTCTAAGACATTTTCATCACCCCAAAAGGAAACCCCATACCATTAAGCAGTCACTCCCCATCATCCCCTTCCTTCCCCTGGTTGCTAGTCAGCATTCTGTCTTTGTGGATTTACCTATTCTGGTTTTAGACTTTTGTAAGTGTCCTGCCCCTGGCGCCGTCCCCTCTCGGCATCCCAAGAGAGACTAGGACAAGGCCCAGCTCTTTTTATCGCTGGGTCTTTCCACCTCTGGGATGACGGCTTCCCCCACCGGTGTCCCCCTCCGGCACCCTGGGCTTCACCCGTCAGCCACAGTTAATCCCAGCAGCAGGCCCCGTGTTCTGCTCTCCTGAGGCTGCCACAAATGAGAGGTTTCATCTCAGCTGGGTTTCTCCTAGTTAAATATTTAATAAATAAGACCTACAACTTGTGATGCTGAGAGTGTTTGATACTGAAATTAATGAGGGGGAGAGAGTCCCAGGCAGCCCACAGGTCCATCCATGCCTGAGCCTGGCCATGGGCACCCTGGTGGCGCAGACCTGGGCAGACATCTGGATCACCACGCTGGGCCATGCCATCCTGTGTCCCCTGGGTGTGGCCTCCCTCTCTAGCACTGTGTCTGGCACAGAGTAACCACATGATGCATATATGTTAAAAGCGAGATTGTGTGTGTGTGTGTGTAGAGGAGATGGAGGAGAAAAAGGCAGGAGAGAGAGAGGAGGGGGAAAGAAAATGGAGAGAGAGGGAGGGAGAGATGGAAGGGGAAAGAAAAAGATCTGGAAGGATCTGGAGGGAGGCAAGGAAGACAGTGATGGGGGAGGGAGAGAGAGACACAGAGAAAGATGAAGAGAGAGAGAGATATGGAGGGAGAGAGGAGAAGAAAGAGAATATCATTTCCAGTATCTTTTCCCCTGCTCATCATCCTTGACAATCTTTTCCCCCGCTTTTCCCTCTGTCTCTCCACTTCTCATTTCCTTACTCACGCCTTCTTGCCAGCCCCTCATCCCTTTTCATTTCCTGTGTCTCTGTTATCTTTTAATTTTCTGTCTCAATGTTTGTCCCCTTTCTCTTTCTCTTCATAAACCAACGTTTGGCGTATGTGCCTTATTCTTTCCTAGTCAGTCTTTAGCCGAAGACTGTGTGTGTGTGTGTGTGTGTGTATGTATGTATTGGGGGGAGTGAGGGAGAAAACAAACCTAGAAAAGAGTGTAGGAACATAGATGAACATTTAAAAAACCATGTTATGATACAAATGAACTTATTTACAAAACAGAAGTAAACTCACAGACATAGAGAGCAAATTTATGGTTACCAAAGGGGAAGGAGGGGATAAATTAGGCATTTGGGGTTAACAGATACACACTACTGTATATAAAGAGATAAACAACAAGGTCCTACTGTATAGCACAGGGAACTATATTTCATATAACCTATAGTGGAAAAGAATCTGAGAAAGAATAGATATATATTTATATGTATAACAGAATCAATTTGCTGTATACCTGAAACTAACAAAACATTGTAAATCAACTATACTTCAATTAAAAAAAAAATGCCTTTCATCCAGGTCTAGGGCCAGAACACGGCCATGTCCTCAGATTCTCCCATATGCCCATCCCCCATCACAACCCCTCCCAGATGAACCACTATTGAGGATTTTATGGGAATCCTTAGCTTGCTTTTCTTTGTGGTTTTACCACCTAGGTATGCAATATAGTTAAATGTTTCATGGTTTTGAACTTTATAAATTTAAAATTACGTGATATGAATTATTTTGTATTTTGCCTCATTGGCTCACAATTACATTGGTAAGATCCATTCTTATTGTGGTGGCCGCGGCTCCTTCGCGGTCATATTTGTTCACTGATGATGAACATGTGAGTCTGTTCTCTTTTGGCTGCTGACAATAAGCAACGTTGCTAGTTGTTATGGGTTTTGCTGCACGTGTGCAGGAGTCTCTTCAAGGTACATGCCTCGATGCAAACGTGCTGGATATTAAGATTAGTGCGTCTTCCATTTGACTCAATACTGCCACACTGTTCTTGCAAAGTGCTAATCTACACTCCTGCCAACAGTAGCTGAGCATTCAAGTGGCTCAACACTTGGTGGCTTTTTAACTGCAACCTTTCTGGTGGATGTGTGACGATTTCTCATGGTGACTTGAGTTTGTGTTACCCGATTACAAAAATGGGTAAACATATTTTAATACGTTTATTGGCTGTTCAAGTTTCTTCTTTTATGAAATGCCTCTTCATGCCCTGTTCACTTTTTTTTTATTGGGTTGTTCGATTTTTTTTTTCTTCCTAGTGATCTGTAGGTGATCCTTATGTATTCTGGAAACTGGTCCTTCATCATTATATGCTGTGCAGTATCTTCTCTTAGCTTGTCTTTTGGTCTTTTTTATGACATCTTTTGATCAATAGCAGTTCTTAATTTTATTGTGGTTGAATTTAGAAATCTTTTCCTTTACAGTTTGTGGGGTTTGCATCTTACTTAATAAAATTGTTTCTACCCTGAGGTCATATTGTTTCTAAAACTTCTACAGTTTTGCTCATTGTATGTCTTTGATCAGCATGAAATTGATTTTTGTGTATAGTGTGAGGTCGGGGTCTGATTTCCTTTTTATTCCATAAGAGTTGTCCCAGCACCATTTGTTAAAAAGTCCATCCTTGCCTCAATGATCTGCAAGACAACCTCTCTGACTGTTTAACTTTTACTTCTCTTGGTCTTGTCTGTTTTCATGCTCAGCCAGTCAAACCACACATATTTATTGAGTGCCAACTATATACAAGGTACTGGGTTACAATGATGAACATGGCAGATGCAGTCAGTGCTTTCGTGGAGCTTACAGTGTGGCAAGGATGACAGGTAAATAGCTATGGCCACTTAAGTTACAATTATAAATGCTATAAGGTTTTAGGAAGGACAAATCCAGCTTGCTCTGAGAGGAACACATAAAACAACCTCCCCCGGGACTTCCTTGGTGGTCCAGTGGTTAAGACTCTGCGCTCCCAATGCAGGGGGCCCAGGTTCGATCCCTCGTCCGGGAACTAGATCCTGCATGCTGCAACTAAAAGATCCTGCATGCCGCAACTAAAGATCCTGCATACTGCAACTAAGACCTGGCACAGCCAAATAAATAAATATTGAAAAAGAAAACCTCCCCCAAGGAAGTGGTGATAACCCCCCACTGTGGTGATAAGTAGTGAAGAGACTCACCAGTGGCGAGTCTTTAGTGGAACTCTGATATAGAGAGGGCAGGAGTGGTGGGAAAGATGTTCTTCCCGGAGGGAACAGCATGTGCCAAGGTCCTGTGGCGGACGATTAAAAATTTGGTATTCATTTCAAAGGCACTGTCTGGTCACTGGAGCAGCAATGCAATGAGATTATATCTGTGAACAGCCCCCCTGACTGCTGTGTGGAGGATGAATTCTATGGGAGCAAGAAAGAAAGCCATGAGACCTGTGAGGATATCATTGTAGTCCTTCAAGGAAGAGACCGTGTGCCTTAGATTGAGATGGTGGCTGTGGAAATAGAACTCACTGGTCAGATTGAAAGATATTTTGAGCTGGCATAATTTCCCCCCTCCCTCTCCCCTCTCTTTATCTCTGTTCCTTTTCTGGTTGAGTTTTCTGGGTGAGGAAAGCAGTTTGTGTTCCTGCCAAGGATATTTGCTCTGAAGGATATATTTGCCACAGATGGTCCTGGGAAATCTAGCCGAGAGAGTCACTGGACAGCCCCTGGCCCCCAGGGTTTTCTGGATTTAATTCAACAGTGACCACTTGTTAATAACAATATGTTATTTATGAACAATGAGTTGATAGTTTTTCCTTCAAAACGCCGATTAGCTATTGCGTCATGTGTCACCCCAACTAACCCTAGTGAGATGAGTGAGAGAGAGAGACGAGGGTTTTTATATCAGTTTTACTTTGCATTAGGGCATACTTGAGATCTCACCAAAAAATGTTGGTTTGGGGATTGGAATTCAGTACCTTGGCTTCTGGCCCAGTTCTGTTTTTATAAGATCACAAAATACTCTTTTGCAAACCATTTCCTACTAGAGTGCTCCTCGGTAATATACAGGGCTTCAGGTCCCTTGACTGTAAAATGGGAATTAAAATAAAATACCTATCTCTAAGCTTTGTGCCGACACATAGTGAGGACTCATTACGTTTACCTACATGAATTCATTAGTGCCCTTCAGCTGTAAGGAGCAGAAAACTCAAAGGGACTTAAGCAAGAATAGAGGAGTTGACTAGCCTATGAGACGGAAGAGTATAGAAAGTGACCCACTTCTGGCTTGTCCGGATCCACAAATCAGATGACATCATTAGGCTTTGGTTTCTGGGCTCTGCTTTTTGAAATTGGCTCCATTCTCCATGTGGACGGGACATGCCTGCAGTTCCAGACCTTTGGTCCTCTCCAAAGTGATTCTTTTTCCCAGCCATCCTCCCAGCATTCTCATCAAATGATCTATTGATTTTGATTGGCTGTGCTGGGGTTATGTGCTCATGCCTGAACCAATCACTGTGGGGGAAGGGGTGCTCTGATTGACTTAGGCTTCAGTCACATCATCGGGTCTCTGGCATTGGGGGTGGAGCCAACTCCACGGGAATGGGGAAGAGGAATGGTCCTTTTAAAGGTGTATTAGGGGGCACTAGCTGGCGTAAAAAAACAACCCTCACATCTTCAGTGGCTTAGTACAGCAAGAATGTACTTCTCACTTACCTATAGCCCAGTCGGATAATCAGCAGGTGGCCTTCCACATTGTGATTCCAGGGCCCAGGCTCTTTCCATCTCGTGGCTCTGCTATCCCGTAAGCGCTTGTAAGTTTTGCTTCTAGCCTGTAGGGAGATTAGGAAGGCTCACACAGGAGGTTTCGGTGAGTCACATCTAGAAGTAGTGAACCTCATTTCTGCCAGCATGCTAATCGCCCAAAATTTTGTCCCATGGTGTGTACCAGAGAGGGCTTCATTAGGAAACAGAAGACACATCAAGAATTGAATTAAGAGACGTGGGCGGGCAGTTACCGAAGCAGAGAGGGAGGGAGGAACAGCTGCCCCACAGGAGCTGTAACCTGAGGAAGCCAACAGAATAAATGCCCCAACTTCATGCCCTTCCCCCATATCCCACCAGGGATCCCCATTGTCCAAACCCACCTGGAAGCCAGAGGATAAGGAGCTCAATGAGGCTGTCTGCACAGGTCAGCCTCCTTGGGCATAGCAGAGTGGAGAAGGAGGAAGAATGGATTCTGGGTAACAGAAGACAGCCCGTACCATGGCTCACCTAACTGCAGAGCGTACCTGGACATTGAGTCCGTGTGTGCATCCAGGAGGAGGAGGTTTGGTGGACACATTACGTTGTCTTTTACACAAGGAGAAATCAGGTTCCCGGATGGCAAAAAAAAAAAAAATCTACTCTTCTGCTATTATTATTGTTGCTGGTTGTGGTGTGATTATTGGTTCTCTCTGCATGCTAATACCTCCTTTACTCTTTCCTCACCCTGAGAGTTCTTTTCCTTTCTGAGGAAATTTTTTGGTGTCCTTGAAAGGTGTTCAGTTTTATGCCAGGCTTGAGTGTGGGGTCCTCTGCTCAGACACCGGATAGTTTGGGTGTCAGCAGACAATCAGTGCCCCTGGCAAGGCCCTTGGCTTAAACCAAGGCTGTGGGGGGGAAGGTGAGTGGATGGGATCAGAGAGGGCAGCTTCCTGCCCAGAGAAAGTGACTGTCTTGCTGGAGGTGAAACCTAGGAGAGGCCCTTCAGGCTGAGCCCAGGAAGGTGGACTCTGGTCCTACCGGCAGGAAGCAACTCTCCAACCCCACATCTGCTCCCTCCTCTCTTTGGCAGCCAGAAGTAGGTGCACAAGAGAAATTGCAGCCCGGATGTGCTAACAATGGCTCAATGGCTCGCGCCCACCCCACCCCAATCTGGTCCGGCTGTGTTAGAAGTGGATCCCCATCTCTAGCCTCCTGCAAGGTCAGCCCAGCGACTGTAACAATGGCCTGTCCCCTCCCAGCCTCACCTACTTCTTTGAATTCCCCAAGACTTTGTGATGATGAGGCCAGCACTGTCTTGACTTCCTCCATTCAAGCTTAACTGGCCTCTCCTCCCCTCCATGGAGAGCAGAAGAGCAGCCCCTCATCGCCTCTGGCAGCCAACCGGCCAGGTCCCCTCCTTCCTCCAATCACTCCAAGATCCAGGACAACAATGAGAAGAGAGGTGGTCAGACCCAAGTCCTCCAGGGTGGTGTGTGGGGTCCACCTCTCATGAGCTCCATGGTTCCTGGTTTTCATCCCCTTCTTCCCAACTTTGTCGCATCCCTGCTTCTGACAGTAATGGCAGCACAGATTCAAATCTCAGCTGGACCACTGGCTGGCTTGGGCAAGTGACTTACCCTCCCTGTGCTCCAGTTTCCTCATCTGTCAATAAAGACAGTCATAGTAACAAGAGTCCTGGACAATAGGGTAAGCACCTCACTTGTATCAATTAAATTCATCCTCTCAATGCCTTAAGGGGTGGGTACCATTGTCATCATCCCATGTAGCAAAAGAGAAAACCAGGACAGAGAGGTTCAGTAGCTTGTCTGAGGCTTCCTACCCCACGAGCAGCTCAGGTGGGGTTTGAATCCAGGCTGTCTTGGCTCCAGAGCCTGTGCTCTTCTTAATCAATAACAGCAGTAATGATGATGTCCTAATTCAATGTGTTGTTGAACAGATTTAATGCAATAATGTAGGCAAAAGAGCTTCGTCCAGTGCCCAGCACATAATCACTTAATATAGATGTTAATTATAATTACATCATTTTATATTATAGAGTTATATAGTAAGATATAAACACATGCTGTAAATACTTAATGTATTAATATGTAGTTCTGTGTTATTGTTATAGTACAGGGGCCAGCAAATTGTTTCTGCAACAGGCCAGATAGTAAAGATCTGAAGCTTTGTGGGCTGTAAGTCTCTGTCGGAGCCATGCAGCTCTGCTGGTGGAGCAGAGGCACCCATGGACAATATGTAAACAAACAGCTGTGGCTGTTTTCCAATAAAACTTTATTTATAAAAACACACCATGGGCCGTAGTTTGCCAAGACCTGATACAGTAAGTATTAATATATGTCAGCAATTTCTTTTCTGTGTTCCTCTGTTTAGATCCTTCTTTTCCCTTCCTTTCTCACAAGGCCAGACTTTCTTTTTCTTCTTTGTTCTGGTCTTTTAGGAAAGCGTGTCAGGCCAAGGAATGTACACTCTCTCCTAACACCAGGCTTGTTTGTCCGATAAGACATGCAGAGTGAGGGTAGCAGACCCCTACCTCACACTGCTCCTTGCCCATTGCTGAGTTTCTCTGCCTCAGGGAAACCCATGAGGATCTCCAAGCTCCTTTCCCCACAGCAATCCCCGCCCCCCCCCTCCCCCCCTGCCGCCACACTCACCAGCTCCTGCCACACTGGCCTCTTCCCTCTGCCTGGATCCTCCTTCCCCCAGACAACCTCATGGCTTCTCCCTCACCCCCTCCAGGTCTTTACCCAAAGGCCACCTTCTCAGCATCCACACGATTTTGAATTGCCCACCCAGCACTTCCCACCCACTCCCCTGCTTTATTTCTCCCTTTGGCATGCTCTAGCTGTCTGTCTCGCCACTTTACCGCGACCTCCACAACGGCAGGCAGTTTTATTGGTTTTGTCCCCCAGTGTGGACTAGAACCTTCTAGAACAGCACGTGCCACATCATAGGTGGCCAATAAATGTGTGCTGGATGAGTGAGCACTACAGCTTCATTCATTTTTATTGCTGAGTACTATTTCATCATATAGAAATATCTCAGTTTGCTTATCCATTGATCTGTTGATGGACATTTGGGTTTATTATTGTTTTGTCCATTATGAATAAAGCCACTGTGAAATTCTTGTACCTTCCCCCCACTCTTCACTTGGAGAATCCTTAGAAATCCTTTTGGTCTCCCATTAAATGGTACATCCTCAGAGAGCCTTTCCTGACCCAGTCGCCACCACTCCCAAGTCTAAATGAGGTCTCCCCCTCATCATTCCTCAGAGCACTTATCACAGTGTATGTTATTTTGTAGGGGTGCAGGTGGCATTCTGGTCAGAACTCTCTACTCCCAGGAAAATGGAAGGAAAACCCCCACAAGAACACAAATAGTTGTAAAACAGCTCCAGGGATGTGGTTAGTTAGGTTTCCAAGGACAGAGAGATGAAGAGGAAAAATCAAGGGCTGCTTCTTGAAGGAGGCAGCTCTCCGTGCTCCATTCATCCATAAATCAGCAAACATGGGATGAAAAGAAAGTTGTCATGAGGTCTCTGAGCTTAGGGAGTTTGCGGTTGATCGTAAAGATGGCGGAGTTGATGAATCACTGTCATACAGTGTCATAAAATATCATGTGATGTCATACAATGACAAATTGTCATAAAAGCCGACACAGAAGCACTGTGGAGAGCTGGTAGATCACACGGACAGTCTATTTCTTAGGGCATCTCTAACCATGTGGTCCAGGGGCCACTGTTGGAGCCCAACGTGAAGGCAGGTGAGAGTTAGGGCAGGAAAGCACTAAGCTAGGTTCTATGTCACCTCCATGAGAGGTGAGCTTTGTCTGTTTTGTCCTCTGTCATATCCCCAGCACTTAGGACACCACCTGGCGTATAGTAGGTGCTCAATTGATCCTTGCTGCATGTTTAATAATAAAAGTCAATCATTGTGGTTGAGAACCTGAGCTGTGAACTCAGACTGAGTTTGGTAATGAGCCTCAGTTTTACTGCTCTGTAAATTGGGTGGAAAATAGTCTCCACCTCATAGGGCTGTATATTCATTTTGTGAATACTGATCAAATATATACAGTGGGCAAGGCATTGTTCTAGACACAAGAAGCAGGCAAAAGTGCTTGCCCACATGGGCTTACATCCTCGGTGGGAGAGACATAGGATAAGCAACAAACAAAATAATAAGTAAATTGCCTTGTACTCTAGAAGATTATAAGGGCAATGGAGGAGAACAAGGAAAAGGGGTGGGGAGACCAGTTTCTATATTAGATAAGGCCTCACTGAGGAGGTAGCATTTGATCAAAGACTCAAAAGAAGTGAGGAGGAAGCCACAAGGATGTCTGGGGGAAGAGGGAACAGCAGGTGCAAAGGCCCTGAGGTAAGGTCATGCTTGACATGTTGGAGGAATAGCAAGGAGGCTGGTGTGGCTGAAGGGAGTGAGCAAAGGGGAGAGTGGGAGGAGGTAAGGGCAGGGAGATGACAGGGCAGGTGGTGCAGGGCCTTGTGGACTATAGGGAGGACTTTGGCTTCTGCTGTGAGTAAGGTAGGAGCCATAGAGAGTTCTGAGCAAAGGAGGGACACGACCTGACTCAGATGTTCACAGGCTCCTCTGGCCACTGTGCAGGGAGCAGACCCTGGTGGGGGGAAGGGCAGAAACTTGGGATTAGGGAGGAAGTGACAGTGCTGGTTTAGGCAAGTGGGGGCGGGACTAGGCTGTTGGCTGTGGAGATAATGAGTGGTTGGATTCTGGCAACAATTTAAAAAAATTTCTTTTGTGGTAAAATATATATAACATAACATTTACTATTTTGAGGTGTACAATTCAGTCGCCATTAGTACATTCACAATGTTGTGCAACCACCACCTCTTTTAGTTTCACAACACTTGATCACCCCAAAAAGAAATCTTCTATCCTTTACTAGTCACTTCCCATTCTCTCTCCCCTGCTACCCCCCAGTTCCTGGCAACCACCAGTTCTGGATGTAACTTGAAGGTTGATCTGTAAGATTTTTGGATAGATAGGCGGTGAGGGCTCAATGAATTAATGTGCAGAAAGCACATAGGTGGCACATACTAGGTGCTCACAGCTGAAATGGCTATGATGTGTTGGCAGTGATGGTGAGTGCTTTCCAGAAGCCTTGCTCTAATGCTAAACTGGCCTACCCATCTATTTAGAATTGCCACTTGCTGGCTGGGTGTACAGTAGAGCCAGATCTTTGACACTTCCTGACTGGCTTGGGTATGGGTGGGGGAGGAGTACTCAGAAGGGCCAAGCCAGCACCATCCGTTCTGGAACACCATCCAACTCCGGTCCAGATTTCCCAGAACTGTGCAGGAAAATGTCCAGGGAAGGACAATGCAGCTGATGGGAGTTCTGGCAAGCCCTGGCCTTGGCTTCCTGAGGCTGTTACATAAACTAGTGTTTAGAGCTTCAACCAAGATGGTGGCTTTCAGGGCAAGAGCAAGAAGCATACTCGTTCTCTTCATGGTTGTGCCCCCACTTCCTTATGTGGCTTCATACAAATCCCTACTCCATTCTCTGTTGCTGTTGACCTCTCTCTCTAAGTGTGAGACTCTTCATCCCTTTCTTGATGTTTGTGATGTGCTTTGGTTTCTAAAGGTGAGACCTCTTTACTTATGCTCTGGTGTTAATTTTCTGTCTCCTTCCATCTCTCCCTCACTCAATGCATTATTTTCCCTTGTCCCTTCTCCCCCCTGCCTGTATTGATATTTATCCTCACAGTTATCTAGACTTTATTCTCAAGTCTTGTCATGTGCAGGGTGGTAGAGCTTAAAGAACATGGCCCATATGGTTCTGAATTCTGATCCCACTTCTGCCACCTTTGAAGCTGTTTTGACTTTGGGCAAGTCATTTAATCCTCCTAAGTGGAAATCCTTCACCTTGCTCAACTAATGTTTCTGGTTCTTCTCTGGTTACAGAGTAAAGTGTCTCTTCTCCACCCCCTGGAAGATAGGCATCGTCATGTAACTTGCTTTAGCCAGTGGAATGTGAGGGGAAGTGACAGGTGTCACTTCTGGGTAGAAGCTTTAAGAGTCAGTGTATGATTCACCATGTTCCCTTTTTCTTGCCTCCACCATCACACATGCACAGAGAGCGAGCCTCCCTCAGACTAGATGCTGAAGAGAGGATGGCATAGAACAGAGTCCTCATCTCATCTGCATTGGACATACAGCATGAGCAAGAAAATAGACCTGTGATGTTTTCAGTCACTAAGGTTTGGAGGTTTTTTGTTACTGCAGCAGGATGTAGAATATTCAGAACGTATATTCATCATCTGTGCACTGGGGCTAATATCTAAGCACAATTTTCTGATGAGGGGTATGTATACTCATTTAAATTTCCAGCTAACAAAGATTATTTCCCTTTTGCTTTCTTCCTATGGAGACTGTATTTCCTTTCCCTGTTTTTCAATCTTGAATAAAAATAGAGAAAGAATTGTTTTCCTTTGGGGAGATGAATGGTTTCTTAATCCCTGGGCATTGATTCAGACACCCTCAACCCCCTTCTTCCCATGACTTTTTTTTCTCTCCTTCCCTGATCACTTAGTATCTGCTGAGGGATGAATGAACCCCCGTTTGAACTCTTGCCATCTTCAGCTTCCTTTTCCCCACCTCCCCTTTGTCTGTGCTACTCCTGCTCACCCCACCAGGGAGTTGATACTCAAGTTCTAGAACCTGCAGTGTTCCTCCATTATCTTGGGTTTCTTGCTCGCTTAGCACCCCCTGGGAATCAGCTATAGTAGCAAATTAACAAAGAACTCTGAAGTGCCTCAAGCTTGCAGACATTTCCTTTTGCTCACCTAAGCAGGATCCTGGAGCAATTGCAAATATCCTGTCCCCTACTGTAAATCCTTCTTCATCATTGTGAGAGATTCAGTCGGGATCAGTGAAGACCCGAGCAGAAGATCTTGGCTGAGCCTCCTTGCTGTTCCGGCTGTGCCGGGTGTTGTCACATTGATGAAGCTCCTGGGACTGCTGCCAGCAGCCTCTAGGATTAAATCAATAGAGTTTGCAAAAGTAAAAGCTTCTTTTGGAGGCAGAGAATATATTGGTTTATTTTTTAATGATAAAGCCTCAAGGAGAATCTTCACGGATGGCAGGGCCAGCAGAGGAAAAGGCTGGGCAGACCCAAATATTTGAAGAAGTGTGTGGGGGAGCAAATGAAGGAGGTTTCATCCGGGACTTGGGGCTTTCCAGAAAATCTGTTTAACTCGGGTTGCCAATGCAACAGCTGGGAGAGTAGGAAGATTTAGAAAGGACTGCTGTTGAGATATAGAGAGAAATGAAATAGGTAGGGATTCATTCGCTCACTTGACAAACATATATTGAGATCCTGCTGTGAGCTCAGCACTGAGACGGGTGCTGAGGATGTAATGGTGAGCAAATTCTATGACAAGTGTTTGTAGAAGAGATGAGGAGGATAGAAGACCCAGGAGAAGGTCATGTGAATATGGGGGTAGAGATTGAGGTGATGTTGCCACAAGCCAAGAAACACCTAGAGCCACCAGAAGCTGGAAGAAGCAAGAAAGGCTCCTCCCCTAGAACCCTTTGGAGGGAGCTTGGTCTTGCCGATACCTTAATTGTGGGTTCCTGGCCTGTATAACTGTTAGGGAATAAATTTATTTTATGGGTTTTTATGGGTGGGCTTTAAGCCACCCAGTTTGTGGTAATTCATTACAGCAGCTATAGGAAATGACTACAGATGTGCCTATGAAGTTTGAGATGTCTCTGAGAAGGTGCAAAAGGACACATCCATAGCCAGAACCTCACTCTGGAGCAGGGAGGAAATGGGATGAAGAAATATCCCAACTCCCCTTCTTTCCCTTCAGTCATCTTGCTGGTGCTTCTCATTGGCCAAACCCGCCCAGAAGGCAGGAGATGAGGAAGGCTGGGTAATGCCATTTACCAGAGTCAGTCCTGCTTTTCCCAAGACGCAGGGCAGAGCAGTGAGTAGACATTTGGGAGGCAAGAGCAGCAAGAGATGACAAAACACATCAAAATGCATGAGACTCCCTAGAAAGTAGAGGCAGAGAATGGAAGACTGCCTGGGATTGAGCCCCAAGGAAGACAAACATTTAGAGATTTAGTAGAAAAGGGGGAGTGAGAAGGGGAAACAGAGAAATAGTGACAAGAAGGATAGTAGGAAAACAAAAAAGGAGGGCATAACCAATTAATCTGAGCGCAGAAAAGTGGTCCTGGGATTTGGCAGCCTGGAGGTCTTTGGCAATCCTCACTGTAAGAGTTTTGATTACGTGATGGGGCTAGAAGCCAGCCTGGAGAGAGGAGAAGAAGAATTTGAGGTGACGAAGTGGAGGCAACATGTGTAGTCAACTCCTTCTTTACGAAGGGGAGTAATGAAATGGTTTGGTGGCTGGAGGGGGATTTGAAGTCAAGGGTGGGGCTTCTAATGATGGGAGGATATTTATTTCTCTAAATTGGGTTATTCCCAGTGGTGTACCAATAGGTGCTGGTATCTTTTCCACCTAGGATGCTCTAATTCTTTTTTTTTTTTTTTTTTTTTTTTTTTTTTTTTTGCGGTACGCGGGCCTCTCACTGTTGTGGCCTCTCCCGTTATGGAGCACAGGCTCCGGACGCATAGGCTCAGCGGCCATGGCTCACGGGCCCAGGCGCTCCGCGGCATGTGGGATCCTCCCGGACCAGGGCACGAACCCGTGTCCCCTGCATCGGCAGGCAGACTCTCAACCACTGCGCCACCAAGGAAGCCCGGATACTCTAATTCTTGAATGACCATTCGAGGTTTAGGATCATGAATTCAATGTCATCCTCCCAGATCGTCGATCTCGTTCAGGAATGTTACTCTGTACAGACCCTGGGAAAGTAACTGGTTCGGTTCATCCAAGGATAGGCTTTTTCCAGGATGGAAAGAGAGGCAAGAGAGTGATATATAACCAACCTACATAAGGTTGACAAGGAAGGAGATGAAGGCAGGAGAGAGTGCTGAGAAATGGTAGGGTCAGCAGGTTGCGGGGCTTCATAGGATGGACGTTGGTTTGCATTTAAAAAGTTAGCTGGGAGGAGAAGAGTGGTACTTAAAGAGAAAGATGATGGGAAGGGGCATTCTGGAGGTAGCTGGTGTCACTTCTGGGTGTGTGTGGCTTGGAGTTGACATTGGTCATTGGATGAGGAGGTAAGGATGTCCTCCAATGATCAGGTAAGGGAGGGGCCAGCATGGACAGTGGTCTCGCCACATGGAAGTTGAAGATCATAGTTACAGGCTCTACCAAAGTCTTACTCCCAGCTTTTGTTTTCCTGTGGACCTCAGCATCTTGGCTGCTGAGGCTTGGACCTTGGACTTCCTGCTGAGCCCAGTGGCACTGGGAGAGACCTGTGTGGCCTTGTGTGGTTTGGGAGAGGGAATTTCTTGACCTTCCTGCCTTTCTTGGGGACCTTCTCCTTAGCTGCACCTGGGTTTGAGGGGGCCTTACTCACTTCATCTGGGTTCTTACATACCTTTTTCACCTCACCTGGATTGGGAGGGTCCTTCTTTGTCTCTCTTGCTTTCTTGGGGCTCTTCTCCTTGGCTTCACTGTTTACTTAGGGCTATCATGGCAGATGTCTCCCGGGCTGGATTTTCCTACTGTTTGGGGAAACTATTCTGAAGCTGCCAGTGGCCCCCTTGGCCTAGGCGTTGGTGGTCTTCAGGGAATTTTCAAGTTTGAATTTAAGCCAAGGGGTAGATGAAATATATTGAGAAGATGCTGAGGAAATGGAGAATTTTGCTGACCACTGCACAGGGGTGACAGTACAACAAGACAGGAGAATGACTTCCCCTTAGTAGAGTGAATATGCCAGGGAACATGGTTGTAAATTGGACCAGGAGACAGAGATCTCACATCACTCAGATGTGTCCAGGGAACTTTACTGTCCTGAAAAAAGAGAGAGAGAGAAACGAAGAGAAGTATTCAGTCCTTATTTGGAGCCTCAGACCCAAGAGTTTAAAATGAACCAATACCTCCTGCTGAAAACTTGTTTTGGTACTTCTTTCCTTTCTCTTTTTCATTAAGGGAGCTTCATTTTGCTGTGTGTGTGTGTGCATGCATGTGTGTGTATGTGTGTGTGTTTTCCATGAGTCATGTTAATTCTTCCACATTTAAACATTTTGTTACAGAGCAATTTTTACATTTAAATCAGGGATTTAATTTCAGAATGAACACACATACTCACTTCACTTTCTAAAACACTGTAAAATATAGCTCTGTGAATCTCTGGGTTGATTTGGCAGTATCTATGAGAATGTCAAGCGTGCACCCTGCACCCCCTCTAACCCAGCAATTCCATGTCTTGGAATTTATCCCACAGAAAAAGTCCTCACAGATACACAAGGATGTATGGTCAGATTATTCATCACAGCTTTGCTTGTAATAGAGACAAACTGGAAGCATTTAGGAGAACAGTAAATAAATGATGATGTGTCCATTCACGATAATACTGCACAGCCTTTTAAAAGAGGGAAGTCCAATATACTGATATGGAAAATGTGTCCATTGTGGTGAGGGGCACAGCAAATCACAGAACATTATGTATCACGATCCCAATTTTGTAAAGGGAAAACACGATTTGGAATGCTTGTGTTCATGCATTTGATAGTATTTATTGAGCATCTATTACGTGTTAGTACTGTTCTAGTTGCTGGGCATACAATCAAGAACAAGTCAGACAAATCCTTAGCCCCCCACCTCCCTCCAATTAGGGTGGACATTCCAGTGAGGGAGACCAACATAATAAATAAGATAAATAAATGACCTAATTTGTTTAATGTGAAAAGTTGCTAAAAACAAACAAGCAAAAAACAAACAGGGCAGAGAGGTGGAGATGTTGACAGGGTTGCAATTTTAGATCTGGTAGCCAGGGAAGGCCTCAGTGGGAAGACAATGTTTTTGTTTTGTTTTGTTTTGTTTCTTTTTTGCGGTACGCGGGCCTCTCACTGTTGTGGCCTCTCCCGTTGAGGAGCACAGGCTCGGGACGCGCAGGCCCAGCGGCCATGGCTCACGGGCCCAGCCGCCCCGCAGCATGTGGGATCTTCCCGGACCGGGGCACGAACCCACGTCCCCTGCATCGGCAGGCAGACTCTCAACCACTGCGCCACCAGGGAAGCCCAGACAATGTTTTTTTTTAATTGAACTATAGTTGATTTACAATATTGTGTTAGTTTCAGGTGTACAGTAAAGTGATTCAGATATATATATGCATATCCTTTTTCAGATTCTTTTCCACTATAGTTATTACAAGACATTGAATATAGTTCCCTGTGCTGTACAATAAATTCTGTTGTTTATCTATTTTATATATAGTAGCGTGTATTTGTTAATCCCATAGTCCTAATTTATCCCTTCCCCCACCCCCCATTCCCCTTTGGTAACCATAAGTTCGTTTTCTACGTGAGTCTGTTTCTGTTTTGTAAATAAGTTCATTTGTATTGTTTTTTAGATTCCACATATAAGTGATAACATATTAATATTTGTCTGTCTAACTTATTTCACTTAGTATGATAATCTCTAGGTCCATCCATGTAGCTGCAAATGGCAATATTTCATTATTTTTTATAGCTGTGTAGTATTCCATTGTATGTATATACCACATCTTTATTCATCTGTTGGTGGACACTTAGGTTGCTTCCATGCCTTGGCTATTGTAAATAGTGCTGCCATGAACATTGGGGTGATGTATCTTTTCGAAGTAGAGTTTTCAGCTTTTCTGGATATATACCCGGGAGTTGGGATTGCTGGATCATATGGTAGCTCTATTTTTAGTTTCTTAAGGAACCTCCATACTGTTTTCCATAGTGGCTGCACCAATTTACATTCCCACCAACAGTGTAGGAGGTGTTTTATTACAACCTGAAGGAGGTGAGAGAGTAAGCCCTGCTCCTAACTAGGGGGAAGGTAGAAGAGAGAGCAGCCAGTGCAAAGAATGTGTGTAGGGGAGAATCTGAGAGAGAAACACCAAACTACTAGCATTGATTATCTCTGGGAAGTGGGGTGGTGTAAGGACTTGTCGCTTTTTAAATGATATAAATTTTAAAAACTAAAAAAAATACAATAAGCACATATTCCTGTTATAATTAAAACCATTTATTTTTTGAAAAGGGATCTTGAGGGCTGTCTGAGGAAAAAGTTACCTGCCAAAGTCAGTGAATAAAAGCATAGGAGGCGAACTCTGAGAATCAAGGGGGGGAAAGGAGAAGGATAAACAACAGGGATTTTTTTAAAACTTGAGGTGAGATTCGCATATCATAATGACCCATTTTAAAGTGAACAGTTCAGCAAATCAACTATACTTCAATAAAAAATAAAGTGAGCAGTTCAGTAACATTTAGTACACTCACAGTGCTGTGCACCCACCACCTCTATCTAGTTCTAAAATATCTTCGTCACCCCAAAAGGAAACCCTGTACCCATTATGCATTTCCTGCCTCCTCCAGACTCCTGGGCAAACCCAAATCAGCCTTCTGTCTCTATGGAGTCATCTGTTCTAGATAAACAAAATGTCAAAACAGCCCAAAAGTGGGTGAATGGTTAAACAAATGGTGGTACATCCGTACAATGGAATATTATTCAGCCTTAAGAATGAGTGAAGTATGGATACATGCCACAGTGTGGATGAACCGCAAGAACATTATGCTGAGTGAAAGAAGCCAGACACCAAAGGTCACGTATTGTAGGATCCCATGTGTATGAAATATCTGATGGATCTTTTTGCAACATTTATTTTAAGCCTGATATTCAGAGAGTGGACCACACACATTCACCGTGTTTTTGTTCCTGGAAACACTTCAGATTGGAGAGACAACCTCATCAGCCACGATGAGAGTAGGCGTTTAGGCTCTCCAATGACGGGAGGGGAATGAGACTTACATGGGTAAAAAAGAAATAGGAAAAGTTAATAATACTGGTAGCAACAATTGAGATAAAAATAATGAACACTGATTGCATGACTACGATGAGATGAACCCTGTATTATGCTTTCGTAAGCATATAAAGCTTCCCAATCTCACAGGAACCAGAGTAAACCATAACAAAACACTCACATTTACTGAGTACATAGTATATGCCATGCTCTGTTCTGCGTGTATTACTGTGTGTATCCACTCATTCCATTCTCACGCAGCCCTATGAGGTAGGTGCTACTTCTCACATTATATATATGAGGAAGCTGAGGCTTGGGGAAGGAAACTCCTTTGCCCAAGTCCAAAACCATGTCTGACCGCCAAACCCTTTCAACTACTTTGCTGTATAATTTCTCATGCAGATACTTCCAATTTTCTGAGCAGAAGCATGATTTAGCTGCCCTGGATAGACTTCTCTTTTCAGAACCAAAGTGTTGAAAATCCTTGGATAATATTAAAAAAACAAACAGCACATCAAATCTATCTAGTGTTGGGATTTTAAGTTTCTCTATTTGATTTTCCTGCTGACGTAATGAAGCTTTTTGCATGTGTATGCCTCTACTGTGTATGTGAAATGTAGGCCTTTGCAATGGTCTCGGAGCGTGTTAATACTTGACACTGGGTTTACTTGTCCTGCCCCAGCTTGCCACGTCTGGGAGGATGAGTGATTAAACTTGCGCCTCTTGCCGCTGGCCGTGGTGCTGAAACCATCCCGGGCCGCTCCAGCGTTGCCCTTGTTAGCTCATCAGCACCCTTCAGTCTCAAGCTGATCCGCTGGAGGAGAGCTCTTTTCTAGCTTGATTTTGGTTAGTACTGTGTGTTGGAGAGTTCGAAGCCAATGTCTTGAGGGAGACTAGTTGTATTGTTCGAAGTTGAACTGTTCGTTAATATGACCCATTCAGGATGGGCTTATGAAGGTGTGAACCAGCAGGCAGTGGTTGATAACTACTGCATTAAATTGTGGCAGTGGTTGGAACTCAAGCGAGGGCTGATCCAGTTGGCCTCATCCATGGTTAACACCCCAGGCGTACCCCAACTCCAATTTTTAAATAAAGGCAAAAACATCTACCTTCTAACAAGTAAGGGTAAGCTGTTGAGTGGTCTGTGGTGGGGACAACCAGCACGGATCTTGGAGCGAGCCCTACTGCGTGTATGACCTTGAGAAATGTATCTATCCTCTCTGACCCTTAATTTCTTTATCTGGAAAATGGGGCTTGCAATAGAACCTACCTTGTAGAATTGTTGCAAAGAATTAACTGAAACAACGAGTGCTTAGCTTGGTGTCTGCCCGACGAAGCACTCAGTAAATGGCAGCTGTAATTACGTTGTTGTGCCTGTTATGGCCCCATAATAGTTGATCTTATTGCTGAGTTAAATTGTGGCATGTTTAGCAGAGCAAGGAATATGTCCTACACCTATACATTCAGGGCCCTGGTACCCCCTACTCTTTTCCTGGTAATTGTGACGAGCATGGAACTAACATGAAAATAAGACCTACTTGCCTTCTCCCCATAAGCTGAACTGCTGGGTTGACTCATTGAAGTATGTGTTTCCTCAGAACATACCCGTCAGGCAGCCCCCATGGTAGTGTCAAGACCTTGATGAGTTAACAAACCTGATCTGATGTGTCACACCAACCACAGGAGGCTGGAAATGAGATGGGAATGGGGGGGGTACCACAAAGAGAAGGATGAATTATTTGGACATTCTGCAAGGTCTTGCTAAGGGGCTGGAACCATCAGCCATGCCAACTTTACAAATTGATTTTCCTTGATGTTCTGGATCCCAAGAGCAGCTCCTGTTCACAGGTGCAGCCTTTCTTCCCTGTAAAGAAATCACTTGGTGGTTTCCAGTGTCACACACAGCCCCTCTCTGGGGCCTCTGTGGGTCCTGATCAATCTCATTGTGGGGGAAGCTTTGTGTATCCGCACTTGCCTGCAGGGCTGTTTGCTAGCCTGACTTCCATGAGCCATTTCAGGAGACAGCTTTTCCTCCCACCAGGGATGCTTCTTTCCTTTCATCCACCTCCCCCCTTCCTTGGCCTCTTTGGCTGGCTGATTATTCTGGATACCACTGACACAGGTGCTTTCTCCCTGAACCAATCAGGGAGCGGGAAGGCTCAGCTCAGCTCGCAGAGGCATTGCTCACCGCAGCTGTGAGTTAGAACCCAAGCTTTCTAAATTGGGAGGATCAGGCACGATTCAGGGTTGGGCTGAGAAAGCCTCACCTCCCCCTGCCTGGACCACCTTTGACTTCTGCTTGGGGAGAGAACCTCCTGTGCCAAGAACTCGGTACCCTACCTTTGCGTCTGTGCACCAGCCACATCACTGCCTATTTTAAGGAGCCGGTTGTATCCTTAGTGTGCCCACGGAGACTTGGCACATGATGAGGCGAGGGGAGAGATGTGGAAAGCAAGACCCACTCACCCTTCCTTCCTTCCTTCCACAGGTGTTTACTGAGCACCTACTCTGTAACAGATCTCCTCTTAGGTGCTGAGAACAAAGCAGACAAAAATCCCTGCTTGCACAGAGCTTATAGTCTAATAGGTGAGAGAAACAGTGAACCAGATAAAGGAGAAAAACATAGCAGACGTTTGGGGACAAGGGCCAAGGAAAAAAAATAAGTAGGGAAAGGGGGTAAAAGGCTCACTGAGGATATGACCTTTGAGAAAAGACCTAAAGGAAGTGAGGGAGGGAAACTTGTGGGTCTCTGGGGGTGTGGGGGGAAGAGCATTCTAGGGGAGAGAATTGCAGGTGCAAAGGCCCTGGCGGTAGAATGTGCCTCATGTGTTTGAGAAAGATGGAGGAGGCCAGTGGGGCTGCAGCTGAGTGAACGAGGGGGAGAATGGAGGAGATGAGGGCAGGGAGGTGATGGGGGCCGGTCGGTCGGGCAGGACCTTGCTGGCTGCTGGGAGGACTTTGACTTTTCTTCTGAGTGAGATGGTAGCCATGGGAGGGCTGTGAATATTTCCAGAATCTTCTTTGCTGCGTATTTGTCTCATTCCAACATTCTCTTGTTCCATCAAGAGCTTGGGTTTCTTCTCAGCCCCCTTCAGTGGAGGCAGAAGACTGGTCCAGGCCTCCTGAATTCTCCTCCTGGGGTCAGAACATGGAGGAGAAGGCTTGGAGGAAAAAGGCGAGCCCCCACGTCTTTCTGGATGACTCAAAGCCACAATTACCTGGGTTCCTCCTCCCCCTGAAATAGATCTAAGGCAGCACTTCCCAAACTTCAGTGTGCACACAGGGCCCCTGGAGACCTTGCTCAAGATCTCTGACTCAGCAGGTCACCGTGGGTCCTGACATGCTGCTTTTCTAATGGGTGTTGCCTATGCTGTTGGTTTGTGGACCACACACTGAGTAGCAAGGGTATAAGGTCAGTGTTGCACCCATTTGGCGTGTGTCTGTGGACACTGGCGGGGTGCATGGGTGTGTGCAGAGAGGGGGATGACATTTGATAGCCAGTGTGCCCATGTCTGACAAAAACTAAGAAAAAGAAATAAGGTGGGAGTGGGCAGCCACTTTCTGTCGGCCCCCATGCTGACTAAGGCTTCCTTGTCGTACCCAAGAGCTCTGGGTCTGAAATCCAGGTGACAGCGGCCAACTGAACGCCTCCTAATGCAGCCCATTGAAAGTGCAGCTTGCTCCTGGCCTTCTGGGACTCTTCCTGGAACCTCAGCTCGAATCTGATGCAGAGAAAGTCACATCTCAGCTGTTTAGGGGCAGGAGGCCAGGGGGCCCTGAAGAGTGAGGCGGCAGCTTCATGCGGAAGCTAACAGGGAGGTAGCTGGCAGGGAAGGGAAGTGAAATCATCGGATTCAAATCATGGCTTCAGAAGGCTCCGCGAGGGGAGGCCAGGGAAGGGCTTGGCATTGCTTCTTTGTGTACAAATATTGTCTCTTATTTTCTGGGCTGCAGGGTGAGACAGAATGGAGTATTTGTGCAACACAGCCCAGCTTTGTTCTCTGTGCTTCTAATGACTGTCAGCTCGGAGGCAGGAAGCCAATCAGAGATGATCGTCAGCAGGATGGTTTTTGTTGACTCCCCAAATTGCCCTGAGTCTTGGATTTGCTTTTCAAAGTGTGCGTGGAGCGTGGCTCAGCTGCTTTCAGCTGGAGGCAAAGGCTGAAGCTGGCGACAAAGAAGACCTGGTTTTCCCGGCTTACTTAGACTCTTACTCCCAGGTTGTCTATTTTAGACTTTGTTTTCACACCTGGAAAGTGGGTATACACTCCAACTCCTCCTCCAGCCTGTAAGATCCCTTGGTTTTTTGTTTGTTTGTTTTTTTGCGGTACGCGGGCCTCTCACTGTTGTGGCCTCTCCCGTTGCGGAGCACAGGCTCCGGATGCGCAGGCTCAGCGGCCATGGCTCACCGGCTCAGCCGCCCCGCGGCATGTGGGATCCTCCCGGACCGGGACACGAACCCGTGTCCCATGCACGGGCAGGCGGACTCTCAACCACTGTGCCACCAGGGAAGCCCCAGATCTCTTGGTTTTTACAGAGCTTCCAAGATGCCAAATGTAACTCTAGGGCCAAACAGGAGACTGAGGCTAGTTAAGTTCGTAAGAGAGAAAGCTGGGAGGAGGGTAGTAGTTTAACATGGCCAAGTTCAAGACATGCTATTTCATCTTTCTGCAAAACAGTGGATTTCAGTGTTCCCAGGGGATAACTTGGCAATATCTGGAGATGACTTTTGGTTGTCATAAGTTTTGATTGTCATAACTGGAGAGGAGGATGCTACTGGCATCTAGTGGGTGGAGGCCAGGGATGTTGCTCAACACCCTACTATATACAGGACAGCCCTCCCCCCCCTGCCCCCCCACACACAGAGAATGATCACCCGCAAATGTCAGTACCGCAGAAGTTGGGAACTCCTGCTCCAGAGTCACCAACACCCTATGGCTTTCTCCCTCTAGCATCCATTTCTCCACACCTAAACCTCCTTCTCAGAAGTTACCAGCTTTGTTATGCTAGTTTCCTTTCCATTTAAGGTAATCATTGATATGTATGTTCTTACTGCCATTTTGTTCATTGTTTTGGATTTGCAGCTTTGCTTACTAAGGCTGTAGGCCTGAGGGTGCTTCTGCAGATCTGGCAGGGGGGCAGGGATATTCTGGTTTACCCACTGATCAGCAGATCAGTCCCTAATAGGAAGTGAGCAGGACAGACCCTCCCCAAGGGCTGATCCTCCAGTGGGACTATCTGGTAGCCTCGTCAACACGGAGGAGAGTTCCCAGGATGCAGGGAGGAGTTTGTGCCTAGAGAGAGAGGGAATGTACAACTGGAAATAGCCATATGGACCGACCATCCCTTCCCTCCCTCAGACCTTGAAAGGTCTGCTTCTCGAAGACTTGCCCTGACCACCATATTCTTTTTTATTGAGGTGAAATTCACAGAACAGTACTAATCGTTGTTAAGTGACTAATTCAGTAGCATTCAGTACATTCAGAAGGTCGTTCAGCTATCACCTTTATCTAGTTCCAAAGCGTTAAGCAGCTACTTACCGTTTTCCCCTCCCCCAGCCCTGGACAACCACCAATCTGCTTTCTGATTGTGCATTTTCCCATTATGGACATTTCGTATCGATGGAATTCATACAATATGTGGTCTTTTGTGTACGGCTTCTTTGACTTAGCGTAATGTTTTCAAGGTTCATCTACATCGTAGCATGTGTTAGTACTTCACTTTTATGGCTGAATAATATTCCATTCTATAGATATACCACATTTTGTTTAACTATTCATTCATTGATGGACATTTGGGCTCTTTCCACCTTTTGGCTATTGTGAATATTGATGCTGTGAACACGTATCTGAGTACCGGTTTTCCAGTTCTTTGGGTATATAGCTAGGAGTGGAATTGCTGGATCATATGGGAATTCTGTGTTTTAACTTTTTGAGGAGCCATCAAACTATCTTCCTCAGTGGCAGCACTGTTTTTACATTCCCACCAACAATGTATAGTGGTTCCAATTTCTCACATTCTCACCAACACTTATTGTTTTCTGTTTTTTTCATTCTAGTCATCCTAGTGGATGTGAAGTGGCATCTCATTGTGGGTTTGTTTTTGTTTTTGTTTTTTTTTGCAGTATGTGGGCCTCTCACTGTTGTGGCCTCTCCCATTGCGGAGCACAGGCTCCGGATGCACAGGCTCAGCGGCCATGGCTCACGGGCCCAGCTGCTCCGCAGCATGTGGGATCCTCCCGGACCGGGGCACGAACCCGCGTCCCCTGCATCGGCAGGCGGACTCTCAACAACTGCGCCACCAGGGAAGCCCTCTCATTGTGGTTTTGATTTGCGTTTTCCTAATCCTCTTTGGAGAAATGTCTCTTCAAGCCCTTTGCCTGTTATTTAATTAGGTTATTGTTTTGTTGTTGAGTTGTAAGTGTTCTTTGTATATTCTGTTACCAGACCCTTACCAGATATCTGATTTGCAAGTACTTTCTCTCATTCTGTTGGTTGGTTTTTTGCTTTTGTTTTTTCACTTTACTGACAATGCCCTTTGGCTCACAGAATTTTAAATTTTGGCTGAGTCCAATTTATCTATTTTTTCTTTTGTTGCTCTTGCTTTTGTATCAGATCTGATTACTGTATTTTTTTTAGCTTTAGAATATAATTTTTTAACATCTTTATTGCAGTATAATTGCTTTACAATGGTGTGTTAGTTTCTGCTTTATAACAAAGTGAATCAGCTATACGTATATATCCCCATATCTCCTCCCTCTTGCATCTCCCTCCCTCCCACCCTCCCTATCCCACCCCTCTAGGTGGTCACAAAGCACCGAGCTGATCTCCCTGTGCTATGTGGCTGCTTCCCACTAGCTATCTATTTTACTTTGGGTATGATTACTGTATTTTAAATTGCAACCACCAGTCTCCTTTCCTGCTTTTTCTCTCTATAACATTCACCATCTTTTAATGTATTGTATAATGTGCTTATCTCACTCACTCACTTCTCCTCCACAAGGGCAGCTGTGTCCCTAGTGCCCAGAACAGGACCTGACACACAGTAGGTGCTGAATTAATATTTGTCCAGTGAAGGTTGGAGGTGAAACGGAGGAAGAATGTCCACATTTTCCTTACAAAGTCATCTGCCAGGTTTCCAGGGCAGTGAAACTACTCTGGATCAGGCTATAATGGTGGATCCATGTCATCAAATGTTTGCTCAGGCTCATGGAGTGTACAACACCAAGAACGAACCGTCATGTAAGCTATGGACTTTGGGTGATCATGACGTGTCAATGTAGGTTCATCGACTGTAACAGATGTGCCACTCTGGTGGGGTATGTTGATAACAGGGGAGGCTGTGCCTATGTGGGGGACAGGGGCACAGGGGACGTCTCTGTACCTTCCACTCAACTGTGCTTTGAACCTAAGCAAAGCTGGAAAGATTTTCCTTAATTCTGTGATACTCCCTTTGAATATATGATTTTAGCCACCATCATAGCAAACTGCATTGTCCTCGCCCTGGAGCAACACCTACCTGATGATGACAAGACCCCGATGTCTGAACGACTGGTGAGTGAAGTCTCTCTAGGGGAGGTCTCTTCTCTGCTTTGGTGGCAAACTGGTGTGGCCATGGGAGCCGAGGGCAGAGTGGGCTCTCCGTCTTGGCACCGAGAACCGGATCGTGGGCCCCCTACCTGGGGAGCCTAAACTTCATGAACACAATAATCTGGGGAGAGAGATGTCCTCACTGCCCATCCTCCACTCTCACCTCCCCAGCAGACCTCATGTCAATCTGGAAGGGGGTGGGTGAGAGTGGTCACCTCGTCCATGAAAAGTCACATTCAAAACAAAATTCTTAGGCATTCCCTAGCCGTCCAGTGGTTAGGACTCAGCGCTTTCACTGCCAGGGCTCGGGTTCAATCCCTGGTCGGGAAACTAAGATCTTGAACACCCCAAGGCACATCCAAAAAAATTAAAATAAAAATATAAATAAATAAAAACAAAACAAAATTCTTGTGGAAAATGTTGACCATACACAAATACACAGAGGACAGCACTGTGAACCCCTCATGAGCCCATCATTCAGATTCAACAACTGTCAAGATTTTGCCTCATTTCCTATTTTCTGTCCCTTTTTATTTCCTTGGTTTGTCTTTCTTGGCCAAAGTATTTTAAGGCAAATCCCAGACAAAATGTCTGTTCACTGCCATCTACTTAAGTCTGCATTGCTAAAAATACGGGCACTTTCTGGGAATTCCCTGGCAGTCCAGTGGTTAGGACTCGACGCTTTCACTGCTGTGACCTGTGTTCAATTCCTGGTTGGGGAACTAAGATCCTGCAAGCCGTGCGGCACGGCCAAAGAATAAATATGGGCTCTTTCTTACATCACCCCAGTGAGATGTTTACACCCAACACAACAGTGGTTCCTGGGACTCGTCGAAGACCCAGTCGCTAGTCAAATATCCGTGATTGTTTCAGAAATGGCATTTTCCAGGTCATTTGAACCAAGACCCAAACATGGTCTAGATTTTAGGTTGCTTAAGACTTTTTATCTAAAGCACTTATTTTCCCTCCTGCCATTGACCCTGCAGAAACCAGTCCAGGTGCTCTAGGGAATGTCCCACATTCTGACTTCTGCCTGGTAGCTTGCTTGGGATGTCATTTAGCTCGTTCTTCTATCCCCAGCGTTTCCTATATATGAATATCAGCTCTGGAGGGACATTCAAAATCCAGTTGATGGTTTGGTGAAACTCTGCAGAGCTGTAAACTAGCACTAAGATCTTTCTCGATGCCCCTAGCCATCCCCCAGCCCCCTGCTTCCCCTCCTGGCATTCTGACACTGCCAAGAAGGAGACCTCTCTCCTTTCCATCACCATTTCAAAGCCAGCTGTCATAACTCAAGTGTAGGGAGAGAGAGATGTTAGAATCCACTCATTCCTAATCCACAAAGTATTAATGATCTCAAGGCTTTTAAATTTTAATAGTTACATATTATAATGTATATCCTAATAATAGATAACTAGCCCAGAAAAACTATGATTTCAGGACCTTTTTTGTTTGCTTTTGCTTACAATCAAGCTAAGTAAAAAGAGTCTGTTGAAAGAATGGTAAACAATTAGTAGTACTGGTGGCAAGCTGGCATGGAAAGACTCATGAAAGCAGAATTCAAATGATTGAAGCCTGAGAAACATTGCCATAACACATTGGGGAACATCCATGTAGGGGCTCTGATGGAGCAGAGCTTATAGCTTAATTCCAAGTACTATTGACTATCAGCTGGAAGCCAGATCTGGCAGGAGGTCTGGCAAGGGGCCGGGAGTTGGGACATTGGCCATTTACCAGCCAGTGCAGGAGCATTGATTCCAATATTTTAGCAACCTGAAGCTGGTGCATACCAGCTTAGAACCCTCGCAAATGCCAGATTTGGGGGTGAGGTCAGTGCACAGGGACCAAGCACAAGGGCCTGAATGATATAGGTGACAAGAAAACATTCTAAACAAGTGCTTTCTTCTAGAACTTTCTGCAGTGATAGAAATGTCCTACGTCTGCACTGTCCAATATGGTAGCCACTGGAAATGTGGCTAGTGTGACTGCAGCACTGAATATGTCATTTTATTTCATTTAAATTCATTTAAATTTAAGTAGCCACATGTGGCTGCCCTACTAAACAGCTCACATCCGAACAAACAATTCTGTGTGTCCAACCAGTGTGTAAAGTTGGCCACAAGGAAAGAAGGAGGTGTCTTCTCCATGTTTCTGTTTTTCTTGCAAAAGTCTTTGGACAGGGTAGCCCCAGGCAGGATGCAGTGGAGGGCAGTGAGTGCTGGAAGGTCAGGAGAGGTGAGGGGAAGTGCGTACACTTATCCGAGTGGGCTGGTTCCCTGTTCATGCCATCCTCTGCCAAGCTAAAGACACTGACCTTACCTTTTCTCCCTTCCAGGATGACACAGAACCATACTTCATTGGAATATTTTGTTTTGAGGCTGGAATTAAAATCATTGCCCTTGGGTTTGCCTTCCATAAAGGCTCTTACTTGAGGAATGGTTGGAATGTGATGGACTTCGTGGTGGTGCTAACAGGGTAAGTGGCCTGTGCTGTGTTTCTTAGAATGATCTTGAATTACGAGGACTGCGGAAACCTAAGGGTTGATGTGGTCCAGGCTGGGTTCGGGAAGGCTGAGGCCCCACGGTCTCCTTCAATGTGCATGTGCCTCCTTCCCTGCAACGTCCTCATCTCAGCTGCATCTCAGAGCGGATGCTTTCTGTTACGATTAGAATAATAGCTTATTAGAATTGACTGCTTCCAAAGTGCTTTATGTACGTTCTCTCATTTAATCCTTACAACCACCCAATGAATTAGGAAATATTAATATTCCCATGTGACCGTTGAGGAATCTGAAGCACAGAGGGACCTTAGATCACCCAGCTAGTAAGCGATGAAGCTGGGATTTGAACCTGAGATGATGTGATTCCAGAACTCAAGTTTTTAACTGTTGTGCACGCGTGGTTCTTTTGCTTTGCTTGGGGATATCTTGCCTTCATTTTAAGTTGGTAAATGTTTTTTGAGGACTTCTGGGTGCAAGAGATTGTGATGGGATTATGGACAAAACCAGTCTAAGTAAGGTGCAGTTACTGCAGTATTGAGGAGTTTTCAGATCTGGTACAGTGAACCATAGTTGAAAGGGGA
Source organism: Delphinus delphis (assembly GCF_949987515.2). Classification (NCBI taxonomy): domain Eukaryota; kingdom Metazoa; phylum Chordata; class Mammalia; order Artiodactyla; family Delphinidae; genus Delphinus; species Delphinus delphis. Next base: position 10,786,465 of record NC_082685.1, read on the forward strand.
ATGTATATGCACTTTCCACCAAGGACCCTGTATAAGGTAACACTACCTGCTATAACAACAACAACAAAAATTCCAAAACTAGGTAATGATTTAAATACAACAGTAGTCTATTTCTTACTCATTGAAAGACCAAAACAGCTGTTCCTCGTTGGCCGGCTTCTTTCCTCCACACAGTGTTTGAGGGACCCCCGGGTCCTTGCTACATTGTGGTTCCTTATTGTTTGACCCACAGATCAGGTCTGCTTGTCTGCATCAAACCATGGAAGAGAAACGAGCATGGATGGTGATATTTGGGAGGTTGTATGGGCCTGGCTGAGACCCTGCATGTAACCTCTTTCACTCATATGCCTTTGGCCAAAATTCAGTCACATGCCCACACATCGCTGCAGGGAAGCTGGGAAGCATCAGACCGTACTTAGAAGGAAACAGAAATGGATTTGGTGGATAGCCAGCCAATCTTTGTCACAGACCCCAAACTCTTTATCAGGTCCCAATATAGACATTACCATTTTATGATGATTTCTGGCTCCTTTGCTTACCCACTCCTCTCTCCCAAGCTAAGTCTGTTTCTTCTCTTCCAAGACCCCTGTTCATTGGGAGACCTTCCTCGTAGTTCTCCTGTATGCGGTCATAGTTCTGTTCTGTGGGATCCTATTTCTCCTCTAGGGTTTGTTGCTGCTCCAGGTCCTGTCTCTCTTGGTAGATGTCATGGGTCTTAGTACCTATGCTGTGTTGGCTGGGCTCTCACAATTAAAGTTTTGAACATACCTGTTGTTTCAAAACAATGTTGCTTCTCACCGAAGCATCCTATTGGGCTGTGTCATATTGGGCTGTTTCATTAGAGTCATTCAGATCTGAGTGGTCTGTTGCGAGCACTGTGGGCTAGCTCTAGCAGGCTTGGGTGTTCACTGAGGGAGTTCTGTTTGCTGTGCCCACACTTCTTTGGCTTGCGACCTTGGAAGGTTCCTGGGACATATTATGGCATTGGGCACTTGTCACTCTCTAGGAAACTCATCAGTGCAAGAGCCCAGTGGTTGACTTTGTTGTTGTTGTTTAAAAAATGTATAATAAAAATAATCAGACATTCGAAAATAAGTAGAGAATAATATAACAAATGCCTGTGTATGCAAATATTCATTCAATGAGTATTTACTGGGCAACTACTATGTGCCAGGCTCTGGGACATAGCAGTGAACAAAACAGACAAAAGCCCCTCCTCTTGTGGAACTGACATTCTAGGGGTGAAGAAAGAAAAACTGCATGAATGAATGAAATATCTAATGTGTTAGATGTTGATGAGGGCTACAGAGAAAAAAATAAAACAGAGTAGGGATGGGATGTATTATGGGCAGGAGGGCTAGAAGCCAGGGAAGACTTGCATTGGGAAGGTCATATTTGAATGAGAACCTAGAGGAGGTGAGTGAAAAAGCCATGAGGATGACTGAAGGAGGAGAGTGCCAGGCAGAGAGAACAGCAAGTGCAAAGGCCCTGAGGCTGAACTGTGTCTGGTGTGTTTGATAAACAGTGAGGAGGCCAGCGTGCCTGGAGCAGAGTGGGTGAGGGAAAGAGTGGAGGAGGTGAGAACAGGGAGGTGAGGTGGCAAACTGCCATCAAAATGAAACCTTTACAGTAGTTGAGAATCTGTCTTGGGCTTCCCTGGTGGCGCAGTGGTTGAGAGTCCGCCTGCTGATTCAGGGGACGCGGGTTCGTGCCCCGGTCCGGGAAGATCCCACATGCCGCGGAGCGGCTGGGCCTGTGAGCCATGGCCGCTGAGCCTGCGTGTCCGGGGCCTGTGCTCCGCGACGGGAGAGGCCACAGCAGTGAGAGGCCCGCGTACCGCAAAAAAGAAAAAAAAGAAACCTTTATATATAGCACAGGGAACTCTACTCAATACTCTGTAATGACCTATATGGGGAAAGAATCTAAAAAAGAGTGGATATATGTATATGTATAGCTGATTCACTTTGCTGTACACCTGGAACTAACACAACATTGTAAATCAACTATACTCCAATAACAATTTTTTAAAAAATGAAACCTTTCTAATACAGTGTAAGTCCCTGCATTCCCTTCCCTGGCCCCATTCCTTTCTCTCTCCATCCAGAAACACTTTCCTGAATTTTGTGTTTATCATTTCCATTTGGGTATTTACACTTTTATGTAAGAATATAAGACATTTATGGTACCTATTTTACATTTTGACTACGTAAGTATATAAGAAGTATATATGTGTTGCTTTGCATGCCTTAAGTTTCTCTATAAATGTTTTCTTCTACAAACTGCCTTTAGCATTCAACATGAGGTCAATCTGATTGACAAGAATAATTCCCATTCATCCATTTTTACTGCTGCATGGTATTCTGTGGTATGAATAGCCTACCATGTATTTGTCCATTTGAGTTGTTTCCAGTTTCGTGCTATTTTGAACCAAGCTGTCTCCTCAATCTTGCATGTGGAGTTCTCTAGGGCATATACCCAGGAGTGGAATTGCTGAGTTGTGTACTGTATGTATCCCCAGCTTCACTAGATATTGCCAAATTGCTCTGCAAAGTGGTTGTACCAATTTATGCTTCCTGGGGCTGACTTTTGTTGACAGGAGCTGGCTTGACCTTGCTGGTGGGAAGGAGCCTTAAAAACCCCTGTTTTTTGGGGGTTTTGGTATTTTTAATTAATTAATTTTTGGCTGTGTTGGGTCTTCATTGCTGCGCACGGGCTTTCTCTAGTTGTGGTGAGCAGGGACTTTTCATTGCAGTGCACAGGCTTCTCATTGCGGGGGCTTCTCTTGTTGCAGAGCACAGGGTTCTAGGCATGTGGGCTTCAGTAGTTGTGGCACGCGGGCTCAGTAGTTGTGGCTCGTGGGTTCTAGAGCACAGGCTCAGTAGTTGTGGCTCACGGGCTTAGTTGCTCTGCAGCATATGGGATCCTCCCAGACCAGGGCTCGAACCTGTGTCCCTTGCATTGGCAGGCAGATTCTTAACCACTGCGCCACCAGGGAAGTCCCAAAACCCCTGGTTTTTTAAAGACACATGCACCCCAGTGTTCATTGCAGCACTATTTACAATAGCCAGGTCATGGAAGCAACCTAAATGTCCATCGACAGACGAATGGATAAAGAAGATGTGGTACATATATGTAATGGAATATTACTCAGCCATAAAAAGGAATTAAATTAGGTCATTTGTAGAGATGTGGATGGACCTAGAGACTGTCATACAGAGTGAAGTAAGTCAGAAAGAGAAAAACAAATAAGGTATATTAATACATATATGTGGAATCTAGAAAAAATGGTACAGATGAACCAGTCTGCAAGGCAGAAATAGAGACACAGATGTAGAGAACAAACATATGGACACCAAGGGAGGAAGGAAGGGGTGGGATGAATTGGGAGATTGGGACTGACATATGTACACTACTATGTATAAAATAGATAACTAATGAGAACCTGCTATATAGCACAGGGAACTCCACTTCACTGTACAGTAGAAACTAACACAACATTGTAAAACAACTATACCCCAATAAAAAACAATTAAATTAAATTTTAAAGAAAACCTGGCTTTTTATAACATAGTTCTTGAAACACCTAGGGAAGCTCACATACTGTTGAGCATGTAGTAAGTCTCAATAAGTGATCAGTAAGTTGAAAGGTGACCATTTAATAGGTCAGTCAGTCTGCTACTTGGATGTTTGTATCTGCTCCTTGATTACAACAAGGTGGTCTTTTCTTTTCTAGTTTCCTGATATCTGCTGGGCCTCTAGAGGAGAAATTCTTCATTTGAGACAGATAGCTTCAGAGTTGGAAGTAATGGGATCCACGAACCCTCTGAAATTGCATGCCAAAATTGTGTGTTTGTGTATTTTTCTGGTCTGTAGTTTTCATTAGAGTCTCAGGGGGTCAAAAGCCACAAGGAGCCACTACTGTAGATTCTGTTCATTTCTTAACCTCTTCTCCTTTCCTTCTTTGTTTTTCCCCACATTTCCTTCTCTTGCTTTACTCTTACTTCTCCAGTAATCAACCCTTCTTCCTTACTGTCTGGTGGTTCTATCTCCTTCAAATCAGGCACATAGCTCAAATGTTATTACTTCAAACTGCAAGGGGCGGTTTAGTCTCCTGTTGGGTTATAAGCTAGAAACAGGGAGAGAAGAATAAAAGCCCAGCAAACCTAGCCTTCTGCTCAATGTCAGCGGTGGGGAAATGCAGTAAACTCTTAATTTCGTGTTCTTGGGGGAGGGGACTCAAGTGTATTAATTTGACATTGAGACAAAGATGACTTGAATGTGCACTTTCTGATTAACTTGGGTTCTCACATTTTGAAGCAAACCGCAGCATTAAAACACCATTCATTTTTCCTGGATTACCAAGGTTTTGGCCTTCTTTCGTGTGACATTTGGTAGAAAAGATCTTACCCGTGGATTTCTGTGTGCTCTGTGTAGCTCAGGGCCCCAGAGAAATTCTAACTTTGTAATTGATCAACCCCTTTTAAAGCATCCTCCCCTTGTATTTGAAGTTCTGTTCATTAAACTAAAAATGTGTAAGAGGAAGATTTCAGAAGCTTGGCTATATTTCTGAGCTGACAGATCTTTTACTGTAATGTTCAAATATATGTAAACATCAAAGAGGTCAGATAATACACTTGTACATGTTAAGAAAAGTGACTGCAAACACTACCAGGGTAGGAATGAAGATGATTGTTTTTTTTTTTTTTATTCATGGGCTTAGCACCATACCTGGCATATAGTAGGTGCTCAGTAAAATAAATGCTTGCTAAACTGGAAGGTGGTAACACTTCTGATAATCAGAGTGTTCTGGGGAATTTTCTCAGCTGTTTAAGGAGATGGGGACCATTGCATTGATAGAAATAGCCAAACGGTCCAGGAGCCTATGACAGATACCCTGACATCAGATAAAGCAGGCAAGGGCAAGCTCTGGGTCTTTACCTACCCTGACATTTTGTGACTGTAAAAAACAAAGGTTCCTTTTTGGAAGGTCCTATGTACCATCCCAGGTTTGGGGCAGTTTTGTGTTGAGGACAGAAATGAGGAAAAGACCCAAGTACTTGGAGACCATCAGGGAACAGATGTTGGCTTTGTCTTTGTAGCATCATTGAATGTAAGGCCTCAGTGGACTCTGGCAGGTCCAACTCCTTTATTTTACTCACAGGGAATTAAGACACAGAAAGGCTAAGTAATTTGCCCAAGGTCACATCGAGATGGTGGATAATCATGAATCTTCCAGAATCAGAAGGTATGTTCATATCAGGGAGCCTTGGAGTCCCAGTTTGGGGGGCAGTAGGGGTGGTATAGATAAGTACTGCCACCCCTTGGGTTCTGCCATCAGAACTTTGCCTTCTCTTTCTTTCTCTTGTCCCCCCAAGTACCCAGCCTGTGGTCCCTTTATAGAGAAATAGGGTGCCTCAGAGAGTAATTCCAATTCCCCCTTTTTTCTTAGATGGTTGAAGAAACTGAGGACCAGAAGGGTCAAAATGACTCGGCCAAAGTCACCCACCGTTCGCACTCTCTTCCCTTTTTGATTAATTGAACAGCACTTGTAGTCATTCCTCAGCTTCCCCTCTTTCCTTTACCTCCTACACAGCTGTTCTCAGTTGCCTGCAAATAAAAACAGCATTCCAAACAACAACAATAAAACACAAGTAGCATTCTAACTCCTGAGACCAATGAACGGCTCCCGTAAATGCCAACTGCATTTTATGTTAATGTCTCTTTGCATTAATCCCTCCCCTCCCCAAGCAGAGGATCAGTCACTCTTGGTACCAAAAGGATCCCCCACTGTGGCACAAATGCTTTTTATCATTCAGAGAGTTTTATCGTTGAGAGAGCATCGATCTTTTTATTGTTCAGAGCATTTGGTTGTCATGATACGTGCTGAACCACGTTCCATCAGGAACCACCTCACTTCCTAGCAGCAGGAGCTTCTTTCTCCATCTTGTAACAACAGCGACAGTGATAATAATGATGCTGGCTGCCATGATTGTTATTCTTATCGTTTATTGAGCACTTACTGTGTGCCAGCACTATATGAACAATGTCACGTGCATTATCACATTTCAGTTGCATAAGCCTTTTTTTTAGAGCTGAGGGTCCCTCAGTTAGTAAAGGGCAGATCAGGATCTCAACTGCTGTGCTAGGACACATCCCTAAATCTAGGAAAACCCTGGGCCTAACTTAAATTCAGGCAAAGAGCTATATCCACCCCAGTATCCTTATGAACATAATACCTGTTATTAACAGCAGTGGCAACATGGACAAACTAGAACTTACGAGGCAGTTATAACATGATATACTGTACATGTTTATATGCTCAGCCAATTCTTACAACCCTCTGAGTTAAGTCCCATTATTATCCCCATTTCACAGATGAAGAAACTGAGGCTCAAAGAACTTTAAAAACTGGCCCAGAGTCACCCACCTCATAAATAGTAGATCCAGCATTTGAACTCAGTTAGATCTGGATCCAGAATCCATTTTCTTGAGTCCTATTTCCCTAAAGTCAAGTTTTTCAGGGAAGTCAGAGGGATCTTTCCTTTTCTCCCCCATCTTGGGCTCCATTGTGGCAGGAAAAAAATTGGGCAGATTTCCAGAAATGGTAGATTGGCATAGATTGATGGCTAAGACCTGAGCCACTTTTCTCAGTGAGCCATGGCCGCTGAACCTGTGCGTCCGGAGCCTGTGCTCCGCAAAGGGAGAGGCCACAACAGTGAGAGGCCCGCGTATGGCAAAAAAAAAAAAAAGGGTGTCCTCCTTTCTCCCTCCACCCCCGACTGGGGTGGGGAAAGACTGAGTGAGGGCCAGATGGCCAGGTAATATTGTTCTGTACTGAGCTTCTTGGCCATTTTCCCTGTGTGACTGGAGAAGACTTTGCCATCTATCTCTCCACAGGTTTGGGGACTGATCACGGTCTTGTCCTCTTGAATTTGCTGTGACAAATGCCAGCCTGCCTCTAGAGAGGCATCTGGCCACGGCTTCTACAGTTTTCAGGGCTAATGACTTCTCTCTTCTCACCAAGGCAGGGAGGTAGCTGCCTGGCAGGCAGAGGAAATCTCAATGGAACGGGAAGCAAGTGGGTGCCTGGGGCCAAGGCAGAGGCTGCCAACTGAAAAGCCGCTGTGCTTTGATTTATATAGGGAGGAACTATAGGACCTGCAGATGCTGTGTTGTGACAGAGGTTGCAGAAGCTGGACAATCTCTCCTCTCTCTGAGAACCTGGGCCTGACCCAGAGACAAAAGTCCCTCACCTTTAGTGGGGTTGTGTAGTAGAAGGGTGAAGCTGAGAACTAGGGGGAGGGGGAACTGGTGGGGGGGTCGTTTAGGAAAAAGAAAACACCCATTTTCATGACTTCTCTGGTTATATTCAGCCCTTTGGTGATCTCATCCAACCTCAGGGGTTTAAGTCCTCCTTCTATGTGGATGTTTCCCAAACTTACATCTCCAGCCTGGACCTCTCTCAAAGTACCCACTTTGAGGGAGGAGTTCACCGGCATCTCACACTCAAGATGTCCAAAACGAAACTCCTGATCATCCAGTATTGCCCCTCCCTGTCTTTGCCTGTCAGTGCATAGCCGCTCTGTCCTTCCAGGAGCTCTGGTCAAAAATCTTGATGCCTCGTCCATCTCTCACACACCCCATGGCTAATCCTTCTGCAAATTCTATAGGTTCCGTCTTTAATATGCATTCACCACTTATCCCACCTCCACTGCCACCACCCTGGGCTGAGCCATCGTCATCTCTCGGCTGGCTTGTTAGAGCAGCCTCTGCCCAGGGCTCTCTGCTTCTGCCCTCCTTTCCCACAGCCTGTTATCAACACAAGCAGCCAGAAGGATCCTTTTAGCACCTAAATTAGATCAAATCACTTTTCTGCTCACAGCCCTCCTGTGGTTTCTGTCTTGCTCAGTGAAGAATCCAAAGTCCTCAGCATGGCCCACAAGGACCTACCTGCACAATCTACCCACATCACCTCCCAACCTCATCACCCCCTACCCTCCTCCTCGCTCACTGGGCTTCAGCTCTACCAGGCTCCTGCTGTCTATTTTTTGAACACTTCAGACAAGTTTGAAAACTCAGGGCCTTTGCACTTCGGGTTCTTCTGCCTGTTACGCTCTTTCCCCAAATATCTGCTCCATCCGTTCCCTTATCTTCAAGACTTTCTACTCCAGGCTCCCCTGACCCCTCGTCTACAATTTCAACACTCTCCCAACGCTTCCTGTCCTCTTTCTTCTATTTAGATTTTTTCCACACGCTTAGCACTTTCAGACACACTGGATATTTTTTGCCCATCTTCTCCACTAGGTCAAGTACCATGAGGGCAGGGATTTCATTTCTTCTGCCCAAGGTTGTATTCCTCAGTGCCTAGAATAGCGCCTGGCACACGGTAAGTAAGTGCTCAATAAATGTTTGTGACTGAATGAACGAATCAGTGGTACTTATGACCTACCAATGTTGCGGGAAGTTTCACTGAGAAAGAAACTGATCTGAAGGCAGAGAAGTCTCTGCCTGAGCGCTCATGCATGACAGCTGGTCTAGATGAGATGGTGCAGTTTTGGAGGGCGTTTGGGAGTGTGGCCCTAACTATTGCATGTACTGGGGCTGGAATATGCCTACACGTGGTTTTGGTCCTACTCCAGGAGTTGTGGTGTATCTTTTGTGTCATAGCTCTGAATGGACTAAAACTCCTTCAAAATCAGCTTTGCTAGCTACTTTGCATTAATAAAGTGGCACAAAGATGAACAAGTTTGTGCAGAAGGGGAAGGGCCTGAGCAGGGGTGTGTTCTCAGGCCTGCTGTGCGTGGTTGCGCACAGAACCAGGCAGCTGGAGTACATTTTCTAAGTGTGTAACTCACCTACGTGTAAACCTCTTTAGGAGAACGTTGTGGGCTAAAGAGTATTGAATACTTTACTCCCAAGAGTCCCTTTAGCCCTAAGAAGCTTTGATTTCAGGAGTCAAGTTTTTTAGGTGGTACTGTAGAGACACAGGCCATGGGTTGTTTTGTTTTCACTGCTCACAGGCGCATTTGGGGGCCACCCACAGAATTTCAAGATATGAAACTCTGGCCTCAGGGACAGAGGCAGGAAGGAAACCTAAGACCCTTAAGTCCTGCTCTGGGCACTAAAATGTGGCTGGTGCCTGTTTCTTTTGCTTCATGTTGGTATTCCAGGGATTACAGGATATTAACAAGATTGAATGGACAGAAGGGATAAGACTGGGAGGTCTTCATAAACTAGACTGAGGAGTTTATACTGGTAGAAAATAGCCCTGGATGTTTTCAAAGCAGAAACTGGGACGTGTGTAGCAGAATCGCATCCTATGCAAATTTAACTTACACAAAATCATTGATATGTAATTGGCACACATATAAGAAGAAAAAGGAAGAATATAATACTTGAATAGTGAGGTCATTTCTACCTGTCATTCCATTTAGTGAACTTTTTCCAAGGGACCAGCATGATACATGTTCTTCATAGATCCCAGTACATCAGTTAGGAATGCTTTTTTCTGCAAGTAACAGAAGAGACAACTAAAGGGGGCTTTCACATTAAAGGCTTTTGTCACTTGACTTAGAAATCCACAGATCAGTGGACCAGGATTAGCTCAGTGGTGTCCTTCTATCTTCCACTCCACCTTCCTCAGTGTGTTGAATTTTTACTTCATGCTTTCTTGCCTCAAGGTTGCGAAATGGCTGTCATGTCTCCTCCTCTCACAGCCTCATCCAAAATCAGGAAAATAATGGCAGAAAGAGAAAACTTTCATTGGAAGTTTTTCTCTTTTTAATCTAGGAAGAAAAATCTTTCCTATAAGTTCCCAGCAGGCTTCCCCCTACATCTTATTGGCCATATACCTGGGTCACATGACCATTTCTAGCTTCAGGAAAGACCAGAAACATGAATACCTACCATTTTTGCTATTTTATGGGAGACTAGCTCTACCTGTAGGAAAGATAGGAGAAGGAAATGGCTGTGATAGTTAGCAGTGTCTGTCACAGGTGTCATACTACTCTCATTCTGTTATATCACATATTATACACACCTATTACTGCCCCGGCTTAAACACACAAAACCATGTGTACTGTCCCTTATGGGTGATTTAAGGGTTTTTCAAGGGCATTTTTGAGTATATACAATTTTTCCCTTGTGCACTGACTTCAGAACCATAACTTAACTCTCCCATGTAAGATAAAACATCAATTTGGAGAGGTGAGTTCAAATCCTGGCTCTGCCACTGAGATGTGTGACTTTGGGAAACGATTTATTCGACCTAGTCCTTCTTTTACTCATTTGTTCAATGAGGCTCATATTAATACCTCATTGGGCTGAGGTGAAGATTAGATGGGATAATTAGTACATAGTAGGGGCTCAATAAAATATAGTCAAGAGGATGGGGGAGGGGGAGGAGGAAAAAAAGGGGGAAAAGGAGGAAGAGGAGGAAGAGGAGGAAGATTCCTGATTGTGATGGAGTAAGTCCTAGAACTGAGATGATTCTAAGTCTGGGATGATTCGGGACTCACTTAGGATAATGGAAATAGGAAGGAAAAGATGGATGTAAGGTCTATTTCACCAAGAGAGAGAACATTCCGGAATATGACAATCAACTGACTATTGGCTGGTGTAATGGTGGTGCCGTTGCAGGATCACAGGGCGCTTCTAGTGGGAAGAGCTTATTTCAGTCATGTTGAGGTCCCTGCAAGACATGAAAGCAGAAATATTGCTTTGCAGACAGATGTAGGTAAAGTTAAAGCTTGACTGGCCTATCCAGATTTGAGTCATCCACAAAAAGTTGGTTAAATCTGAGAGTGACTGAGCCCTGTAGGCATGAGGATGTAACAGACAGGAACACGGGGTCAGAGAGGCACCCACACTTAGGGACCTCAGTGATGAAAGAAGCGCCCAGAAGAAAACAGAAGATGTGGTAGACGGGTAGTTAGGAAGAGAGACATGCCTTAGTCAGCTATGTTGATTGCAACAGAAGAGAAAAGAAAACCTCTGGGGCTTTGGGGCTTTGTACAGGCATGCCTCAGAGATATTGTGGGTTCAGTTCCAGGTCACCACAATAAAGTGAGTAGCGCAATAAAGCGAGTCACACGAATTTTTTGGTTTCCCAGTGCATGTAAAAGTTATGTTTACACTATCTCATAGTTTATTAAATATGCAATACATTATATCTAAAAAATGTACATGCCTTAATTTAATAATATTATATTGCTAAAACATGCTAACCATCATCTGAGCCTTTAGTGAGTTGTAGTACTAACAACAAAGATCACTGATCACAGATCCCTATACCAAGTATATTAATAATAATATATATGGGGTTTCCCTGGTGGCGCAGTGGTTGAGACTCCGCCTGCCGTTGCAGGGGACACAGGTTCGTGCCCCGGCCCGGAAAGATCCCACATGCCGCGGAGCGGCTGGGCCCGTGAGCCATGGCCGCTGAGCCTGCGCGTCCGGAGCCTGTGCTCTGCAACGGGAGAGGCCACAACAGTGAGAGGCCCGCGTACCGCAAAAAAAAAAAAAAAAAAAAAAAAAAAATATATATATATATATATATATATATATATATATGTTATTATTAATAATGAAAAAGCTTGAAATATTGTGAGGATTACCAAAATGTGAACTTGCTCATGAAGTGAGCAAATGCTACTGGAAAAATGACACCAATAGACTTGCTGAATGCAGCGTTCCTACAAACCTTCAATTTGTAAAAAATGCAGTATCTCCAAAGCAGAACAATAAAATGAGGTACGCCTGAAAATGGGAGAAAAAGAGGGTTGTTTGTAGGGAAGTTGGGGATGCATGCAATCTTGGCGGTGGAATTCTGATTGAAAAGAGAAGTAAACAATAAGTCAAACCCATTCAGGAAGTTTGGCAAAGAAAGGAAGGAGAGAAACATTTGGTCTTTCCTACCATCTATGCCAATGATGTGATGGGTTAGGTGGTCTCACTGGGGAATAGCTCAGTTTCCTGGGCCTTTTTCCTCTCCTTAACAAAATTTTACATCAGAAGTGTAAGATTATGGGCATGTTTAGAAAGATGAAGAAAATGGGCATCACATAGTATCATGTATCTCTTCATAAATAAAGTTCTGGTTATATCATACCAAAACATCTGGACAGATTTTCATGAAATGTGGAGGGTACATTTGGGACGGTTTTACTCAATGATGTACAGGAAATTCGCTTGAGATCCACTAGGGCAGCAGAAATTGAGGTACAACTCTGGTTGGCCTCTTCTTGGGAGTGATATGTCTTATGGTTTCAAATCTGAGCCCTACATTGAAAGGTAATCGGGTAGTAGAGTCTTCAACTTGCAACACTGCTCTGCAACACAGCTATTTCTTGTTCAGGCAACTCTAAATGAGAGGGCAGCCTGTATACACACACCATGGTTAAGACAATGGGCTTTGGAGTTGGAACAGATTTAAAACCCAGCTCCACTGTTTACAAGCTGTGTGACCTTGGGCAAGTGGTTGTGCCTCTCTGAATGTTAGCTTCTTCACCTGGAAAACAGGATAATGATACTCCCTCCCATGTAGAGTTGTTTAATCAGTTAGTATCTGACACATGGTACACTGGGTTTATGAATGGTATTTACCAATGGATGGTCTGAAGAAAGAGGAAGGGATATGGCACTTCTTTGGACCTCAGCTTCCTCATCTGTGAAATGGGAATAATAATTGTACCTACCTCATAAGGTAGGATTCAATGAGATAATATATGTAAAACACTTAGAAACTGGCAGAGAGTAGATACTCAATGATATTAGCTATTTTAAGACTAATAACTATAATTATAATAATAATTATTACTACTTCTCCAGGCCCAGTTCCATAGACCGGCAAGTTAACTGTAGAGAACATTTGCTCTTATTAGTGGGGGACCCAAATTCCAACCTCTTCTTCCAATTTGGGGAGAACCCCCCTTTGTGTATCATACTGCTGGACCATGAGACCCCATACTCACAAGTTGAAAGTTGAAGCGGGGGATTCTTCCTCTCTCCACCCCTTGGTAGCCAGGGCATGTGAGTTAAACTCAACCAGTCCTGTGCTTCCTCACCCAAGAATTTGAAAACGGAGGAAGTGACTCAACCATGAAGTATGGCTCCGGATTCCTTCATGGCAGCCTGCTGCCATGGGGTTGGTCTCGCTGCCTTGTCCCTGCCCATTTTCCAAGCCCCCTCGTCGGGCCTCTTGTTGTTTATCTGAGCTTCCTAAAAATCCCTTTTATGCCGAAGCCAGCCGGTCAGTTTCTGGGTTTTGCAACCCAGAACCTAAACCAGCCCTGGGCCAGTGGTTTGTTTGGAGATCCCGGGAAACATAGATAGGGGAATAGAGGGCTCCGATAGTGAAGAGGAGGCAGCCAGTAAAACAGACTCACATCTCAAAATCAAACGTATGGTTACCAAAGGGGAAACGTGGGGGCAGGAGATTGGGATTAACATATCCACACTACTATATATAAAATAGGTAACTAATAAGGACCTACTGTAGAGCACAGGGAACTCTACTCAATACTCTGTAATAACCTATATGGGAAAAGAATCTGAGAAAGAATGGATATATATATATGCACATATATACATATATAAACACACACATACACACACATTCAGCCCCCTGCATACAAACCTTCAAGTTGCTAACTTTCAAAGATGCAAACGTGTGTTCACATGTCCAGTCACATAAGTGAGTTCACGTGCCTGGCGTTATCTGTAAAAGTTGGGTACCTAGGCTAACTTTGTTGGACTTATGAACAAATTGGACTTAACGAACGCACTCTCGGAATGGAACTCGTTCGTATGTAGGGGACTTACTCTGTGTATATATATATATATATATATATATATATATATATATGTATATACATATATATAACTGATGCACTTTGCTGTATACCTGAAACTAACACAACACTGTAAGTCAACTATACTCCAATAAAAATTTTTTTAAAAAAAGAAAAGAAAAATAAATGGGAAAAAATGTTGGATTAGCAAACAAGTTTGTGCTGTGGGCAACTAGCACTTGCTTAATCTCTCTGGAGAACTTTGGGAGGCCAAGTAGAACATGCCCCTCAGAGTTAGCCCACCAAAGAAGTAAGGGAGCTGGGATGCAGGAATCCTTCTGGGCTCTGAGCTCTCTGGGTCTCCTGGCTTGCCCTACATTCGGGTTGAACACGCTTCTGTGGCCAGGAAATCATAGACGGTCACAGTGAAGTGTGGGACACAGGCACGGCACCCACAGTATCTGCCTTGCTGGCCACACTTACCTAGTTCTGCCGTGAATTTTCATTCAACTGCTTAGGTTTCCTAGTGAAGCATTTGGAGAATCAGTTCATCTCTAAGGCTCACCCTGTTGGCCCCAAGTAGGAAGTGAGAACAGTTGCTCCATAGGGAAGGGATACATGAAGGGCAGTTGAAAGCCTGACCCTTGTCCTTTGGGGAGTTTTGGCTCCATCGATATTCCTGAGACAAGGCACTCCCTCTCCTTCCTGGCCTAGTGGGTCACAGGATTTCTGTGCAGAGAAGAGCAGAGGTCAGCGTGCATTAAAGGCATGGAAATTCGAAGCAGAAGAGCCCAACAGGGTCCAGGTGGGATCCAGGACCCAGGATTAGGGATGAGTTAGCAACATTTTTTATTGTCTTTGGCTGGCAACAACTGAGTAGAATTTGTTCCAGGAAGGGAGAAATGAGCAAACTGGGCCTCTCTCACTGGGAGGTGAGAATTGCATCAGCAGGGTAGCCTCTCCACTGGGGATGGTATAGCAGCCCATGTGTTCACTCCTGAAAAAGGAATAAGTGTGGGTCCTCTATGCCTATTATGGGGTCTTATGTAGCCCAGAAACAGGGAAACATTTGAAGGATGTATTAGGATGCATTCAGTGGCATGTAACAGAAAATCCAACTCATGGTGGCTTAAACAAATAGGGGCTTATTCATTCTCATGTTACAAACTGTCTGGAGTAGGTACTGATTGGCACTGGCTGACATCTCTACAATATTCCCGGCCTTTACCTCATGGTTGCAGAATGGCTGCTAGAGCTCCTAGCATCACGTCCACATTCAAGGCAGGGAAGAAGCAGGTTGGCAGTTTTGGTGAGACTCAGCTGTGTGCTTTACCTGGTCTCAGTTGAGCTCATTCAAGCATCTGTGGTCAGCTGTGGGGCAGTTGGGTGGCTCTCCTGTTTGGGTGTTGGCTGGCTGTAGGCTGGTCTAGGGTGGCCTTGGCTGGGACCACTGTGCTCTGCTCCACATAATCTTGTCCTCCAACAGGATAGCTTGAGCTTGTTCACAAGGAAGAAGCAGGGTTCTAGGAGAAAGAGGAAGCACACAGGTCTCTGGAGGGCTAGTCCTAGGAATGGACACCCTCAATTTGGCCACTGTTGGCCAAAGCAAGCAGTGAGCCTAGTCCATATTCAAGGGGTGGCACAATAGACCCCCCAACTCTTGATGGGAGAGCAATACATCACATTGCAAAGGGTGTATATCCAAGAAGTTATTCATTGGGACCATTGTGACCCCAATTCCTATCCTCTGAGGCCATCTGCCCCATTCCTTTCCATTCCTGACTCTTAGCAAGAAATAGGGATGATGCGTTATTATTACCATGTCACTCACACAGTGAAAAGGAGAGAAAATGCCAGCAAAGGCTCTGCTGAGAGCCCAGGGCTGGTCATGCAGCCACCTGGGAATAAAGGTGAGGAAGCTTACACAGCCTCCTCAGATTCCTTCTGCTTTTATCAAATCTCGACTTGATATCTGAGTTCTGAGCCCTCATGGGTGGTTGAAGCAAGAGAAAAGATTTCTTGGCTGCCACGTTTGTTTGTTTTTGGCGGCGTCTCTTCGTGGCGGCACGCGGGCTTCTCTCTAGTTACAGTGCGTGAGCTTCTGTTTAGGTGCGGCGTGCAGGTTTCTCTCTCTAGTTGCGGCGTGCAGGTGCCAGGGCATGTGGGCTCTGTAGTTGTGGTGGGCCGGCTCCAGAGCACTTGGGCTCTGTAGTTTGCAGCACACGGGCTCTCTCACTGAAGTGCACGAGCTCTCTCCTCGAGGTGCGCGAGCTCAGTAGTTGTGGCGTGTGGGCTTAGTTGCCCCGCGGCTTGTGGGATCTTGGTTCCCCGGCCAGGGATCTATCCCACATCCCCTGCATTGGAAGACAGATTCTTTACCACTGGACCACCAGGGAAGTCCCTTGCCTGCCATGTTGAACTGGCATAGTTCACAGCCATGCATCCCAGCTCCCTATGTCAACGGGAGCTTTTGATTTCATTTTTCCTTTTAAACATCACTCACTCCTGATTATAGCTGGATGGAAACCTCATTCTGATTCTGTCGGCTCGGAGGGACAGAGGCCAGGCTGGTGGGCATCCGTGTGGAGACCTTTTTGTTCATCCCTTCCCCTTCACACCCCAACTCTTTCTTTTGGTTTCTGCCTTCTTCTTTGTAGCTACTCCCACCTCTCTTCCCTCCTGGAATTCTAGCTTTATGAGAACCCAGACCAGTGGGGGAGGTCAACCTCAAAGAAAGGAAATTGGCATTATTGAGCACTTCCTATGTGCCAGGCCCCTTACATACCTTATCACCTTCAAACCTCCCCTCAGCTCCATGAATATTATCACAGATGAGGAAAACTAGACTCAGAGAGGCAAAGCCGCATGGCCAAAGTCACACAAATAGGAGGTCCTGGAGCCAGGATTTTGGATGCAGATCCACCCCACGGCAGACCCAGCCTTCCTTCTGTCCACTATCGCATGTTAGAGGGAGAAAATAAGAAAAGGGACGCCTGCCTCCTATGTCAGCAGTACCTGCTCACTCACCTCAGGACCTTTGCACTTGCTACTGCTCGTGTCTGCAATATGCTCTGTTCTCTGTGTCTGGTTACTTCTTACTCAGACATGATACTTAAAGTGTTTAATATCCAGGGTGGCATGGGCCCTGACCAATTACAAAGGAGGCTCCCTTTTTTTGTGCCAAGTGTGGACCCTTCATGGGGAGGTCCAGGAGACTTGGGAGGGGGCTGAGGTGCCGAGGGGCACTCATGGGGCTCAAGGAAGTACCTATTTACTGATGTAAATAGTCTCTCCCTCCAGAATGCCTTCCTGGCCTCCCCACCTGATGCGCACCATGAGGCCAGCTTAAATGTCTTCTTTATGGGCATCTGGTGGCATCTGTGTGAAACCTTTCACCATTGTTTACTGGGTGAATCGTCTATCTTCTTCCTCTGGAAGGCAAAGCCTGAACCCAGAACCTAGTACAGAACCTGAGAATGGGGTTCGGTAAACATCTATTGAAAGAATAAGTGAATGAATGAATGAATGAATGAATAGCTGGTGGTAGAGAGAACCATGTCTTTTGGTAGGTTTGCATAGACGTCGCTGAAGGGTAGACAGTGGGAAAAACGGGATATCCTTGATTTTAGTCTTGTGCTCTGAAGTGGGAGTGAAGTAACAGAGACACAGGAGCTGCCAAGGTTCCCCTCTCAACCTGGCCTTGTACCGGGGGCTGTGCCACCCAGGTGGGGAATCCTGGGAAGCCTTGGGCACCAAGAGCAGTGGGGACCTGGAGAGCATAGGGGGCTGGGGGAAAGCCCCTAATTTCCCATTCTCTAGTCCTTTCTAAAGGAGTGGGCAAAGGTTAGCATGTTTTTATTTATTTTATTTTTTTTTTTTTGCGGTATGCGGGCCTCTCACTGTTGTGGCCTCTCCCGTTGCGGAGCACAGGCTCCGGACGCGCAGGCTCAGCGGCCATGGCTCACGGGCCCAGCTGCTCTGCGGCATGTGGGATCTTCCCGGACCGGGGCACGAACCCGTGTCCCCTGCATCGGCAGGCGGACTCTCAACCACCGCGCCACCAGGGAAGCCCCGGTTAGCATGTTTTTAAACGGTAGGTTCAACAGCAAAGCCCACTGATCAAGAGGCAGATCCCGGAGTTAGACGGACGTGGGCTTCCCCAGCATCCAGCTGTGGGACCTGCGGCAGTTACAATCAACACCGACATTCATTGAGAATTTACCGTTGTGGCCGGTGTAAATTATCTCATTTAACCCTCCAAGAATATCCCTCTTGGTAGGTGCTGTCATTGTCCCCGTTTCACAGCTGGGAAAACAAGGACAGAATGGCTGAGGGGCCCCCTGAGAAGAGTGAAGGGAAGGGCCAGGGCAGGGACCCAGGCATTTGGGTGCTGCCCACTCGCCTCCACTCCTCTGCTGACCTCTGGGGTACCTTCTTGTCTCTCTGAGCCTCAGTTTCCTCATCTGAGGAATGGGACTTAGACCTGTTTTGCAGCGTGAATAAAGATATTCGTAGTGATGGTGACCCCGGATACGATGCATGCTGTGGCCAGGCTCTCTGCTTTAAGGACTTAACAAGGATCAGCGCATTCAGCCCCTGTCACCCCATGGGGTGTGAACTGTCATCATTCCCATTTTATAGTTGAGAAGACTGAGGCTCAGAAAAGCTAGAGGGCTTGACCCAAGCCACACAGCTAGGAAGTTGCGGAATTGGGATTTACATGAGGAAGCTTGGCCCTGGGATCGAAGCTCTTAATAGCCACACTCGATACATGGAGAGAAGGTGTTTGATTCGGTGATTATCTGATGCAGGAATCAGGGAGGTAAAGACCCTGCTTCCAGACACCCACTGCTTAACTTGGCTCCAAAGGGGCGGTAGCTGGTGGAGGCAGTGCTGTCTGAGAGAGTTTAGCTGGATACACGGCAACTGGCAACCATTCTCTTGTTAATAATAATAATTTCTCTCATTTACAGTGTGCTTGTTGTGCGCCACGGGCTTACCTAAACCCTTTGCATAGATCCACTCATGGGTGCCTCACAGTGACTCTGAAATTGGGGCCGTTAGCACCCCTGCTTGTGCATGAGACCCCGGGAATGAGATCAATGACCTGCCCCCCTCAACCAGATAGAGGTCAGCCTTAGCCCAACTCAGGCCCCGATCCAAGGCTGTGTACAAGCCAGTTTCCACATCTCTAGGGGTCCATCTTCTTCACCTGACATAGGAGGTACTGAACTTGGTATGACTCTGACAAAAGAACTCTGATCATTGTTGCCCAAACCTGCCATCTTCTCCATCTTAATTAAGGCAGCTTCATCATTCCAGGTGCTGGGCCCCCAAACCTCAGGGTCTTTCTCTATTTCCCTTTATCTCAACCCATACATCCAGTCTATTAGCAAATCTTGTTGGCTTCTCCTTCAGCATCTACCCAGAAATCCACCCGCTTCTCACCACCTTCACAGTCCTGCTCTGGCCGTGACCCCATATCCTGGTCTCTTAATGTTCCCCCTCGCCCTTTCCTCCATAGACTATCCCCCCACCCGCCGCATAGAAGCCTGAGGGTGCCTCTGAGCGCCTGAGTCAGGCCATGTCCCTCCTCTGCTCAGAACCCTCTGTGGCTGTCTCCTCCCTCAGAGAAAAAACCCAAGTCCTCCCCATGGCCCACAAGGCCCTGCATCCTCTGTCCCATCCTCTCCCACCCTTCACCTTTCCCCACTCTCCTCACTTGCTCACTCAGCTCCAGCCGTGTGGGCCTCCTCATTGTTCCTTAAACACACCAGTCACCATCCAGCCTCAGGGCCTTTGCATGAGCTGTTCCCTCCATCAGGTCTCCATATGACTCCTCATTTGCTTTGGGTCTTTGCTTAAATGTCCTTCAACAGTGTTATTGTCCCACCCCTCTCCTGATACTCACACTCCCCTTTCTCCATTTTATTTCCCTCCACACCTCTGATGGGCAACTGCCAGACCACATTTATTTTTTATCTTGGTTATCATTCATCTCTACCACAAGAATATCAGACCCACGAAAATGGGGACTTCTGTCTGTTTGTTTCACTACTATGTTCCAGAGCCTAGAACAGGGCCTGCAACATAATAGATGCTCAATAAATAATTTGTGCAATGAATCGTCCCAGTGAAACGCTCCAGGGGTCATTGAGCCCCTGCCCTGATTAGGTGGCAGGTGCCCAGCCCTGCCCGACCATCCAAGGCACTTGCCCTCCTCCGCCTACACAGCCTGTCCTGTCTCCTCCTGACCAGCTTGCCTCACTGTTCTTCCTTTCTTTAAAAATTTTCATTGTGGTAAAATACATATAACAAAATTTACCATGTTAACCATTTAAAAGTTTTTCTTATTGAAGTATAGTTGATTTACAATATTGTGTTACTTTCAGGTGTACAGCAGTGATTCGATTATACATATATACATTCTTTTTCAAATTATTTTCCATTATAGGTTATTATAAAATATTGAGTAGAGTTCCCTGTGCTATACAGTAGGTCCTTGTTGCTTATCTATTTTATATCTAGTAGTGTGTGTATGTTAATTCCAAACTCCTGCTTTATCCCTCCCCCACCCCCCTTTCCCCTTTGGTAACCATAAGTTTGTTTTCTAAGTCTGTGAGCCTCTTTCTGTTTTGTCAATAAGTTCATTTGTGTCATTTTTTTAGATTCCTCATATATGTGATATCATATGATATTTGTCTTTCTCTGTCAAGCTTACTTCAGTTAGCATGATAATCCCATTTTAACCATTTTTAAGTGTACTGTTCAGTGGCATTAAGGACGTTCACATTGTCATGCGACCGTCACCACCATCCATCCCCAGAACTTTGTCATCTTCCCAAACTGAAACTCTGTCCCCATGAAACACTAACTCCCCATTCCCCCTCCCCTAGCCCCTGGCAACCCCCATTCTACTTTCTGTTTCTATGAATTTGACTCCTCTAGGGACCTCCTATGAGTGGAATCATACAGTATTTGTCCTTTTTTGACTGGCTTATTTCACTGAGGGTAATGTCCTCAATTCATCCATGTTGTACCATGTGTCAGAATGTCTTTCCTTTTTAAGGCGGAATAATATTCCATTGTCTGGATGGACCACATTTTGTTTATTCAGTCATCCATTAATGGACACTTGGGTTGCTTCCACCTTTTGGTTATTACAAATAATGCTGCAATGGACATTGGTTGTGCAAGGATCTATTTAAGTCCCTGCTTTCAATTCTTTTGGGTATATACCCAGAAGTAAAATTGCTGGATCATTGTTCTTCCATTTTTTAAAAAAAATCAAGATTTTTAATCACCGGGGCCCTGGAGGTCTCATTAGCTAAAGCTTTCCTGGGACATTTTGAAACTAGAAATAGGGGTGAGGGGTACAGTTGCGGGCGGGGGGGGGGGGGCGACAGCTCTTGTGTCAGCTTTTTTTAAACAAACCAGGAGGAAGATGTGTGAAATCCCTCCCTCCCCACCCCACCCGCTCCTGTATCTCAAAATACCCCCCTGCTTCAGGAAATGGCTGTGGTATCAGGAAGGCAGCGTGTGGCATCTGAGACACAATATCACAAGTGGCTGCGAGCCCAGAGAGAAACCAGGACAGACGCGCTGGGGACACGGGCTGGAGATGGAGCTAATTTTAGGGGCTGAAGAGGCTGAGAGAAGGGGGGCGGAGGGGTGCGCGCGTGCTCGCGCGCATGCGCAGGCGTGGCATGCGCGCGCGCGCGCGCGTGCGCGCGCACACACGCACACAGTGTCGGAGGCCTCGTGGGGGAGGAGCTGCTGAATAAGTTAGCCTAGGGAAAGTAAAGCTAACGGGAAGGGGACCAAGACCCAACACAGGGGCGTGGTAAGTAAGTCCCAAGGTGTGAACCTCAGGATCATGGCGACGGTCGGTGTTAGTCGACAAGTGGAATAGAGATGACTGCATTTATGGAGACTTGGCTGTGTGAGGCATTTCACCCACGTTATCTTGATGGTAATTCTCTGAGAAAGACGCCCTTACGATCTTCCATTTATGAGCAGGGAAACTGAGGCACTGAACTAAATAACTTCCTCCGTAAGAAGCTCCAAGGGAAATTCTCAGCAAATGGTAGTGGTGGTTTTGTTATGTTTGGGGATATATTGGCAGGTAAAGGGGGAAATTTTCTATTAATTCAAAAATTGCTTACTGAGTTCCTACTATGTGCCAGGCCCTGAGAATACAGTGGTCATTAAGAGAGATATCTTTCCTGCCCTAGTGAACTTCAGCCTAGCTACACTGCTACATCAGCCTAATAATTCTCTTAAATTATTATAATTCTCTTAAATTGTGGTAAGAATAACAACTAGCACTTACTATGAGCCAGGCGCTGTTCTGAGCCCTTTTCGAATATTAGCTCATTTAATCTTCACGAAGGTCCTATAAGGTAAGAGTTGTTATCATCCATATTTTATATGTGAGGAATGTGAGGCACAGAGAGATTAAGTAACTTGCCCAAGGTCACACAGCTAGTGACCCAAACCCGGGAGAGTGGTCGCAGAGTCTGTGTTCTTTACCACTGTGCTTTCCTGCCCCTCTGATAAAAATAATCTTTAGTCACATTGGGCTATTGCTATGTGCTGTGCCCTTCACACACATCTCATTGGACCCTGGCAACAATCCGATGTGGCTTGTTCTCAATGATCCCCATTTTATGGAGAGAGAAACTGAAGCCCAGAGAAGTTAAATAGTTTGCTCAAGATCTTGCAGCTGAGGACTCTGGAGTCGCAAATTTGGGGTGGCCTTGGACCCTGCAACTGAGGCTCCAGTGGCTCGTAGCGGGGAAGCTTTTATAGGTGCATTTATTCCATTTTCTCTGCTTCTGCGTAAAGATAAACACTCCAAGTCCCTTTGCTGTAAACTGTGGGACATAATTATTTAACGGAAGGTAAATGCTTTAGAGATGGAAATTGCTGTGCTTTTTTCCTTAGGCATTGTTGCCTGCATACTAATGCAACACAATGTGTCTTTCTTCTGTCAGGCATTTTAGACAAATTCTATTTTCCTCAAAATATTTTGCCAGAGAAAATAGCAAATGGGAAAGAAATTCAGAGACACAGGCAGGGAGAGGAAACCATTCTCCTGGGTTTAAATAGAACAGCTGAGTAGCTAAGAGCATGGATCTCGAGTTAAGCAGATGCCAATTTTCAGCTTACTTCCTCCCAGCAAGCAAGATGCTGGTTCTCTGTGTGCCTCAATCTACCCATTTGTCCGGTGAGGAGGATAACTGGACCTGCCTCTCACCGGTTTACCGATTCCCTCTTTAGCTGTGTCTAATCTGCTGTTAACCATGCCCATTAAGTTTTTTAATTCCGAGTATTAAAATTTTCATTTCTATGAGTTCCTTCTGGTCCCTTTCAACTTGCCTCATATTTTGTAGTAAATTTGTTTCCCTTTTTTCTTTTTTTAAACATCTTTATTGGAGTATAATTGCTTTACAATGGTGTTTTAGTTTCTGCTTTATAGCAAAGTGAATCAGTTATACGTATACATATATGCCCATATCTCTTCCCTCTTGCGTCTGCCTCCCTCCCACCCTCCCTATCCCACCCCTCTAGGTGGTCACAAAGCATTGAGCTGATCTCCCTGTGCTATGCAGCTGCTTCCCACTAGCTATCTATTTTACATTTGGTAGTGTATATATGTCCATGCCACTCTCTCACTTTGTCCCAGTTTACCCTTCCCCCTCCCCGTTTCCTCAAGTCCATTCTCTAGTAGGTCTGCATCTTTATTCCCGTCTTGCCCCTAGATTCTTCATGACCTTTTTTTTTTAGATTCCATATATATGTGTTAGCATACAGTATTTGTTTTTCTCTTTCTGACTTACTTCACTCTGTATGACAGACTCTAGGTCCATCCACCTTACTACAAATAACTCAATTTCGTTTCTTTTTATGACTGAGTAATATTCCATTGTATATATGTGCCACATCTTCTTTATCCATTCATCTGTCAGTGGATACTTAGGTTGCTTCCATGTCCTGGCTATTGTAAATAGAGCTGCAATGAACATTGTGGTACATGACTCTTTTTGAATTATGGTTTTCTCAGGGTATATGCCCAGTAGTGGGATTTCTGGGTCGTGTGGTAGTTCTATTTTTAGTTTTCTAAGGAACCTCCATACTGTTCTCCATAGTGGCTGTATCCATTTACATTCCCACCAACAGTGCAAGAGGGTTCCCTTTTCTCCACATCCTCTCCAGCATTTATTGTTTCCCTATGGCAGGGTTTCTCAACTTTGGCACTATTGACGTTTTGGGCTAGATAATACTTTACTCTAGGGGGCCATCCTGTGCACTGTAGGGTGTTGAGCAACATCCCTCGCCTCCACCCGGTACATGCCAGTAGCACCCCCTCCCCTGTAGTGACAACCAAAAATGTCTTCAGATATTGCTAAATGTCCTGTCAGGGGGCAGACTCATTGCCACTTGAGAATTACTGTATAGGTATTTTCAAGCACATCTTATATTTCCTTAAACATAATATGCAAAGAATTATCTTATAATCAGTGTCTAATAACTTAAGTATTTAAATTCTTTTTGGCTTTTTTCCTGCTGTCTCTTGCTTCCTTGAGTGTTTTATTATTCTTGATTGTGAAATGCTCATTTTCTTTGGGACATTGTTGGAGGGAATTCTTTGAGGCCTGAAATGAAGGTGTATCTTCCCTGGAAGATTTGCATTTACTTTATCCAGGTGCCTGGGGCACTCATGTCCCAGGGTCACCTTACACTTTGGGACCACCTATGTGTTGAGAATTTAGGGTGCCAGTGTTTGCAAGGGCCAGCTTGTGATAATTTCTAAAGGCTTTTATTTTTCTCCTTCTCAGCTAAGTGCCAAAGTAACTTTCCTCAAATTCTTTTGAAATGGCAGGATGGAGTAAATTTACTCCAGGTTTCTTACCCTGAAACAGTAGCCTTTTGGGGTGCTGTCCTAATTCGGGGGGTGCTCCTTTTGAGGCTCTCTATCTTAGGTGGGCCCTGGGCTTTACCTTATATCCCTGCTCCCCAGGAAGCCGTGAAAATTCAAGTAGCAGTTCTCTGAGTTAAGCAGATGCCCTCAGAGCAAGTGTGGCTTTGATGATCTGCCTACTTCCTGGAGGTCCCTGATTTCACTTAAACGTAGGACTGATAATTACCTACTAAATTGTCCAGACTTGAGTTCTTTGACTAGAGAGTCTTAGGATTTTATGCAGGATTTATGACTGTTTTCGGTAAGAGGGTCAGTCTGATTGCCCAGGTTGTCGTATTACCAGAAATGGAGGTGTGTCGTGTGGATTATATAAAATAGGAGGGCATCTAGTGCTTGACGTGTGTTGGCCAGTTTAATTGTTTCTGAGGATGATGCGAAAGGGAATGGAGAACACGTCTTGGTTAGGGGCATTCCCTGGATGGCAGGGCAAGGGTGCCGTGGGGTAGAGTCAGAGGGTGTGATGCAGATTCCCTTGGGTGGTATTTCAGATTTTAGCCAACATTGGACAGGAGCCTCATTTGTTTCTTGGAGTAGCTCTGAGTACCCAGAATGCTGCATTGCTCCTGGTGGAGTTTCTGAAAGAAAATTCTCTCTGGGGCTCGCTCCTGGCTCAGGCAGCATTGGCTGCTCCTCCTCACCCTGAGATACACAGCGCACACACGCACACACACACACACACACACACACACACACACACACACAGCTCCATCAACTTAATCCATGAGCTGGGAGCTGCTACTTTTCCCATTCCTGGCTAGAAGTTAAAGAAGAAATAAACCCACTAGCCCTCCATCACATATTCTGCCATGAAAGAACTCAACATCCTTTCTGTCTTGCCCTCTATCTTCTGAGCTACTTGCAGACAGGGACCAGTTTTGTCTATTTCTGAATTCACTAAAGCTCTGTGCCAGGCGAACAGGCAGGACTTCTAAAATGTGTCAACTGGCATTGCCTCCTCTTGAGATGCAACTAGAACAGTAATCTCATTGGTCTGAAGCGTCTTTAAGATTGTAAGACCATGTGTGATGGGTCCCCAAGACCACCTTCAGGTTTGATGATTTGTTAGAAGGACTTGCAAGAAAGCTGTGATACTCACGGTTACAGTTTATTACAGGGAAAGGATACAGATGAAATTGTGCAAAGCAAAAGGTGCTTAGGGCAGAATCTAGGAGAGACCAGGCACAAGCTTCCAGTTGTCCCCTCCCAGTGGAGTTGTGAAGACAGTGCTCAGTTCTCCCAGCGACACCATGTAACAACAGGCATGATGTATTGTCAACCAAGGGCAGTATCTGGTGCTCCCCTTGGCATCCAGAGATGCTACTGGGGTTCGATCACATAGGCACGGAACACCCATGTGACTGACTTTAACTGCTTAGTCGCCAGCACTTCCAGAGATCCAACACATACAGCATGGCCCAGGGCCCAGGTGAACACAGATAGGCATTCACCATAAATCACATTATTAGTGTAAACTACCCGGCAGGCCCCAAGACCCCAGGTATACAGACACTTTTACCAGGCAGGATATTCCAGAGGTTATTTCCTAGGATTCAGTCAGGAGGCAGAGTCCTTTCTTTGGAATCTGCATGGTTCAGACACCCCCAGCCCTGCTGAGTTAACCCTTTACTGCATAAAATAGAAATCTAACCAAGTCATTCTTCTCGTGAAGTCCTCCCAAGGTGATCCATTGCTCTTAGCAGGGCGTTTGAAATCCTGTATCTTCTGGTCTTTGCCCACCTCACCAGGGTCATCTCTTGTCTCTAGCTGCATCTCCCTTCTTTAAGATCCTTTAGCGTTCTGTGCTTTCTCCCACTGGGCAGCCTCAGCAGTATTCATCCTTTTTTCTTGAAATACTCTTTCTCTTTTTGCCTTCAGGTCTCAGAATAGGCACCATTTCCTCCAAAAATCTTTCACTGACCCTCCAAATCTGTATTAAGAAACTTCCTTATGCTCTGAGAGTGCCCTTGTTCTGTTATATTATCACTGAGATTTTCACAGTCTGCTTTCCTCCCACTAGACTGTGAGCTCCATGAGAGCAGAACCCTCCCTGTTCAGTCCATTGTCACATCTCCAGTGCCTGGAACATCTTAGGTATATAATCAATATTTGTTATATTATGTGGTAAAGCTATGTTGCTATAATAAGAGACCTCAAAAAATCAGTGACTTAAAACAATAAAGAATTTTATTTCTCCCTCCCGTAATAGCTCCAAGATGAGCCATGCAGGTTGACAGGGGAGCTCTGTTCCACAAAGTCATTCAGGCATCCAGGTTCCTACCCTCTTCTTGCTGCCAAGGCGGTTAGCATCATTCGCACAATCAAAACTGACTGGCCTTATGAAGGCAGAAGAGGGGATGGAGGGGATATCCCAGTCTCTTAAGTCTCAGACCAGGAAGTGGCGCTGTACTTCTGCTCACATACTATTGGTGGAAACTTAGTCGTGTGATCACACCTAGCTGCCAGGGATGCTGGGAAATGTGGTTTTGCTGGGAAGCCAAGGGCCTGGCTGAAATTCCGTAGCTGTAGAAGATAGCAAGGGGGAGGATGGATTTTGGTGGGCATCCAATGGCTAACACCGTATTTATTGAATCAAATTGTCAAACAGGATCTATCTGATACGAAGCTGCTTCAAAATAAACTGACAGAGTTGGGGGCATGTCACCTCATCTTTCTCTGCTTGTATTGGTTTCCTAGGGCTGTGTTACAAAGCACCCCAAACTTGGTGGCTTGAAACCCAAAAATTTATTTTCTCACAGTTCTGGAGGCTAGAAGTCTGAAACCAAGGTTTTGGCAGGGCTGTGCTTCCTCTGAAGGCTCTAGGGGAGAGTCCCTTCCTTGTCTCATCCAGCTTCTGGTAGCTCTAAGTGTTGCTTGGCTTGTGACCACATAGTCCAATCTTTGTGGTCACATGTCCTCCTCCTCTTCTCTCTCAAAACTCCCTTTTCCTCCCTCTTATAAGGATGCATGTGGGACTTTCCTGGTGGTCCAGTGGTAAAGAACCCGCCTGCCAATGCAGGGGATGCGGGTTTGATCCCTGGTCAGGGAACAAAGATCCCACGTGCTGTGGGGCAACTAAACCCAGGTGCCACAACTACTGAGCTCATGCGCCGCAACTGGAGAGCCCGCGTGCCACAAACAACAGTGCCCACACGCTCTGGAACTCGCACACCACAACTACAGAGCCCACGTGCCCTGGAAGCTGTGTACCACAACTAGAGAAGAGGAAAATGAAAAACCTGTACGCCACAACCGAGAGTAGCCCGCACGCCGCAATGAAGAGCCCATGCGCCACAAAGAAAGATCCCACGTGCCTCAACGAAGATCCCACAACTAAGACCCGATGCAGCCAAATGAATAAATAAATAAAATTTTTTTTTAAGATGCATGTGACTGCATTTAGGACCCACCCATATAACCCAGAAATAAGCTCCTCCTCTCAAATCCTTAATTTAATCACATCTGAAGAGACCCTTTTTCCAAATAAGGTTACATTCACAGATTCCAGGGATTAGGACGTGGACCTACTTTTTGGGAGGGGGGTTCACTATTCAGCCCAGCACACCCACAGTGCACTTTAGAATTCGACTTCAGACCTCTGAGGACCCATCTTGTATTTAATACCTGGAGCATCCCGCCCCCAGCCTGGGGGGTTCATTCCACTTGTGACATGCCAATCTCTTCTACAGACTTTACCTGCATCAACTGATTTCACTGTCTCTGGGTATAAAACCACAGAGAAATCAAGGCACAGAGGGGTTAAGTAACTCCCCCAAGGACACACAGTAAGTGGCAGAGCCAAGATTCAAACCTGTATGATCTGACTATAGATGTGTGCTCAAACCACCTTATAAGTGTTGTCCCAAATACTTTTTGAGCTTCTGCTATGCTAAGAGCCAGGAAGAAAAAGAACATGCGGCCAGGAGAGCCCATGACAGAGCTGGGGATGGGGATCTGCATCTTGATCTAAGATGGCCTGGATCTCATTTAACTTCTTGTGCTGGTTTTATCAGAGAAACCCTCACCAGTTCGCCCCTAGAAAGCCAGGCACTTGCATGCAGAGCTAAACAGGAGGCAGAGACTCTGCTGCTGGTTGATTGAAACCTGCCTTGCTGCCTCTACAGTGGACTCGGGTGGACTGTTCCATTTGGGGAGCCAGGCACTCCCACTCTCAGCCCTTGGCCACTCTCTCCTGCTGTCACCACAGCTGCTGGGCATGCAGAAACTCAGGCGTGACAGCTTTTCCTCCCTGTTTCTGTCCAGTGGAGTGGAAACCCTCTGGCACCTGGACACCAAGCGTGTGTGGCAGCAGAGAGCTGCACAGTAAATGCAACACTTCTCCTCCAGCCCTCCGGATACAAGCTGACAGATTGGCAACTGGCCGACTGCCAAAGTCCAGCAAGTTCTTGTCAGTTGCTTTCTCACCTGGACACCTGGCTGCCACCTCCTGGAACATCAGGCTGCCTCCTCTAGGAAGGGATGGTGGTCTCTTTCGAAAGACTGTGAGCTTTGAGGTGATCATCAAAGCCATCCTTGGAAACATTCGTAGAGTTGCACTTGTCCAGTTCGGTCTCGGTCTCTGCTAGCCGTATGTGAATTAAATTTTTCTTTTGCTTTTTTCAAATTGCAGTAAAATATCCAAGACATAAAATTTAACATTTTAACCATTTTTAAGTGTACAGTTCAGTGGCATTAAATACATTCATATTACTTTGCAGCCATCACCACCAACCGTCTCTAAAACTTTTTCATCTTCCCAAATTGAAATTCTGTCCCTAATAAACAAATACGCCCATGTCGCCTCCTCCAGCCCTTGGCACTTACCATTCTACTTTATGTCTCTATTCATCTGACTACCCTATGGACTGCATATCAGTGGAACCATACAGTATATGTCTCTTTTTTTAACATCTTGATTGGAGTATAATTGCTTTACAATGGTGTGTTAGTTTCTGCTGTATAACAAAGTGAATTAGCTATATGTATACATATATCCCCATATCTCCTCCCTCTTGTGTCTCCCTCCCACCCTCCCTAACCCACCCCTCTAGGCTGTCACAAAGCACCGAGCTGATCTCCCTGTGCTATGCAGCTGCTTCCCACTAGCTATCTGTTTTACATTTGGTAGTGTATATATGTCCATGCCATTTCTCACTTCGTCCCAGCTTCCCCTTCCCCCTCCCCGTGTCCTCAAGTCCATTCTCTATGTCTGTGTCTTTATTCCTGTCCTGCCCCTACGTTCTTCAGAACCATTCTTTTTTTTTTTTTTTTTTTTTTTAGATTCCATATATATGTGTTAGCATACGGTATTTGTTTTTCTCTTTCTGACTTACTTCACGCTATATGACAGACTCTAGGTCCATCCACCTCACTACAAATAACTCAATTTCGTTTCTTTTTATGGCTGAGTAATATTCCATTGTATATATGTGCCACATCTTCTTTATCCATTCATTTGTCGATGGACACTTAGTTTGCTTCCATGTCCTGGGTATTGTAAATAGAGCTGCAATGAACATTGTGGTAC
Source organism: Delphinus delphis (assembly GCF_949987515.2). Taxonomy (NCBI): domain Eukaryota; kingdom Metazoa; phylum Chordata; class Mammalia; order Artiodactyla; family Delphinidae; genus Delphinus; species Delphinus delphis. The sequence continues at coordinate 10,816,763 of NC_082685.1, forward strand.
ATGACTCTTTGTGAATTATGGTTTTCTTGGGGTATATACCCTGAGAAATGCCACTGCTCACTTCTTGCATTATCCCAGTTCCAGTGGAACCACTATACATGCAGCCTTCTCATACTTCCAAGCCTTTGCTCATGTTGAGTCAGCCTCCTAAATCACCCTTCCCACTTGTTCATCTAGGAGTCATCTCCACTCCCCCAAGTTGAGCTCTGTTCCCTTCATCATGCTCCCAAAGCAAGTGGTACATACATACATACAGCAGAAGTTAAGAGCCCATATTCTGAAACTAGGCTGCCTGGGTTCAAATCCCAGCTCTGCCGTTTACTACCTGTGTGTCTCTGGGCATGTTACAAGCCTCTTTGTGCCTCAGTTTCCTCTTCTGTAGAGTGGAAATAAATAACGGTAGCTTCCTCAAAAAGTCCTTTGAAAGATTAAATGAAACAATTAATGGAATAGTGTTAGCTATTATTAGTATAACCTTTAATACAGTATTTTGAAAGGAAAGAGAGCATGTCACATTTCTATTTATATCTGTATCCCTGATACTGAGAAAAATGGCTGACACATAGTAGGTGCTCAATTAACTGAACTAAACTGAGCTATCACCTGTGTGCTTAAGATGCTGTATTAGGATAGGCTAATTGCTGTAACAAACCACTCCCGAATCTCAGTGGCTTGAAGGATTAGTCCTTGCACACGTCACAGTTTGATTAAAAGGGGGAGGTTGGGCTCTGCTTCACACAGTCATGCAGGGACCCAGGCTCCATCCTTCTCGTGGTTCTGCCATCCTCGAGTCCTCCACTAGATCATCTACAATTGGACACTGGACGGGAGAAGAGAGAGAACATGGAGGATCTTGCAGCTAGTTTCAGGAACCTGGCCTGGGTGTGCCTTACATCACTTCCTCTCCCATCCCATTGGCAAGATTTAGTCTTATGACCCTGTTTTGATGCAAGGGGTGCTGGGAAATATAATCTAGCAGTGTGCCTGGACAGACAAGAACATGGAAATTGGAGAACATCCAGTCTATGCTGAGCCTCTCACCACCAAGCCTGTACTCAATTTTCTCTAGGAGCTCCATGGCTAAATATCTAAGCAACACCAAATCAGTGAAAACTCAAGCCTGTTCTCCAGCCCCCTCCTACTCAATGACACCATGTCTGCCTCACTCACCCAAACAGGACCTTAGAAGCCATCATTGCCTTCTTTCTATCCCTCCCTCCTCTTATCCACATAATCACCATATCTGTTGAGCCCACCTCCTGAATGTCTCTCAGAGGCATGTATCTATTTTTCTCCATCCCCTGCCCTTCCTTAGTTCAGGGTTTATCATCCTTCACCTGGACCACCTGAACCTGTGGTCAACATCCCGTTGGGCTTTCACCTCCAACATCCACTCCTTCTAACCCACTTTCCGAAGTTCTAACTAAACCATCCTCATCTAATATTTAAGTCAAATCATGTCACTTCCCACTTTAGACATCTAAACAGTTGTCTTCAAACCATTTTAAAGCAATGGAACCCTTTCTACCAAATAAATCTTACCTTGAAATAAACTTCTTAATTTTAGAACAATTTTAGACTTATAGAAAGCTTGCAAAGATAATAAAGTTCCCGTATACCCCTCACCCAATTTCCCCTAATGTTACCAAGCTTATATGACCACAGTACTCTTGTCAAAACTAAGAAATTGACATAAGTACATTACTATTAACTAAACTTCTGTAATGTTATTTGAATCCCAATATGTAAAGCAATAAAAATGAAGCTTTGAAGCAGAAAATGACTTTCCAGAAAGTTCCACCTGCTGCCCCACACCCCACTCCCCCTTGCCATGAGTTAACCCCTAAGGCGCCTCTGTGGAAACCAGTTTGAACTCACTAACCTTAGGACAAAAGACAAACTCTTTGTTGTGGCCACCTTCTGTGGCCCTGGCCCAGCTCACTAGACTTCCTTCTCATTATCCTCCTCCTTTATTCAGTCAGTCAGCAAACATTTATTGAGCATCTGCTATGTGCAAGGCAATTTTCTAGGTACCAGGAACACAATACAAATTTCCAGAACTCATGAAGCTGATAGTCTAAAAGAGGGGAGACAGACCACAGACAATAAACTTAATAAATAAAATATATAGTAAGTAAATCGTGGTGAGTGCTATAGAGAAAACTAAAGCCAGGAAGGAGCAGAGGGAATGCTGGGGCGGGGGTGCAATTTTAAACAAGATGGTCATGGGAGTTCCCTGGTAGTCCAGTGGTTAGAACTCTGCGCTCTCACTGCTGAGGGCCCGGGTTCAGTCTCTGGTTGGGGAACTAAGATCCCACAAGCTGCGTGGCACAGCCAAAAAAGAAAAAAATAAACAGGATGGTCATGGAAGTCCTGACTGAAGAATTAAAAGGATTATACTGACTGCTTCAGTGTCAAGAATAGACTGAAGGGAGGCTTCCCTGGTGGCACAGTGGTTGAGAGTCCGCCTGCCAATGCAGGGGACACGGGTTCGTGCCCTGGTCCGGGAAGATCCCACATGCCGCGGAGTGACTGGGCCCGTGAGAAAAGAATAGACTGAAGGGAGAACAATACTCAGTATTTTGTAATAGCCTATAAGGACAAAGAATCTGAAAAAGAATAGATATATATGTATGTATAACTGAATCACTTTGCTGTAAACCTGAAATTAACACAACATTATAAATCAGCTATACTTCGATTTAAAAAAAGGATAGACTGAAGGGTGTATGGAAGCAGAGACATTATTTGGGAGGTGACTGGAAGGATGGATCTACCATCGACTAAGATGGGAAGGGGACGGGGTCAGGGGTAGGTTAGGAGCTCAGCTTTGAACATGCTGTTTTACATGTCTGAGTAGAGATGTTGTGTTGGCCATTGAGTATTCGGAGTCTGAAGTTAAGAAGAAAAGACAGGGCTGGAAGTACAAATGTGGGAGTCATCAGCCTTCGGAGGTTATTTATAGCCACGAAAGTGGATAAGGGAGTGGATGTAAAAGGGCACCAAGGACTGAGCCTGGGGTTGGCTCTCCATCATTAAAGATGGGGGAAGATGAGGAGGATCTAGCAAAGGAGACTGAGATGGAGCAAATGAAAGGAGTATGCGACCTGGACGCTGTGTGCGAAGGCATTTAGTACAGTAGGAGGGAATGATTTTTTTTTGTTTTTGGCCAAGCCACGAGGCATGTGGGATCTTAGTTCCCCGACCAGGGATTGAACCCGTGCCCCCTGCAGTGGAAGCACCTAGTCCTAACCACTGGACTGCCAGGGAAGTCCAGGAGTGAATGATTGATAGTGTCACTGATGCCAGTGGGTTTACTCAAAAGAGGAATGAGAATCAGCTGTTAGATTTAGCAGCATGGAGGTCTTTGGTGGTCCTAGCCACTGTTGCTTGAAGGAGAGGTTGAGGCAAAAGGCTATAGGAGGGATTACTAACAGTTTTTTTTTTTTTTTGAAATATAGTTGATTTACAATGTTGTGTTAGTTTCTGGTATACAGCAAAGTGATTCAGTTATATATATATATATATATATATATTCTTTTTCATATTCCTTTCCACTATAGTTTATTACAGGATATTGAATATAGTTCCCTGTGCTCTACAATAGGACCTTGTTGTTATCAGTTCTTTTAAAAAGAGTTTTTGCTGTGAAGGGTGGAGTGGGGAAAAAGGGTGTTAGCTGGTGGGGAAAGTGGAATTGAAAGATTTCTTTTTTAAGATTGGAGCACTAACAGCAGATTTTATGCTGATGGGAATAACCCAGTAGGGAGGAAAAACATGATGATGCTGGAGAAAAAGGAGAGGGTTGGCAGGAGGGACATCTCTCAGCCGCTGGGAGGGGATGGCATTTGGTGTACAAGTGGAATGTTTTGTTTTAGATGGAAGCATATACAAGTCATCTATAGAAATATAAGGGAAGGCACTATATGGGCTGGAAGGTGGGGAGTAAATGTAGTGGTGGGTGCTTGCAGAAGTTCTATTCTAATGCTCTATTTTCTTACGATTTATCAAGGACAGGTTCGTGAGCAACAAATTCAAGTATGTTCAGTAATTATTTGTAGGATGTTAACTCTGTATCAGGCACTGTGCTGGGGATTGGGGTATAGCTGCCAACAAAGGCACAGCTAAGCACCTGCGGTATTTCTATTTCCTGTCCAGTAGAAGACATCGGACATACACACGTGAGATTGTTAGGACCAGCAAGTCAAAATCAGGAAGGATGCTTATCTATTCCTCTCCCCCGTCTCCCACCACCTCATCTTCCTCTTGCTGGATTTTGCCTTTTGCCCTCCCCACAACACATCTTAGAACCCTCTTCACCCCACTTCCTATCACGGTCCCATCCATACTCCCAAAGCCAACACTCTCTTTCAAGAGAGCAAAGTTCCAAAGAATCAAGATTGTATCAATGGGTCCGTCTCCATGGCAACAATCATGAATGAGCCAAGCAAGGTAACCCTGGGTGATAGCGTGAAGAAGTGGTCTGTTGCCACGGAGATGTGCTGAATGGAAAGGCCCCTACTAGTAGGTATGTCATCAAGATGGATCAGTCAGCATGAAGTCGGTGTGCCTATTTTCATCTTGGAGTTACAAAAATACATTTTAATAAAGCTCACGATCCGCCTCATTCCTCCCCTCTCCCTCCCACTTCTTCTTCACCCTTCATCCTGCAACTCAACCCAAGCTCACCAGGTCTCCTTCAAATCCCTCAAGGACACCCCAGGTTGGGGCTGTTCCCTCACCACATGACTCCCTCCCTGGGCCAAACTGGTCCTCCTTTGACCAACTACTATCTTCTCTTTAGGAACCAACAATAGCCTCAAAAGCCATGAGTTGATGGAAGAGACACTAACTACATTCTTTGGGGCAAGAACAGTTGATAAACTGGACCAGCTTACCTTACATGTACAAGGGTTCTCTCAGTGGGTAGACCAGTTCTCCATCAAGGAACTGACATTAATACCACATGTACAGTGGCATCATCTGAACACACTGGTGATGCTGAACGTACACCCTTAGTACCACTTGGAAGCAATTTGTAAAAGCCCAGGATTCAGTGCCTATGAAGATACCTTTGAAGAGCTTTGAGTCGCTGAAGCTCACTCAAGATCTTTTTATCCTACTCGAAGTGCATTTCTTCATTTATTTCTTCATTCATTGGTTCTTTTCCTTGTTCAGCCATATTTATTGTTATAGCAAAGGACTAGAAATAACTCAAGTATCCAATAACTCAGTAGGGAATTATTAAATTATGGTACCTCCATCCCACGGGATTCCATGAAGGCATTAAAAAAGGAAGAAACAGATCTCTGGGTACCATTGAGAGCTTAGCACTTACAGAGCACCTACTGTATAAAAGGCACCATTCTAAATACTGTTCTAAAATGCCTATCAACTCCTTAATTCTATAATAAGCTTGTAAGGTAGATCTTGTCATATTCCTATTTTACAGATGGGGAAATAGGAATCTCTGTATCCAAGTTATATTGTCGAGTGAAAAGAGCAAGTTTCCTCCTGGTACATATAGCAGTTACAATTTGCTTGTAAATGCATGAACTATTTCTGAAAGATTCCATAAGAAACTAATAATTGTGTTTGCCTCTGTAGAGGGACGCTGAGTGACTTGGAAGTGGGTGTCCAGAGAAAACTTACTTTCCACAGTAAATGCTCTATGCTTTTCTGAATCACAGACCACATATGTTTATAATCTTCCACAAAACCAAACAGAAAATAGTCGTTGCCCTTGTCTGTTCAGGCTATAACAGAATACCATAGACAGGGTGGCTTATAAACCACAGACATTTATTTCTCATAGTTTGGGAGGCTGGGAAGTCCAAGATCAAGGTGACAGCAGATTTAGTGTCTGTTGAGCACCCATTTCCTGGCTCATAAATGACTGTCTTTTCACTGTATCTTCACACAGGGCAAGTGAGCTCTCTGAGGTGTCTTATAAGGGCACTAATCCCATTCATGAGAGCCCCACCTTCATGACCTCATCAGCTCCCAAGGGCCCCCACCTCCAAATACCATCACATTGGGCATTAGGATTTAACATACAAATCTTGGAGGGACACATTCAGTCCATGGCAGTTATTAAGTTGTACTGTGTGCCAGATGCTCCTAGATTTTAGAAAAACATGGTTGAGCAAAATATTTTACTGTTGAGGAAAGTGAGGCACAGAGAATTTAAGTGACTTGCCCAAGTGGCAGAGCTGGGATTCAAAACCAGACAGTCTGGATGCAGGATTTATGCAGAAAAAGAAAAGTGTAACAGAAGCTCTGTGCATGTGCACGTGTGTGTGTGTGTATGCATGCATGTGTGCACATACAAGCTCACAGTGGGTGTTTGCATGTGATTGTATGTGCATGTGTGTGAGCATGTATGTGGGTGTGCATACTCATGCTTGTGTTCTGGGAGAGGAAAGTGGCCAGAGAAGAATCTACAGAAGGTCAAGCCATGTTTTGAGGGTTTGGGCATTTATCGTGAAAGTACAAGGGAACCACGTAAGGATTTAGACAAGGGGTGGATGTGATCAGATTTTTATTTCGGATCACTCTGGCTGAAGTGTGTGGCCAGGATACGAGTGTATGTGAAGGACTCCCCCTGCCTTGGTATGAGGATGCCTGCCCACCCTCTCCACCCAGCACAGTATCAAAGAGCAGAATGGATGTGGAAGCCTCTGGTGAAGCTGAGCAGCCCCACTCTGAAGTCAGGCAGTGGGTATCAAGTGTATCAGCTTCTTGTCCTGCTCAGATCCTGAATTGAAGCTGTCCCACTAATGTGGGGGGTCAGGTTCTCTGCTTCATAAAGCTGGCTTGAGGAAAAAACATCCATCCAGTGGTGTTAATGTGGGCATTGAAACAGAAAGGCAGCGTGGATGAATCCTGACTCTGTCACCTCCTGGCTGTGTGACCCTGAGCAAGTCAGCCAGCCTCTCTGTGCCTCAATTTCCTCATCTGTAAAACGAGGTCCATAATAGCCAACCTCAGGGGGTTGTAAAATATACAGAACGTCATTATCACGGTAAGGATCATGAGGATGCTATGTTACCAGACCATCACCTAGGTTCCAACCAGTTCCCCCTCTTGCAAGCTGTGTGACTTGGAACAGGTTCCTGAACCTCTCTGAGCCTAATTTGTTTTCATCTATTCAATGGGGATAATAATACTCCTACTTCCTAGAATTATGTAGATAATTAATTGAAATAATCCATGTATAGCTCTTAGAACAGCTCCTGGCTTCCTGTAAATGCTCGATAAATATTAGAGACCATTAATAATGATTATATCATCCTCCTCATTATCTTCTTTATCATCTTCATCTTTATCATCAACACTATTACTAAGGGCCTCTCATTCCCTACCTCACCATTTTGCCAATTTTCTTGGAATGGAACTCCACACATTTCCCATCAAGGTGACCATGTTCAGGGTCAATGACACATCCCTGGGGATTCGTTAGCTCCTTTCTTGAAAGCACTTTGGAGCTGCATGTGCTTTGCAGGCTGGAAACATCGCTGGGCTTGGATGCTATCTAAGCCAACACCAGTTCCTTTGGCCTGAAGGAACTGAAGGACACAAAAGATAGGTCCCTCATGTGTTCTCTCCCTGCCCACCTCTGCTCTGCTCTGGGCCATTTCCTGTCCTGTTTGGGGCAGCCTGGACTGCTTGCCACTTTCAGCTTTCTCGAGAGAGGACATCTTCCCAGTGGAAGGCCTGTAAGCACATACCTGGTGCTGTTATTTAAAAGGCAACAATTAGCTCAAGAGTCAGCACCGAGAAGCTTGTCCTTAAAATTAGCAGGAGTCATCCCATCAGAGGGCCACCATTACTTAGTTCTTTTGACTCCATACGTTTCCCCAGGTGGCATGCAGCTGAACACAGGGCAGAGATCGGCTCTGCTCTCAGGTGGCCTGCCCCACTTCTCCGAGCCTCAGGTGGGAACTGTGATAATTCTTTCTTTAATGGACACTTGTATAGCTTACTTGAAACTTACTATTAACCTTTCTATGTTTGTGTGTGAATATGTGCACATTTGTGTGTCCCTGTGTGCGTGTGACTATGAACCTGTTCTGTGCACTTTACAAATATTAATGTATTTTTGTCCTCCCAACAACCCATTTCATAGATGATAAGACTGAGGCACAGAGAGGTTAAGTTACTGCCCTAAGGTCACACAGCTGGTGAGTGGAGGGGCCAAGATTGATCACACGTACTTCTCCACCCTTGTAATGGTCCCCAATTACAATTTTGTGAGCCTAGCCATGTTCACACATCATATATTTTTCAAACTAAAATAAATAAACAGCTCTGCTCTAGGTTCCCCTCATGCTCATCCAGGATTAGTTGACTCTGTGACATGGGCTCAAACAAAGCAAATCACAGAAGACCTAGACCGAAATGATCTGGGTTCAGATTCTGGCTCTCTCACTTCCTGGCTGAGAGCCTTCTCTGAACCTGTTTTTTCATCTGTAAAATGGGGGTGATTATAATCTACACTTTGTCAAACTGTTGTGAGCCTTAAAATGAGTTCGTATGTGTGAAGCTCCTAGAATGTTCCAGGCACAGGGCAAGCACTTACATCAACATCTATCTATATATTATCTATCTATCTATCTATCTATCTATCTATCATCTATCAATTGATTTATTGAACACCTATTATGTGCCAGGCACTGTTTTAGGTGATGCGGAGACCTCATCACTCTTATGATCTTCCCGGGGGGCATATACTATAACAGTGGTGTGCTAAAAGGAGGGGTTGCCATGGGAAAAACAGTAAAATTGGGTAAAGAAAGTTAAGAATGTTGAGTAGGGGTACGGGATGCAGTATTCAATGGGATGGTCAGGGTAGGCTTCATAGGGAAGGTCATTTGAGCAGACTACCAGGGTGTTGGCATCTATTACTGCCATTCAGTGGTACTAATATGAGTTTGAATTTCATTTGGGGGAAGTTTCACTTGCTCCCATGAATTGGCCTGAGATCCAAAACTTGGTTGAGGAAGCAGGACCCTTGGGTTCCTTGTTGTTCCTGTATCTCATATAATATATTTACTAAGATCCTAGCCTGGGGAACCCATCCCCCTTCTCCACCTCCACTGGGAGTAGGGGCTTTCTCTCCAGCTTACCTGCCTGGTCATAGGGAAGGTATGAAGGAAAGGATTCCAGAGTCATCTTGAAGCTGGTCAGATGGTGGGGAGATGATGATATTTGCTGGTAGGTAGAGAAAAGGCAGTGATGAGGGAAGAGGCTGTGTTAGTTAACACCAGCTGCTATAACAAATAAAACCAAATATCTTTGGCTTAAGAGTATACGTGAGTGAGAAATAAACTACTAAAGTACAACTTGTGAGGGATAGGATGGGGTGGAAGGATAGGATGGGGTGGAAGGGTAGGAGGTGCAAGTATGTTTCTGCTCTATGCAGACTCCATCAAGGCTGATGGAGTCTCTGCCTTCTTCAACATGTGGCTTCTAAGGTTACCCTAAGAGTCCACATCCAGCCAGCAAGTGGGCGAAAGGGAGAGTGCAGTGGGAGGTATTTACAGGCTAGGCCAGGAAGTGGTGAACCTCACTTCTGCTCACATTCCATTGGCCAGAATTTAGTCACATGGCCCCACCTAGATTCAAAGAAGGCTGGGAAATGTAGTTTCTGGCTAGGCAGCCATTTCCCAGCCACCCTATGGAAGGGGAATATAAGTCGTTTTTTTTTTTTTTTTTTTTAAAGAAGATGTTGGGGGTAGGAGTTTATTAATTTATTTATTTATTGTTTCTGTGTTGGGTCTTCATTTCTGTGTGAGGGCTTTCTCTAGTTGTGGCAAGCGGGGGCCACTCTTCATCGCAGTGCACGGGCCACTCACTGTTGTGGCCTCTCCCATGGCGGAGCACAGGCTCCAGACGTGCAAGCTCAGTAGTTGTGGCTCATGGGCCTAGTTGCTCCACGGCATGTGTGATCCTCCCAGACCAGGGCTCGAACCCGTGTCCCCCGCATTAGCAGGCAGATTCTCAACCACTGCACCACCAGGGAAGCCCGGGAATGTAAATCTTAATTGGGCAGATTGGCACCACGTTTGTACCAGGGATTTAGTTCACTTCCCACCCATCCTCCAACTCACTGTATACCACGCACTGTACTAAGTATCAACTCATCTCATGTCACATTACTGTTCAGTGATCACTATTATTAGCCACCCTTTATAGACAGTAAAACTGAAGCCCAGAGTAGTTAAGTAACTTACCCAAGGTCACACAGCTAGGAAGTGGCAGAGCTGGAATTGGAATCCAGTCAGTCTGGCTGCAAAGCCCCAAGCTTAGCACAAATTCATTATGCTAGTTGGAGGCAGAGAAGTCCAAAAATTGGCATAATCCACTTTTTGGTCAGGAAGGAACTGACGACTTGTAAAAAATGAGTCCCGATTCAAATATCTCACCCCAGAGCAACTGTGGTCCTTTGGGTCCTCATTCTTATTAATAAGGTTCTAGATCAGAGTTTTCTCAGCAGCAACACAGTTGACATTTAGGACCATATCATTCTTTCTGTCTTGTTCATTGTAGGATGTGTAACAGCATCCCTGACCACCACCCACTAGACCCCAGTAGTAGCACCCCCCAGTTGTATCATCAAAATGTCTCCAGATATTTCCAAACGTCCCCAGGGAGCTGAAATTGCCCCTGATTGAGAACCACTGTTCTAGATTGTTAAATATTATCCTACAATATCGTGCAAGTCCAAGGCAGAGTGACTTTCAAATTGCCAACCTTATTTTTTAAATGCAGGATTTCATAAAGTCCACGAGCAGGACGGTAGCAAACCCCTGAAATCACACCCTAAGTCATTAACAGACAATCTACGACCACACCACCCTGAACGCACCAGATCTCGGAAGCTAAACAGGGTTGGGCCTGGTTAGTACTTGGATGGGAGACATTTAACAGATGGGACCCGAACATTGTTCATCTAGTTAAAAATTGACAAGGACGAAGACACCATAAGCTCTTGAAAATTAAGAGAGTGGTTTGAATATCAAAGTATCAAGACAGGGGTAATTGGTGAAACCCCTGGGAATTGAAAATGAAAATAATCCTCTTGAAAATTCATGGTGCAGAAATCAAAAGTGAAGTGTGGGATGTTATGTGTGATCAGGCATTTTTACCGGGGAAATTGCATGCACACACACGCACACCTGCTTGAGTATGTGGGCCAAGCACTGTGCATCCTACTGACCTTCCGGGTAAAGCAGGAATCAATGGATTATTTTTTTTCTAATGAGTAGTATCATTGCTCACTTCTAATGGGTGCTTACTTAATATTCTACTGTGAGTAGGTTTCTTTACTATCCCCATTTCATAGATGAGGAAACTGAGGCTCAGAAAGATGGACTAACTCTCCCAGGGCTATGCAGAGCCAGGATTTAGACCCTGCCAGGCTCCAGGTGCCATGTTTTTAGCCGTTAGGCTCCATGGCTGCCCTGATCCTGAAAGGTCCCCCCACTTCTGGAATCTTCTAATCTTGCTCCCCATGGCCCTTTCCTATTGATCTGGGGCATGGAGATGTGAGGTGGTCTTGGCATGGTGAGGGGCCCGCCTTTGCCTGAAGAAAGCAAGAAAGGAGATTGTCAGGGCTTGTTTAGAACTCAGGGTGCCTGTAGGTCTGTGTAAAAATGAGAAACAGAGGCAGGCTCACTAGAGGGTTTGGCTGCTTGGCCTTGGGACGGGAATTTGGGGACATTCTTCTAAGACAAAGAATAAACTGACTCAGGTTCATTTTGCTGCTTGCTCTCCAAGCCCTGCGTCTCTTCTGCTTTCTTTTTTTTTTTTCCTTCTCATTTTTGGATCCGGACATCTGCTGACTCATCTCTCCAAGCAAGGAAGGAGAGAGGAAGTCGGAATTGTTCATTGACCGTTTTCCTTCTTCAGTGAGTCAGCTGTGATTCACATTTTAATTAATGAAGGAGAAAAACCCAATCGGTTCTAAGGCATGTGTCCAATCACCCATACCTCCAGGCTGGTTATATTCATAAGAATAACCCCCACAAAATGTGGGATGCCCTTAATTAAACTACAGTTTGTTCCCTCTGTTACTCCTGAGAACTCCACCAGGCCCTCCAAATTCCGGGTCCCCAGTGGAACTCCCGGATCCAGAAGCAGCTGATCTGAGCCCCAAAGCAGCAGGGCTAATTCCTGCAGAGTTAGTCTGAGGTCAGAATGAGAAACGGGGTGTCGAGCCCTCCTGGGACAGCAAAGGATCATGGGAATGTGATAGCCTTTCCTGAGTTGGTCTTTGGCTCTAATCCCAGCCTCAAGCTCTGATTCTCCCCTCCCCGGCTCCCGATACCTTGGGGCCTGAAATTTGTCAGAGTCGATAGCAGGGGTGGTTTCAAAGCTTTTGGTTTGCCGGGGGAAGGAGAGAAGTTCAGATCACCGTGACCGCTACTTCCTGAGGGCTTACTAGGCATCAGGCGGTACGCTCAGCACTTTTCATGAATGGTCACATTTAATCCTGCCGCTGTCCGTAAGAAGAAAAAGCTTTTATAGAATTCTCCATTCTCCCAGTGAGGAAACTGAGGCACCTACCTGCAAGGCTGGGAAATGGAATCTAGCTAAGTGCCCGGGAAGAAGAAGCAAAAAGCAGTCTCTGCTGCAGGTCTTCACGACAGCCAAGCTCCACACTTTGATCCGTGTCACCTCCTTACAAGTCCTACCTTAGGGCAGCTTTAAGAGACGCCCCTATCTTCTTCCACCCACCTCCCCTGTTTCTTGGACTTCCTGCCCTGAGGACTTGTTCTTGCCTTAAAATGGGGTGAAGCAGGAACCTGGCAGAATGTCTTGCCCCTAATTTGAAATCTGATTTGGAAAAGGCAGCAGAGTATTCCTGCCTCCTGAGGTGAGGAAACCTAGAATTGAATCCTGCCTCTCCAGAGACCTTTGTCTCAGAAACTGGGGGCTTTAGGAACCATCAGATAGATGGGCAGGCTTCATGGTCAGCCATTCCCCCTTTCATCAGTCAAGGTCCCCACAGGAAACAGAATCCACCCACCAAGTGGTTTCAGATGAAAAGCGTGTCATGAAGAAACTCCCTAAGAGGTGAGGGCAGGTCGAGGAAACAGGTCATGGATGTTGAGATCCCGTGAAGGAAGTCATTGCTGTCCCTACACTCCTGGAACCCCATAAAGGCAGAGCCACACAGGGAGGACTAGGCTCAGAACCAGGGAAAGGGTACGGAGGAAATACTCCAACCTCTCTCCCTCATCTTCTACCGGTGCCTCCCACTGGCCAACCCAACAGGAACCAGAACCAAGTATTCTGGGAGATATAGTCCCCAGGGCTGACCTTGGCAGGGCAAGAGCAAGCTAGAGAATGGATCTGGGGGGCAAACGGGGAATAATCAGCACACACCAGTGTGTGACCAACTAACGTGCCCCCGATGATGTAATGCACTCTATAATGCGACTATCGAACTGCACGATACAGCAGAGTAGCCACTAGCTACACATGGCTACTTAAATATAAATGTAAATCAATGAAAATTAAATCAAACGAAAAATTTAGTTGCTTAGTCACATTTTAATTCATGGCTGTTGGCTGCCATATTGGATAGCTCAGAATAGAATGTTCCTGAAATGTTCACAGAACGTTTCATGGGCTGGCATGGCTCTGATGTAACCTGAGGCCCTGCAGGTTATGAGATGGAATAGAAGGGAGTCAGGGGTGAGACTGGACAATGAAAGAGGCGGTTTTGAAGCGGGGCAGAGTGTAGATCGGTGGGGAGGAGATTCTCTAGATAAAGGAGCGGAGGGAGAAGCAGGGAGGCTGAATGAGCAGCTTTGCTGGGATAGAGGCTTTACCCCTTGGGGCAGAGTAGAGTCAGAAAGCTTCAGTTCAGGGTCAGCTCTGAAACTTAACCAGTGTGTGATCTCAGAGAAGACACTTGGCTTCTTGCAACCTCAGTTTGCCCATCATCGAAGTGGGTGTCAGCTCATCTTCCATGATGATGATGCCCATGAACGGGGCTCTGGAAAAGTAAGACTGTATAAAGTGTTCATTGTTGCCATGTTGGGAAGTGATCACTGAGGCCAGAACGGCACAAGAAAACCTTTCCTGCACGGTGTCCCTTTCGCTGGACCTTCAGTATCCCTCAATGCTTCTTCATCATTAGTCAACGCCTTATTAAATTCACCCCACATCTGCTTCCCACCTTTCCATGATTCCTTGGGATCTTGCCAACTTTTCCTTGAGGTGTTGGTAGTCACTTTTTTTTTTTTTTTTTTTTTTTTTGCGGTATGCGGGCCTCTCACTGTTGTGGCCTCTCCCGTTGCGGAGCACAGGCTCCGGACGCGCAGGCTCAGCGGCCATGGCTCACCGGCCCAGCCGCTCCGCGGCATGTGGGATCTTCCCAGACCGGGGCACGAACCCGTGTCCCCTGCATCGGCAGGCGGACTCTCAACCACTGTGCCACCAGGGAAGCCCGGTAGTCACTTTTATGAACTCCCTTCCTTTCCATTTTCCTGGCATCATCGTCTCTTTTTTGTTTCCTTTTTCTCCTCTGTCTCAGAGATGTCCATGTCCCATCACTTTCCCAAGCCTGGGACGTATGGCAGAGTAGTTAGAATGAATGGAACAGGGGATCAAAACCCAGCTCAGCCATGTACTAGCTGTGTGAGCTTGGAGCACTGATTTAACCTCTCTGATCTGGAACGTATACCAGATACTTTCCACCCTACCTCATAGGGTCGTCGTGAGGATTGGATAAAATAATGCATACCACCTGACCCACAGCGAGCACTGAACAAATGTTAGCTTCTTTCTCAATCTGTGGGTTTTAGCTTTATATTTAGAAGTAGAACGTACAAAGAGAAAATCACATGTATATGAATACAGTTTGAATAATTTTCAACAACCGAACGTACTCATGTAACCAGCACACAATTCAAGAAACAGAACACCCTTAAGCCCCAGAAACCCTCTCGTTCACCTCCAGTTGCCAGTAACCCCATCCTGCTATGGTACAGCATAGATTATTCTTGCTTCTTCTTTTTTTTTTTAACACCTTTACTGCAGTATAATTGCTTTACAATTTTGTGTTAGTTGCTGCTGTATAACAAAGCGAATCAGCTATACATATATCCCCATATCTCGTCCCTCTTGGGTCTCCCTCCCACCCACCCTATCCCACCCCTCTAGGTGGACACAAAGCACCAAGCTGATCTCCCTGTGCTATGCAGCTGCTTCCCACTAGCTTTTTTTTTTTTTTTTTTTTTTTGCTGTACTCGGGCCTATCACTGTTGTGGCCTCTCCCGTTGCAGAGTACAGGCTCCGGACGCGCAGGCTCAGCAGCCATGGCTCACGGGCCTAGCCGCTCCACGGCATGTGAGATCTTCCCGGACCGGGGCACGAACCCGTGTCCCTGCATCGGCAGGTGGACTCTCAACCACTGCGCCACCAGGGAAGCCCTAGCTATCTATTTTACATTTGGTAGTGTATATATGTCCATGCCACTCTCTCACTTTGTCCCAGTTTACCCTTCCCCCTCCCCGTTTCCTCAAGTCCATTCTCTAGTAGGTCTGTGTCTTTATTCCCGTCCTGCCCCTAGGTTCTTCATGACCTTTTTTTTTTTTTTTTAGATTCCATATATATGTGTTAGCATACGGTATTTGTTTTTCTCTTTCTGACTTACTTCGCTCTGTATGACAGTCTCTAGGTCCATCCACCTCACTACAAATAACTCAATTTCATTTCTTTTTATGGCTGAGTAATATTCCATTGTATAGATGTGCCACATCTTCTTTATCCATTCATCTGTCGATGGACACTTAGGTTGTTTCCATGTCCTGGCTCCTGTAAGTAGAGCTGCAGTGAACATTGTGGTACATGACTCTTTTTGAATTATGGTTTTCTCAGTGTATATGCCCAGTAGTGGGATTGCTGGGTCATATGGTAGTTCTAGTTTTAGTTTTTTAAGGAACCTCCATACGGTTCTCCATAGTGGCTGTATCAATTTACATTCCCACCAACAGTGCAAGAGGTTTCCCTTTTCTCCACACCCTCTCCAGCATTTATTGTTTGTAGATTTTAATGATGGTCATTCTGACTGATGTGAGCTGATACCTCATTGTACTTTTGATTTGCATTTCTCTAATGATTAATGATGTTGAGCATTCTTTCATGTGTTTGTTGGCAATCTGTATGTCTTCTTTGGAGAAATGTCTATTTAGGTCTTCTGCCCATTTTTGGGATGGGTTGTTTGTTCTTTTGATATTGAGCTGAATGAGCTGCTTCTAAATTTTGGAGATTAATCCTTTGTCAGTTGCTTCGTTGGCAAATATTTTCTCCCATTCCGAGGGTTGTCTTTTCGTCTTGCTTATGCTTCCCTTTGCTGTGCAAAAGCTTTTAAGTTTCATTAGGTCTCATTGTTTATTTTTGTTTTTATTTCCATTTCTCTAGGAGGTGGGTCAAAAAGGATCTTCCTGTGATTTATGTCATAGAGTGTTCTGCCTATGTTTTCCTCTAAGAGTTTTATAGTGTCTGGCCTTACATTTAGGTCTTTAATCCACTTTGAATTTATTTTTGTGTATGGTGTTAGGGAGTGTTCTTTTATGTGTAGCTGTCCGGGTTTCCCAGCACCACTTATTGAAGGGGCTGTCTTTTCTCCATTGTGTATTCTTGACTTCTTGATCAAAAACAAGGTGACCATCTGTGTGTGGGTTTATCTCTGGGCTTTCTATCCTGTTCCAGTGATCTATATTTCTGTTTTTGTGCTAGTACCATACTGTCTTGATTACTGTAGCTTTTTAGTGTAGTCTGAAGGCTGGGAGCCTGATTCCTCCAGCTCTGTTTTTCTCTCTCAAGGTTGCTTTGACTATTCGGGGTCTTTTGTGTTTCCATACAAATTGTGGAATTTTTTGTTCGAGTTCTGTGAAAAATGCCATTGGTAGTTTGATAGAGATTGCATTGAACTTGTAGATTGCTTTGGGTAGTATAGTCATTTTCACAATGTTGATTCTTCCAATCCAAGAACATGGTATATCTCTCCATCTGTTTGTACCATCTTTAATTTCTTTCATCAGTGGCTTATAGTTTTCTGCATACAGGTCTTTTGTCTCCTTAGTTAGGCTTATTCCTAGGTATTTTATTCTTTTTGTTGCAATGGTAAATGGGAGTATTTCCTTAATTTCTCTTTCAGATTTTTCATCATTAGTGTATAGGAATGCAAGAGATTTCTGTACATTAATTTTGTATCCTGCTACTCTACCAAATTCATTGATTAGCTCTAGTAGTTTTCTGGTAGCATCTTTAGGATTCTCTATATTTAGTATCATGTCATCTGCAAACAGTGACAGCTATACTTCTTCTTTTCCGATTTGGATTCCTTTTATTTCTTTTTCATCTCTAATTGCTCTGGCTAAAAAATCCAAATCTATGTTGAATAATAGTGGTGAGAGCGGGAAACCTTGTCTTGTTCCTATCTTAGTGGAAATGGTTTCAGTTTTTCACCATTGAGAACAATGTTGGCTGTGGGTTTGTCATATATGGCCTTTATTATGTTGAGGTAGGTTCCCTCTATGCCTACTTTCTGGAGAGCTTTTATCATTAATGTGTGTTGAATTTTGTTGAAAGCTTTTTCTGCATCTGTTGAGATTATCATATGGTTTTATCCTTCAATTTGTTAATATGGTGTATCACATTGATTGATTTGTGTATATTGAAGAATCCTTGCATTACTGGGATAAACCCCACTTGATCATGGTTGTATAATCCTTTTAATGTGCTGTTGGATTCTGTTTGCTAGTGTTTTGTTGAGGACTTTTGCATCTATCTTCATCAGTGATATTGGCCTGTAGTTTTATTTCTTTGTGATATCTTTGTCTGGTTTTGGTATCAGGGTGATGGTGGTCTCGTAGAATGAGTTTGAGAGCCTTCCTCCCTCTGTTATATTTTGGAAGAGTATAAGAAGGATAGATGTTAGCTCTTCTCTAAATGTTTGATAGAATTTGCCTGTGAAGCCATCTGGTCCTGGGCTTTTGTTTGTTGGAAGATTTGTAATCACAGTCTCAACTTCAGTGCTTGTGATTGGTCTGTTTATATTTTCTATTTCTTCCTGGTTCAGTCTCAGAAGGTTGTGCTTTTCTAAGAATTTGTCCATATCTTCCAGGTTGTCCACTTTATTGGCATATAGTTGCTTTTAATAAGTTTCCTTATTTATTTTCATTTTGGATGATCTGTCCATTGGTAAAAGTGGGGTGTTAAAAAGTCCCCTACTCTGATTGTGTTACTGTCGATTTCCCCTTTTATGGCTGTTGGCATTTGCCTTATGTATGGAGGTGCTCCTATGTTGGGTGTATAAATGTTTAAAATTGTTATATCTTCTTCTTAGATTGATCCCTTGATCATTATGTAGTGTCCTTCTTTGTCTCTTGTAATAATCTTTATTTTAAAGTCTACTTTGTCTGATATGAGAATTGCTACTCCAGCTTTCTTTTGATTTCCATTTTCATGGAATATCTTTTTCCATCCCCTCACTTTCAGTCTGTATGTGTCCCTAGGTCTGAAGTGGGTCTCTTGTAGACAGCATATATATGGGTCTTGTTTTTGTATCCATTCAGCCAGTCTATGTCTTTTGGTTGGAGCATTTAATCCATATACATTTAAGGTAATTATCGATACGTAAGTTCCTATTACTATTCCCTTAGTTGTTTTGTGTTCGTTTTTGTAGATCTTTTCCTTCTCATGCCTAGAGAAGTTCCTTTAGCATTTGTTGTAAAGCTGGTTTGGTGGTGCTGAATTCTCTTAGCTTTTGCTTGTCTGTAAAGGTTTTAAGTTCTCCATCGAATCTGAATGAGATCCTTGCTGGGTAGAGTAATCTTGGTTGTAAATTTTTCCTTTTCATCACTTTAAATATGTCCTGCCACTCCCTTCTGGCTCGCAGAGTTTCTGTTGAAAGATCAGCTGTTAACCTTATGGGGATTCCCTTGTATATTATTTGTTGCTTTTCCCTTGCTGCTTTTAATATTTTTTCTTTGTATTTAAGTTTTGATAGTTTGATTAATATGTGTCTTGGCCTGTTTCTCCTTGGATTTATCCTGTATGGGACTCTCTGCGCTTCCTGGACTTGGTTGACTATTTCCTTTCCCATATTAGGGAAGTTTTCAACTATAATCTCTTCAAATATTTTCTCAGTGCGTTTTTTTTTTTTCTCTTCTTCTTCTGGGACCCCTATAATTCTAATGCTGCTGTGTTTAATGTTGTCCCAGAGGTCTCTGAGACTGTCCTCAATTCTTTTCATTCTTTTTATTTATTCTGCTCTGCAGTAGTTATTTCCACTATTTTATCTTCCAGGTCACTTATCCATTCTTCTGCCTCAGTCATTCTGCTATTGATTCCTTCTAGAGAATTTTTAATTTCATTTATTGTGTTGCTCATCATTGTTTGTTTGCTCTTTCATTCTTCTAGGTCCTTGTTAAACATTTCTTGTATTTTCTCCATTCTGTTTCCAAGATTTTAGATCATCTTTACTATCATTACTCTGAATTCTTTTTCAGGTAGGCTGCCTATTTCCTCTTCATTTGTTTGGTCTGCTGGGTTTTTGCCTTGCTCCTTCATCTGCTGTGTGTTTCTCTGTCTTCTCATTTTGCTTAACTCACTGTGTTTGGGGTCTCCTTTTCTCAGGTTGCAGGTTCATAGTTCCCATTGTTTTTGGTGTCTGCCCCCAGTGGGTAAGGTTGGTTCAGTGTGTTGTGTAGGCTTCCTGGTAGAGAGGACTGGTGCCTATGTTCTGGTGGATGAGGCTGGATCTTGTCTTTCTGGTGGACAGGACTGCATCCAGTGGTGTGTTTTCGGGTGTCTGTGAACTTATGATTTCAGGCAGCCTCTCTGCTAATGGGTGGGGTTGTGTTCCTGTCTTGCTAGTTGTTTGGCATAGGGTGTCCAGCACTGTAGCCTGCTGGTTGTCAGGTGAAGCTGGGTCTTAGCATTGAGATGGAGATCTCTGGTAGAGCTTTCACCATTTGATATTACATGGGGCTGGGAGGTCTCTGGTGCACCAATGTCCTGGACCTGGCTCTCCCACCTCAGAGGCTCAGGCCTGACACCCACCGGAGCACCAAGACCCTGTCAGCCATGCGGCCCAGAAGAAAAGGGAGGGAAAAAAGAAAGAAAAATAATAATTAAAATAAAATAAAATAAGTTATTAAAGTTTAAAAAATTAAAATATTATTAAAAATTTTTTAAGTAATTTATAAATAAGGAAGATAGAAAAGAACAACCAAAGCAAAAAACATATCCACCAATGATAACAAGTGCTAAAAACTATAAAAAAAATAAAATAAAATAAAAGGACAGACAGAACCCTAGGACAAATGGTAAAAGCAAAGCTATACAGACAAAATCACACAAAGAAGTGTACACATACACACTCACAAAAAGAGAAAAAGGAAAAAATATGTATATATTTTTTTAAAAAAGGAAGAGAGCAACCAAATCAATAAACGAATCTACCAGTGATAATAAGCTCTAAATTCTAAACTAAGATAAACATAAAACTAGAAACAAATCAGATGCAGAAAGCAAACTCCAAGTCTACAGTTGCTCCCAAAGTCCACTGCCTCAATTTTGGGCGTTTATTCATTGTCTCTTCAGGTATTCCGCAGATGCAGGGTACATCAAGTTGATTGTGGAGATTTAATCCGCTACTCCTGAGGCTGCTGGGAGATTTCCCTTTCTCTTCTTTGTTCGCACAGCTCCTGGGGTTCAGCTTTGGATTTGGCCCTGCCTCTGCATGTAGGTCACCTGAGGGCGTCCGTTCCTGCCCAGACAGGACGGAGTTAAAGGAGCAGCTGATTCGGGGCCTCTGGCTCACTCAGGCCGGGGGGAGGGAGGGGTACGGATGCAGGGCGAGCCTTTGGTGGCAGAGTCCTGCATGACGTTGCAACAGCCTGAGGCATGACGTGTGTTCTCCTGGGGAAGTTGTCCCTGGATCACAGGACCCTGGCCGTGGCGGGCTGCACAGGCTCCCGGGAGGGGAGGTGTGGAGAGTGACCTGTGCTCGCACACAGGCTTCTTGGTGGCAGCAGCAGCAGCCTTAGCGTTTCATGCCCGTCTCTG
The DNA here is from genome assembly GCF_949987515.2 of Delphinus delphis. NCBI lineage: Eukaryota > Metazoa > Chordata > Mammalia > Artiodactyla > Delphinidae > Delphinus > Delphinus delphis. The sequence goes on from NC_082685.1 coordinate 10,837,856, forward strand.
GGGTTCGTGCTGCTAGCCGCAGCTGGCGCCTCTCTGTGGCGCTCGTTTAGGTGGTGCTCTGAATCCCCTCTCCTCACGCACCCCAAAACAATGGTCTCTTGCCTCTTAGGCAGTTCCAGACTTTTTCCCAGACTCCCTCCTGGCTAACTGTGGCACACTAGCCCCCTTCAGGCTGTGTTCATGCCGCCAACCCCAGTCCTCTCCCTGGACTCCGACCTCCGAAGCCCGAGCCTCAGCTCCCAGCCCCCACCCGCCCTGGCGGGTGATCTGGCTTATTCTTGAATTGTAAACACATGGGATCATAAGGTGTGCTCTCATTGGCTTCTTTCCCTTGACACTGTATGTGTGGGATCCATCCATGTTGTAGCTGTAGCTGTAGGTCATTCATTCTCATGGCTGTTTATCTACTATGCTGGTGATAGGCATTTGGATACTTTCCACTCTGGGGCTATTACAGAAAAAAGTACTGTTGACACTCCTACTTGTCATTCAGTGACCACAGCTCCCATTTCTATGGGAGGTATTCCTGGGTGGAATTTCTGGGTCATGGGGTGGAATCTGTTTAGCTTTGGCAGAAACTGCCTAACAATTTTCCCAAGTGGTGGAAGCAATTGCAATGCCCACCAGCTGCGGGTGAGAGTTTAGCTTTTGTTTTTATTTTACTCCACAAGTGCCTCTCCTGTAGAAGGTGCCCACTAAATGTCTGGGAATTAAATTGAAAACGTAGTTATCCATTTCCTTGAGAACTTTACTCCATCAGATATCTCATTTGGATCTTCAGGCGCTCCTTCTCCAGGGACACAATGCTCTTTGCTTGCAAACTTGGACAGATCTCCTCTATTTGGAAGACACTCTGCCCCCACCTCCCTCAAGTTGCCACATTCTCTTCCCCCCCTCTTCTCATCTCAGTCTCTCAAGGAGAGGTTTCTCTTCCCCCGCCTCCTTCAGCCTTGCAATCAGCAATGCAATGCAATAAGGCCCTTCAGGAGGCCCACCACGACCTGCTCATCTCCAAATCCACAGACCTTCACGCAACATCTATCCCCTTTTTGTCCCCAGCAAACCCACCCCTCTGTGGCCCTCGTCTTTTCTAGAATCACTTACCTTGCACCTTCTGGGACTCTTGCATCTGCTTCTGCTCCTTTTTATTTAAGAAAACACTGCACTTTAACACAGCTTCAGGAATCACCCAAAATAGAAACGTGCCCTTTTGTGCCATCCTCTACTTCAAATAAAGACAAATAAGAGGAAGAACTGTTCCATGCAAATGTTAAGGCACTTGAGAGGACATTGTGTGAGTGGTAAGAACTTCACATTAAGAGAGAAAAGGCAGGAGAATATCTGTGCCACCCAGGGAGGGGGAAGGACTTCTCAAATTTAAAAGCACAAACTCTAAAGCAAAACAAACAAACAAAAAACTTGATTATATGAAAACTAAGATGTTCTGTTCAAATAAGGACATAATGGGGACACTTTAGTTCCCACATCCAGATCCTAGCTGTACAATGTCCTACAAATCCTTGAGCAAGTTACTCCACCTCTCTGTGCCTCAGTTTTCTCATCGATAAAATGGAGAGAATAGCATCTACCTACGGGCTGTTAGGAGTTTGAAATGAGTTAATATTTATAATCATTTAAAATAACACCTGACTTGTGGTAAGAACTAAAGTAGTGTTTGTAAATAGTGCACAGGATGGATGGTAGAAAAAAAGTGACCAGGGATTAATAGCTCACAGCCGTTCATTATGGGACCCCTAGGCACATGTGACTATTTTTTTCTTTTCCATTATGGTTTATTAGAGGATATTGAATATAGTTCCCTGTGCTATACAGTAGGACCTTGTTGTTTATCCATTCTATATATAATAATTTGCACCTGCTAATCCCAAACTCCTAATCCATCCCTCTCCTACCCCCTCTCTCCTTTGGCAGCCACAAATGTGTTCTCTATGACATGTGACTACTTCCAATGGAAATGAATTAAAAGTAAATACAATTTAAAACTCAGCTTCTCACTCACACTGGCCATATTTTGGGAGCTCAGTATCCACATGCAGCAGATGGCTACCATATTGGGCAGCACTGATCAAGATTATAGGGGGGAATAGTCAACAACAATAACACAGCAACCCCTGCCAAGTGGGGGGATCGGGGGAGGGTTGGACTGGGAGTTTGAGACTAGAAGATGCAAACTATTATACGTAGACTGAGTAAACAACAAGGTACTACTGCATAGCACAGGGAACTATATTCAATATCCTTTAATAAACCATAATGGAAAAAAATATGAAAAAGAATATATATATATACTGAATCACTTTGCTGTACAGCAGAAATTAACACAACATTGTAAATCAACTATACTTCAATAAAACTAATAATAATAACCAAAACCAAAAATAACACAGCAACCCCAAGAGGAAAGCAGGCAAAAAATGGGATCAGACAGGTTAGGGAAGAGAAGTCTGAAAAGCTAATCAGTAGATGACATGGTACTCAAAATCACTTGTAATCAGAAAGATGAAAATGAGAACAGTGAGTATCTCTGCATGCCTCTTAGAGTGGAAAAAATTAGAAAGGTGGTTAAGTCAAGGGTTAGTGGGATTCGGGGACAGAGGAAGATCCTCCCCACTCCTGGGGGCGTGGCCACTCTGGAGGGTCATCGGCAGTGCCTAGTCCAGTTAAGTCCAGACCCACCAACAGTTATGCTCCCAGCCACCCATCTCAGGGAGACTTTCACCGGGTCTGTAAGGATTGAGTATGGGCATATTCACTCCATCGCCATCTATGGAAGAGGATCTGGAGGCCGCCTGGTGTCTGTCCCTGGGGGATGGGGAGGTGGGATGTGGCGGCTGCACCTAGGGAGCCTGGGGACCAGTGAGAGCCCCAGAATGCACGTCTGCTGTTCTGTTTTCATTGGCTGAAAACAGAGAACAACAGAATATTCCTAACTTCATGCCATTCGTGTAAATTTAAAATATATGCACTCAAAATAAAACACGTTTTACAAGAATGCACTCCAATAAGACAAAATTAGACATATCAGTTGTCTCAGGGAAAAAGAATGAAAGTAGAATATGGAGATAAAAAGGAATGAATGATGAATGAACGAACGAACAAACAAGAGAGGGGTATTGCACAGACCAAAGGCAAAGCTATGCCATGAACTGGAAAAGTGATTATCTCAACTCTCTGCAATTCAGGGTTTAAAAAAGGAATTTTAGAAATAGTTTTCCCAAGAGAAGCTAAAATCTAGGTGATACAAGAATGAACTTGAAGAAGATTTGAAAAATCTATGAATGGCAAGAATATAGACTGTACGGGCAGTAGTTATGCTCCTAAATACTCATCTCAGGAAGATTGGACCCAGATCCATGAGGGCAGGTGCTTCTTTTTTTAATTAAAACAAATTTTTTTTATAGAAGTATAGTTGATTTACAGTGTTGTGTTAGTTTCAGGGGTACAGTAAAGTGAATCAGTTATACACATATATGTATGTGTATACATTCTTACATATATATATATATATATATATATATATATATATATATACACACACACACACACACACACATATATGGATTCTTTTTCAGATTCTTTTCCCTTATAGGTTATTACAAAACATTGAGTATAGTTCCCTGTGCTATACTGTAGGTCCTTGTTGTTTATCTATTTTATATATATAGTGTGTATATGTTAATCCCAAACTCCTAATATATCCTTCTCCTTCCTTTCCCCTTTGGTAACCGTAAGTTTGTTTTCTGTGTCTGTGGATCTATTTATGATTTGTACATAAGTTTATTTGTATCATTTTTTAGATTCCACATATAAGTGATATCATATTGTCATATGATATTTGTCTTTCTCTGTCTGGCTTACTTCAGTTAGTGTGATAATCCCTGGGTCCATCCATGTTGCTGCAAATGGCATTATTTCATTCCTTTTTTATGGCTGAGTAATATTCCATTGTGTATATATTCCACATCTTCTTAATCCATGCATCTGTCGATGGACATTTAGGTTGCTTCCATGTCTTGGCTATTGTAAATAGTGTGGGCAGGTGCTTCTTCTAACCAGAGGTCAGGGGTTTGACGACATCCCCCCTCCTCTCCCCTGCTTTCCAACCACGCTAACATCTCCTTCTCATTCTCCTGTCCCCTGCCCCTCCCTCTCATCTGGTAACTTCACTCTTCACCATAAGGTCTCTCCAGCCCCAGGGCCTTTGCACATGTTCCCCTCCTCACCCACCTGGCACATAGTAGTTGCTCCTCTGCAAATATTTATTGACATTCTGATTTCCAGCCAGCTAGAGAAAAATCTAGCTCCTTCTTACACTTAAGTTAGTGGAGGTATAAAATGGGCTGAGGTCCCAGGAGAGGGTAGGTGGGTGTGGTGGAGTTAACCAGGGGCAGCAGTCTGGGGCTCTCGCTGGGCCCTAGGCTCCCTAGGTGTAGCAAAGCCAGACTCAGGACACAGGCATCGCATGTTAGCTGTGTGACTGTAGGCAAGTAGTTAACCCCTCAGTGTCTCGGTTCCCCTGTCAATGAACTGAGTGTAGAGCATTCACCTGGTAAAGATGCTGAGGCATAAAAAGGGATCTCAGTGGGCTTCCCTGGTGGTGCAGTGGTTGAGAGTCCGCCTGCCGATGCAGGGGACACGGGTTTGTGCCCCGGTCTGGGAAGATCCCACATGCCGCGGAGCAGCTGCGCCCGTGAGCTATGGCTGCTGAGCCTGCGCGTCCGGAGCCTGTGCTCCGCAATGGGAGAGGCCACAACAGTGAGAGGCCCGAGTACCACAAAAAAAAAAAAAAAAAAAAAATGGGACCTCAGTATGTAAGGCCATTAGCATATACCTGGCAAAGAGAATAAACTCAATGAATGTTGGTTCCTTGATCAGTCAGTTCTGGTATAACTTAGGGGCAAGTAACAAAATAAAAATTTAAATGATGATGATGATGATAGCAAACATTTATATAGAACTGGCTAAATTCCAAGCACAGTGCTAAGCATATCACCTAAATTCCCACACCTATAAAGGGAAGTACTATGATCATCCCCATTCTACAGCTCAGGAAACTGAGGCACAGAGAAGTTGAGTATCTTGCCCAAGGCCACACAGCTAGTGATTGGCAGAACTGGGATTTGAACCAGGGCTCTCTGGCTCTTAACTGCTAGGAAGAGTGTTTGTTATCCACATTACAAGAAGTCTGCAGGCTGGGAGCTTGGTTGCAGTGTTGGTTCTGCAGCTCAGCAGTGTCTCCAAGGAATCCTTTCCATCTTTCCACTCTGCCATCTTCAGTGTAAGGACTTTTCTTGGTAACCTTTACTACTCACAGTTCCAAGATGTCTACCCAACCATCTTGTGTAGGCACAAAAGCATCTGGCCAAAGAAGAGGAAGGGCTGTCTTCTGCCCCGTGACTCTTCTCAAAGAAGGGAAACGCTTTTCCAGAAGCACCCAGCAGACTTTCACTCAGATCCTGTTAAGTACAAGACTGGGTCATGTGACCCATGCTCCCATTGCAAGGAATCCTGGGAGAAAGAGACTATTGGGTATTGTCTGCCTCTTTGATGGAAGGTGGGCTCCATTAGCAAGGGAGGGGGTGGGATTGTCTATCGAGTAGACAACCATCTGTGTCTTCCCTGATTTTTTCCTAGTTTAAGACAAGTCCTGTCATCTACACAGCCTTCCATCTCTTCTGGAACATATAGTCTATTAGTTATCACTATGCTTTCCTACATTTCACTTCATTATTTATTCATTCATTCATTCAACAAACATTTATTGAGCACCTACTCTATGCCAGGCACAGTTTTAGGTCCTGGGGATACAGCTGTGAGCAAAACAGATGAAAATTCCTGCCCTAGTGGGGATACATGCTAGAACAACACCATCCAATGGAACTTTCTACAATGATGGAAATGTTCTCTGTATGCGACTGTCCACATGTGGCTGTGAAGCGCTTAAAAGTCAACTGAGGAACTGAAGTTCTCATTTAATTTAAATTAAATTAATAATATATTTAAATAGTTATGTGTAAGTGTGACTAATTTAAATAGTTATGTGTAAGTGTGACTAGTGTGACTGAGGAACTGAATGTCTAATTTAGTTATAAATGTATATTTAAATAACTATATGTAGCTAATGGTTACTGTATCAGGCAGCATGGCTCTAAAGGCCAAGGGATACATCATCGACTTTTCTCTCTTGACACATAAACATACTCAGTTCTCTTCCACCCTAAAAAGACTCTCTTCTCATACCCAGGCTCTTGTTTCCAGTTCCTCTCCTCTTGTTCTCTCCAGCCATCAACCATGGCGAGACTCCCCAGTGTGTAACGGATGCTTTTCATCCCTTGCATCTCATTCATTTATGTGCTGCCCTGGAGACCAATGACCTCTCCTTTCTCGAAACGCTTTTGAACTTGACCCTCAGAGATGACACTCTTCTGCCAGGTCTCCTCCTGCCTCTGTGACTTCTCCCTCTTTTTCACCAATATCTTTCCTCTACTTGTCTCTTTTTTTTTTTTTTTTTTTGCCCCTCCCCAACATTCCAATGGGGATTCTTGGCTTTTTTCATTTTATCTATCTACCCTGGGATATCTGGTCTACCAGATATCACATTCTTACTTGACCCTCGACCACTCCTGACACATTCACCAAACATGCATTGAGTACCTGCTGCGTCATGAAAGGTGCTGCAGGTACTACCAAAAAAAAGTCTCTGCACAGTCGTAGAGAACAAACGTATGGACACCAAGGGAGTGGGATGAATTGGGAGATTGGGATTGACATATATACACTAATATGTATAAAATAGATAACTAATGAGAACCTGCTGTATAGCACAGGGAACTCCACTTTGCTCTACAGTAGAAACTAACACAACATTGTAAAACAACTATACCCCAATAAAAAAATGTCTCTGACCTCCTGGAGCTGATATTCTAGAAGAGGAGGTGAATAATATATACAACTTAATAAACAATATAATTCCAGAGAGTGAAGGTTCTCTTTATCTGGAGGGGACATGGAAATCCTCTCTGAGAAGAAAAATTTGAGTTGCAATCTGAAGGATTTGAAGAGGGCCAGCTAAGAAAAGAGGGAGAGAGTTGACGGGATGTAGCAAGTGTTTGAAGTAGAAGAGATGGCCAACATATCATTCCCATGGTGGAGAAGAGGTTTTCCCATTGGAAGAACAGAAAGCCAAAGTGCTTGGAGTATAGCACAGAGCAGTCAGTGGGAGTAAAGTCACACAAGGTCTTATGGTCACGCTACAGTTTGGATTTTATTCTAAGCCTGATAGAAGCCACTGGAAGGTTTTAATGAGGGAATTACAGAAAACTGGCCTCCCAAACTTAACGTGTCCACCATCCAGCTCTTGACCTTCCTCCAAACCACCCCCTTCCTCCATCATCCCCATCTCAGTTGACAACTCCATCCTTCAGGTAGCCCAGTCTTAATCCCTCTCTCCCACCACATGCTCCATCCTTCCATTGGAAGCCCTGGTGGCTGCCGTATTGTTCTCCATAGTGCTTCACACTATCTGACATACCGTATATTTTCCCACTGTCACTTTTTTTTTAATTTTAATTTTTATTTTTTTTTACATCTTTATTGGAGTATAATTGCTTGACAATGGTGTGTTAGTTTCTGCTTTATAACAAAGTGAATCAGTTATACATATACATATGTTCCCAGGATAGAAAGCCCAGAGATAAACCCACGCACATACGGTCACTTTATCTTTGATAAAGGAGGCAGGAATGTACAGTGGAGAAAGGACAGCCTCTTCAATAAGTGGTGCTGGGAAAACTAGACAGGTACATGTAAAGGTATGAGATTAGATCACTCCCTAACACCATACACAAAAATAAGCTCAAAATGGATTAAAGACCTAAATGTAAGGCCAGAAAGTATCAAACTCTTAGGGGAAAACATAGGCAGAACACTCTATGACATAAATCACAGCAGGATCCTTTTTGACTCATTGTCACTTTGTTCATGGTGGCATCCTCAGGTCCTACCTGAGTGGCTGGTGCATAGCAGGTACTCAATAAACCCTGGTTGTATAAATGGACCACTTGGTGTTCCAGTCATAATCAGAAAGCCATTCTTCCCTTCCCTTTCTTTCCCACCATTGCCCCCACCCCATCCCACAAGCCATGTGAGGTAGAAAACTGGGGTTCAGGAGTCCTGGGGTCCTGGGTTCACATTCTTACTTGGTGGTGTGGACCTCCATGCATTAGTAACTTATCTGGGCTTCAGTTTCCTCCTCTGTAAAATGGGACTCATCCTGCTGGGATGCAGGGAGGACTTGATGAGCCCAGGCATGTTTCCTGGTGCACAGCAGTCAATGGCAGCTATATATAAATCGGGGCCTCCTTTGTACTCCCACTGCCTTTGTCCTAGTTCTAGCCCTCATTACGCTGGTCGACTCTTGTGGCTGCCTCCTAATTCCTCCCTCCATCACCACCAATCTGTCCTTTCAGCTGTCAGGCTTGTCTTCCTCACGCCAACCCTAATCATATCCCTCCCCTGCTCTAAAACCTTACATGACCCTACTGTCCACACGACAAGACCCACCTTCTCTGCCTCCGGTTTCCCCCCACCACGTATCCTAAGAGAAGCCTTCTGCCTCTGTAGGACATTCTCGGCCTGAGAAGCCTTCCCCCTCCTCCTGTTCTCCTCCTAAATCCTTGTCATCCATCCAGGGAGGGGGTCGGGAGATAGTACACCTTGGGTGCCAGCTAAGATTGCACTGGGCGGGCGGGAGGTTGGATTGTCTGCATTTCAGAGGCTCAGAGAAGTTAGGGCAAATTCAGGGTCAGGGTTTAACTCCAGGTCTAAGATTTTGTAACATTTTGTGCTGTGCTGCCTCTTCAGACTTGGGCTCCAAAATCATGCTGTCCCCAGCCCTCCTGTCTGTATTCATTTCCTCCTCGTTCCTGCCTCCTACAGCCCTGAAGCCAAAAGGACTTGAATCTCTCACCCACTTACTGGATAGTCATCTAAGGGCAGAGCTGAGTTCATCTCAGCTTTATCCTTGTGTCCAGTACGACCGGGTCTAAACCCATCATCTCTCACCTGGACCAGGGCCATCACCTCCCCACTAGTCTCCCAGCTTCTGGCCTTGACCCCCAGAGGGGTCTTTTTTTTTTTTTTTTTGCAGTACGCGGGCCTCTCACTGTTGTGGCCTCTCCCGTTGCGGAGCACAGGCTCCGGACGCGCAGGCTCAGCGGCCATGGCTCACGGGCCCAGCCGCTCCGCGGCATGTGGGATCTTCCCGGACCGGGGCACGAACCCACGTCCCCTGCATCGGCAGGCGGACTCTCAACCACTGCGCCACCAGGGAAGCCCCGGGGTCTTATTTTAATACAAGTCAGATCATGTCTCTTCAGTGCTCAGAACCCTCCATGACTCCTACTTCACTCGGAGCAAAAGCCAAAGTCCTCACCGTGGCCCACAAGGCCCCGCGCCATCTGCCCCATCACCCCCCAGGCCTCATCTCCTCCCACTGTCACCCTGGCTCACTCAGTTCCAGCCACACTAGCCTCCTTGCTGTTCCTCACATGTACCTTTGCACTGACTGTCCCTCTGCCTAGAGTTTTCCTCTGACATATTCCTGTGGCTCACGTCACATCGTTATCCCACTGACTCTCTCTCCATAACTGAGCTGTGTGGTCCATTCACCACTGGCCATGTGTGGCCATTGAGCACCTGAGCTGAGATGTACCATAAGTGTAGAATGTGCACCAAGATTTCAAAGACGTGCTCCGAAGGGAAGAATGGATAGAATGTCTTGAGAATAGTCTTTCATATTGATTGCCTGTCGAAATGATGCTTCTGATACACCAGGTGAAAGAAACTATATTTATTAAAGTTAATTTTACCTGTTTCTTTTGACTCTTAATGTGGCTACTGGAAAATTTTTAATTACACCCACGGCTCTTCTTGTTTTTTCCTTTTTTTGTTTTCCTTTTTTCTTTTCTGTTTTTAATGGAAGTATAGTTGATGTGCAATGTTGTGTTAATTTCTGCTATACAGCAAAGTGATTCACTTATACATATATATACATTCTCTTTTTTTATATTCTTTTCCATTATGGTTTGTCATAGGATATTGAATATAGTTCTCCGTGCTGTACAGTAGGACCTTGTTGTTCATCCATTCTATATATAAAAGCTTACATCTGCTAACCCCAGCCTCCCACTCCATCCCTCCCCCACCCCCTCCCCCTTGGCAACCACCAGTCTGTTCTCTATGTCCAACACATGGCTCTTCTTAAAGTTCTACTGGGCAATGCTGGTCTGAACATCCTTAGCTCTGAACTACTTCCCTGCCAGGCAGGAAAGAGCAGTTGGCCTTTACCAACTGATACGTGTGTCATCACTCCCCTCACCCTGCCCCACGCTACCAGTGCAGCCCCTTCTCTGCACTGCTTTTCTCCCTTGTACTCATCACCCTGACATCTGGCATATGTACTGCGTTTATTCTCAGCCTCCCCCATGCAAACAGGGATTCCTATGACTCGTGTCCCCAGGACCTAGACAGGGCCTGGCACATTGTAGGTGCCCAGTTAATGTTTGTGAAGTGAGTGAATGAAAACTCCACAAATGCTTGTCATTTTACTGTGCATGCCCTCACCAATGGCTTTTATCTGCCAAGAAGGAAGAAAGTGAAATAGACTGGTGATCTCTAGGATGGAGTTTTAGGAATGCCAGTGAATATCGGAAAGTTGGGAGAGGAGAAGAAAAATAGAATTCAATGAATGAAAAGTTCTTTGGGGTTGCATGGCATGGCCCCCACCTATACTTCAGCTTCGTGGCACCATCCACATCCCCACCAGGCGCCATCTCATTCTTTGAATTTGCCAAGCTCCTTCCCACCCCAGGCTCTTCGTCTCTGCCATTCCGTCAGCCTGGAAAGTTCTTCCCCCACGGACCAGATTCCTCCTCCTCTCCCATGAGCCCTCAGCTTGAGACGGGGTCCACCCTGGGTCCCAGACGAGTTAACGCTACCTGCTGTGTGCCCTCAGAGCAGTGGTTTTCCCCTGCTCTCTCTAAGAACGCATGACACCTGTGACGGATTCATTCTCTGTGTGCCTTTTCTGGTTAAACATTTTTCTCCCACATCAGCTCCATGGGGCAAGGAGGACCTCAGGTATTGCTTTGCCCAGCACACAGGACGTGTTCAGATATGCATTTGTTGATGGTGGAAAAGGAGGTCAGCCCAACCTAATAGACCCGTCTCTGCTCTAGGGATAGCTGGGAACACCCCTGTCTTAGTTTGGTGTGCCGTGCCTCCATATTGACCGTGAAACAAGGATTCAAGTGCAAGGAGCTCATCTGGGAAGCGACTCCGGAAGTGTGGGTGGGGGGCAAGGGTGGGGAGACAAGGAAGAAGGAAGGGTCAAGCAGGTAACCTGCTGCGGGCAGCTGGGCTCAGCCTCTCTGGGAGCCTGTGTAGAGCTCACACCTCAGAGGATCTGGGAGGAGGGGCAAGGGAGCTGGGGAATTCATCCACCTACTCCCAGCAATCTTTGGTGGAGGGCTGCTCTCACAGGGGAATTCACTCCCTGGGCCTGTCTCAGCTTCAAAGAAAGTCCTGAGACAAAGGCGTGCCAATATTGGTTATTTACAGACGCAGATACTGGTTGTCTCAAAGACAAAGAGATGTACTATATATAAAATAGATAATCACCAAGGACCTACTGTATAGCACAGGGAACTCTACTCAATATCCTATAATGATCTATATGGGAAAAGAATCTGAAAAAGAGTGGATGTATGTATATGTATAACTGAATCACTTTGCTGTACACCTGAAGCTAACACAACATTGCAAGTCAACTATACTCCAATATAAAATAAAAATTAAATTTAAAAAAAGACAAAGATGGGACTTCCCTGGTGGCGCAGTGGTTAAGAATCTGCCTGCCAATGTGGGGACACAGGTTCGAGCCCTGGTCTGAGAAGATCCCACATGCCGCAGGGCAGCTAAGCCCATGTGCCACAACTACTGAGCCTGCACTCTAGAGCCCGCGAGCCACAACTACTGAGCCCGCATGCCACAACTACTGAGCCCATGTGCCGCAACTACTGAAGCCCGCACGCCTAGAGCCCACGCTCCACAACAAGAGAAGCCACCGCAAGGAGAAACCCGCGCACCGCAACAAGGAGTAGCCCCTGCTCACCGCAACTAGAGAAACCCCACGCACAGCAACGAAGACTCAATGCAGCCAAAAATAAATAAATAAATAAATTTATTTTTTAAAAAGACAAAGAGACGTAGATACTGGGTATTCACAGATGCAGATATGGTTGTTCAAAGTAAAAGTCATAAGATCCAGATCCCTGGACAAAACTGAAGACACCCCCAAATTATTTGCATGGTCTCCCTCCTCTTAACCACAGAGCCCTCTGTTTTTCAGCATTTCTTGCCCATCATGTGAGGCTCCAACAACAGCGTCTTCTGTGGCATAGTCCCATGGTGGTTCCTACTACATTTCTTATTCAGGAAACGCGTCTGGGGGTTCCTTGGGTTGAGGAGGGTCTCTGAGACCCCTTTTCTCACCAGCAATACTTTTTACAAATGAGGTCTTAGGATGGGGTCTTTACGGGGGGGCTTTCTAAGGGAGGGTCCTCTCACCTATCACCGTGATTATTACTCACCTGTATTTGCAGGAGTGACTTTTTGCCCTGAGGTTCGGGGTCTGTAGCCGCCTTCTGGAGCTGATGTCAGCTGGTCCACCCCAGCAGGGCTACACCCATTGTTTGGGTTGTTTGAGTAGCTTAGTACACTTCCTTTGTTCTGGGCACAATGCCAAACACCTCACATGTATCAATTCATTTAATCCTCACACCCCTTTGATGTGTAGGTACTGTTGTGATCCCTGTTTTACAAAAGGGGGAACTGAGGCATGGAGAGGGGAAGTAACTTGCTCAAGGTCACCCAGCTGGGAAGTGGCAGAGCTGAGATTTGAACCCATGCTGGCTGGGATCTTAACACTAAACTGCTTTCTTGCCAGTTGATAAAGAGACCTGAGCCCCAAAGGATCTGCCACTCCCCCGGTCCTTCCCCCAGGGCCTCCCAGCCTCCCCAGGATCCATCCTGATTGTGAGTTGCAAAATACACTGAAAGTCCCCCCCGACCAGGTGCCACAGGAAGCTTCTGTTCTTCTCAGCCGAATGTTTACTGAGTATCATCGACCATACACCTATCTGGGGTCTTCGTAAATCATCTTTTATCCTGTGAAACAGGTACTATTAACACTGTTTTACAGGTGACAAAACCGAAGCCCAGCCATGTCAAGTCACCTGCCTGTGGTCACCCAGCCAATACACCACCACATCGAACCCCCGCCCACCTGTCTGACCCTGAAACCCACCTTCTGCTTTCTGTTCTGGCTTCTTTCTTCCAGCATCTTGGCAACAGTTGGGACGGAGTTTGACCTAAGAACGCTGAGGGCAGTTCGAGTGCTGCGGCCGCTCAAGCTGGTGTCTGGAATCCCAAGTGCGTGAGTTTCCAACCGTGACCAGGGGTCTGCTCAGGGGTCCCGCGAGCCCTTGGTTTCCGCTCTGCATAGCGTGTCCCAGGAACCCTTGGGTGCTTCCCCAGCCTGGGTCAGGGCAGCCTCCACTTCGGGGAAGTCCCTCAGGGGACTCCCCACCAGGCATCTGGCTGCAGGTCTGGATGGGCTCCTGAAAGCCAGCCAGGAGCCTCACCCATCACCACAGCACCCATTTATTGAGCATTTCTCTATCAGGAGCCATGGGAAGCGCCACCCAGGTCCTCCTACTCACAACCCTGTGAAGTCGATAATGCTGATATCTCCATTTTACAGATGGGGAAACTGAAGCTCAGGGCGGCTGAATAATTTGAGCAAAGTCACGTGGCTGAGAATGGCAGAATTAGGAGTTAGCCAGTCTGACCCCAAGCCTGGGAATACTGGTGGCAATGACCGTTACCATTCATTGAGCGCCTACTGTGTACCGGGCACAGCAGAAAGAGCTTTTTGTGTATTATCTTAGTTCATCCTCACAATCACCCAGTGAACCCATTTCACAGATGGAAAGGTGGAGGCTCAGAAAGGTCAAATGACTCACCTGAGTTCTTAAAGCTTGACGGCAATGAGCTCCAAAGTCTATACCCTCATCCTCCAGGGATGCTTCTACTCCAGATCCTTTGGGGGTGGCTGCACCATACAGGGTCAGGATTAGGTTCAGCTGGGGAAAAAAAAAAACAGGGCTAGACATTTTCTGTCCTACTGCTTCAGTAGTAGTAGTAGTAATAATAATAATAATTCCTATTTTTTTAACATCGTTATTGGAGTATAATTGCTTTACACTGTTGTGTTAGTTTCTGCTGTATAACAAAGTGAATCAGCTATATGCATACATATATCCCTATATCCCCTCCCTCCTGCCTCCCCCTCCCACCCTCCCTATCCTCCCCCTCTAGGTGGTCACAAAGCACTGAGCTGATCTCCCTGTGCTATTATTTTTTATTTATAAGCACTTACTATGATCTCCCTGTACTATTAATTTTTATTTATAAGCACTTACTGTGTACCAGGCACTGTTCTAAGTATGTGACATGTTTTTAACTCATTAATCCTCACAACAAGCCTGTGAAGTAGGTTCTGTTATTACCACCATTTTACGTTTCATTAGCTTCGTTCTTCAGGTTCCTTGCCATCCAGATTCAAAGAGTAAGATTTTCTACATAACCACCAGCAGGGTCTTTTTGTTAGAGAGAAGGCATTTCTACTCAGGTGTCTGCAAGATTCCAGTGGGTGCCTACGTCGTATTAAATCAAGGGCCATCCCAAAGCTAATACTAATAAGAATTTTTGTCTAATGACCACCTATGATGTGCCAGGGACTTTGCTAGGCATGAAGCCTCTCATTTAACCCTGAGAGGGAGGTGCTATTCTAATCCCCGTTTACAGACGAAGAAACCAAGGTTCAGAATGGGAACTTCCCTGGAAGCAGATTTAGATAGGTGTTCAGATGCACTTGCTTTATGGAGGGAGTGCTGTCAGGAGAGAGAGAATGAGGGCAGCAGGACGGGGTAGCAGAAGAATCTGAACAAGGATGCCGTCTCAGCCGGATCCTGCAGGGAGCTCTAGAGTGTGAATAGCGTCAGAGCTGTTTCCCACTTGAGGCAACAGGCTGGTCTTTCGTACTCCTGTGGTCAGTTATTGGGGGTGGGAGGTGGGGAAGCGATAGCCTCCCAGGTGAGGAGCTTTGGATAACCAAGGGCAATACTATGAAAAGAGGAGCATCTGGGAGCCGTTAGCAGCAAATGCCCACAGCAGCTGGAGGGAGGGTCCACCAACAGCAAAGGAGATCTGGCCTGGACATCAACTTCAGACAGTGTCCAGAGCCTTAGCCACTCTGCCACGTGCATCAATCACCCTTACATTTTGGACCCCTTGGAGTAGCGTAGTCCCCCTGTGGTCTCCACCCATCAGGAGGTGCTAATCGTGGGCCATGGGAAGTTCTTCTCATCGAGAAGCAAGACCCAAGCTATATGTTTGAATCCTCATTTTAACCATAGACTTTCCTAAACATACAGAACGGTGGTTACAAACAGAGGATTTGACATCATTCTGACCTGGATTTCAAATCCTGGCCCTGTTATTTATCATGCCCTAAGGTGAATCATGACATCCGCTGAGCTTTGCTTCCCACCTCTGTAAAATGGGGATAATTTTACACGTGTGCCTGCCTCATGGGGTTGTTGCTAAAAGCCAATGAAATAATGTCTGGTTTCTCAGGGTTGAAACTAGGACATTGACTGCTTTCCCAGGCAGAGCTGCAACTAGCGTATATGGCGCCTCTGTATGAATTAGGAAAAGACGCCCTCTCTTGGTGGAAAGAAGTTAGAAAAAGTCACCCCGCTCTGGGTGAAAGCCACCCGACACCCAAGAACAGGGCTCAGAAAGCCATGAATTTCCACCTC
The DNA here is from genome assembly GCF_949987515.2 of Delphinus delphis. Taxonomy (NCBI): domain Eukaryota; kingdom Metazoa; phylum Chordata; class Mammalia; order Artiodactyla; family Delphinidae; genus Delphinus; species Delphinus delphis. Next base: position 10,853,821 of record NC_082685.1, read on the forward strand.
TTTCTTGCCCAAAAGGTCATCAAATGGTACAGCCTACGTCCAATACTTTTAAAAATATTTTAAAGATAAAAAGTGGGGAATTCCCTGGCGGTCCAGTGGTTAGGACTCCGAGCTTTCACTGCCGTAGTCCCGGGTTCAGTCCCTGCTTGGGGAACTAAGATCCCACAAGCCGCACAACGCGGCCAAAAAAAAACCAAAAAAGAAAGTGCTCTAAAATATTAGGAGGAATTGTTCCTATTATAATAACGAGCAGCCTCTGTGTCTTCCATCTATCTTCCCTCACTATCGCCCAGTCCCCAGCCTCCTGCATGCTCTGGGTTCCCTCAGGAGGCATCTTGGGGGTGGGATTTGGGGGTGCCTTCTCACGGGCCTGTGGAGCCTCTCTCTGTGTGTTTCCCCAGGTTTACAAGTCGTCCTGAAGTCGATCATGAAGGCAATGATCCCCCTGCTGCAGATCGGCCTCCTCCTATTTTTTGCAATCCTTATTTTTGCAATCATAGGGTTAGAATTTTATATGGGAAAATTTCATACCACCTGCTTTGAAGAGGGCACAGGTAGGTCCGAGCAGCAGCATATTTTTTTTCCCAACCTTCCTCCCCTTTCTTTTCTCCCTTAGGGATAAGCTCCTGCAAGGGATCTACAGGGGTTTGCTTCTTTCTCCTGGAAGCTGGGAGAACCTCCTCCCGAAAGCACTGCAGGCAAGGCAGGGGGTGAAACAGTCCCCGAGATCTCGGTTGTCGCTGGGGCATTGCATTGGGGTCCCCGAGAAGCTATCTCGGGGTGAGTGGTTTATTTGGGAAGTGGTCCCAGGAAGCACCATCAGAGGAGTGGAGAAGTGAGACAGGGAAGGGAAAACATCTAGTAAAGGGGGTGTTATCAAGTAGGTTACCATCTTGGGCAACCAGACCTCCGTTCCATTGGGCACCTCGGGGAAACAACGTACGTCACGCTCAGAGCCATCCCACACGTGGGGCGAGGGAGCTGGCTACTTATCCACCAACTTCTGTCCGACATTGGCAAGGACTGCCCCCTGGGAGGGCATTAAGGCCCTGGCACTGCTGGCTGCCCTGACACTGGGCTGGAGCACGTATCAGAGGTGTTTTTGGTGGGCGCACGTAGGGGCAAATGACGGCAGCATGTAGGCGCAGTGCCCACAGCCTCTGCCTAGTTACCTTGCAGCGACCCCAGGCCCTAACGCATGCTGAGTTCTAAAGCCTCCTTTCCCTGGAGGAGAGAGTCGAGGATGGCTTCTGGTCTCCCCCGAATGTGCCATGAAGACATCCCGCTGGGAGTCTTGGCACCAGCCAGTCAGAACCAGAGCGCAAGCAGGATCTTGGCTCATCCGCTCCCGGCACTATGCCAGCGTCAACCCCTTAGCTGCTGGATCAGGAAAGCAGGGTGGGCGCAGGAGAAAATCCAGGAGGGCCGGGAGGCACAGCCCCGGTGCTCATCTCTGACTCAGCAGTGGGGCAACGTGGTTGTCCAATGCTCTCCACACATTCAAGGACCCGATAGCTTCCAGATACATCTTTGATTAAATCCCCTGCTATCCAAACCTAGCTACTTGCTCTCTGACCAAGAACCAAATGAAATCAAATAGGAGGGAAGCCTGTATTTCAATATTTGGACCACGGGCCGCCTCAGTGTGGACCGGCTGAATGACAGCGCTAGTCGTGCGTCAAAGAAACTGTGAACTGAGACAGTTAAAGCCCAGAGGGGAGCCCGTTGGGAAGGGAAAGAGATTTCAGGCCTGTCTTATTAGGAAGAAGATTCTGACCAGGAGTGGTTTCCCATCCACCTTCTCTTCCCGATGACCCCTGGGTAGCAGAGCCCTCTCCCCAGACCTCCCAGAGGGTAGCAAAACCCAGTAAGGAAGGTTTATTTGAGATGCTTTCATTGCCTCCTTTTTCTTGCTCCTCCCGTCTCCTTCTCTCCTGGGCTTGTGAAGTTTGCTCAATATGGGATGTCCTAATTATTTCTTTCCCCGATGAAGAAGGTGTTAATTGAGGCAGAGCTATTTCTGCTCCTGGCCTCGTCACCCAGGCAGAAATGCTAGAGGGAGAGAGAGATACAGGGCAGGGCCCCTCGGAAAAATCAGCCGAAGATAAAGGAACCAGGATTCCTGGATCCTAGGTTTCTTGTTGTTGTTGTTGTTTTCTCTTTTTCTCTCTCTCTCTCCAGCAAAGGGGACAGAGGACTGGCTTGAGTCTGAATTGAGGTTTTAAGGGGACAGATGTGGGCGGGGCAACCGGAGGGTAGGAGGCCTTGATTTAGGGAGGATGACTGAAAAGCTCGCAATTAAAAATATAAGGCATGTGAGTAAGAGACAGATATAAACAGACACCCAGGCAGCAGGTTAATTTTAAAATATATTTATAATCAAATTCCTCAGACTCTCTGGATGGTTGCTTTTCTAGAAGCAGCCCTCAGAGTGTTTCGTGATGAGGGGGCAGGTGGGGGGTTGGGGGGAGCGGGTCGCAATGAAGAACACCACTAGGCAAAGCTGCTAAAGACAGACAGGTTTTCCCTTGCAGACAGGTTCTCCTTATCATCAGGAACCCGGTTCTTGTGTGCCCAGCACTGCGCTAAACACCCAGAGAAATGCCAAGGAGAAGTGGAAGCGTCCTCCTTTCTAAGAGCTTCCAAAATAGTTTGAGGAAACAAGACCCCTTGTCTGCAACGAGTCCATAGCAATGCACGTTTGTGCTGCTTTTGTCTCCTCACCAAATGTGAACATTCGGGAGCTCTTGTAGCCCTGAGGAAAGAAAGGGACCAGTGTTCACTGGGCTAACCCGGGGGCGGGGGGCGGGGGGTAGTGGTGGATAGGTATTGAGCCAGACTTGGACACAAGGTGGAAATGGAGAAGGTTTTGGACAGAGGTGACCTTCCCAACAAACAATGGTTCTCATTCATTACAGGAACCCATGGAATTTTCCCCCTTGCCCTGAGCCTTATGTTTAAAAGATTTTGCCTTCCAATCTGTATTCATTAAATAATAGCCCCTGTACCAAATCTGGCCTGAGTGGGGAAGGGGTTTCCCACAACTTAAAATAGTGGCCGATGTGTCATCGCTTCTTGAGTAGTAGGTGTCCCTTCTGAGGTGGTAAATGTCATTTTGCAGGACCTAGAGTTTCTATTTAACCGGAGTTTCAAAGGCCAATAAGATTCATGCATTCTATGTTGGTTTATTTCACTCTGTTGCTTACTAAGTGGAGGTTAAGGATGGGCTGCAAAGCCTGTATGTAGGCTATATATAGCCTATATATAAATATATCACATTGAGATATATTTTTGTTTTGTGGGAGCTTGAGTTTACACACTCAGCTGTTTGATTTTTTGTCGGACAGTGTCACTGTCTGAAAACCTTCAAAAGTATCGTTCACTGGATAGAATTCCCTCATATCCGCGGCTCTGGTCCAATGGGGAAAAGCCTGGGATATTCTGTGCTCCCCTAACTCCCCCAGAACAGCTCCCTGAGCCCAATACATCTCAAGAAAAAAAAATGAGTCAGGCTACAGAAGAATAACACAACACAATTGACAAATTTGTCCTAATGGAAGTCTGGAGAACACTGCCCCCAACCACCTCAAAATGCACACAGCACAGTTACCAAAACTGACTGTATTGGGGACCTTAAAGTGCATGTCGACAGATTTCAAAGGGCAGAATAATACAAAACATATCCTCTGACCACAGCGCAATTAAGCTGGAAATCAAAGTTTTTGGAAATTAGGAGACATGCTTCTTAGTTGTGGATGCAATGGTAGGATGTCTGAGATTTGCTTTAAGAATATTTTAGTGGCAAGGTAAAATATTTTAGTATGGGGAGGGGATGTGGATGAAACAAGATTAGCCCTGAGTTGATAAATGTTGAAATTGATGATAGGTACAGGGGAATTCATTATATTATTCTATTTTTATAGATATATGACAAATTTTTAGTGCTTCCTGGTTATCCAGGAGTCAAAGAAGAAATAATAATGGAAATTGCTAACTATTTTACTTGAACAATAATGATACTAATGCATGACAGAATTTGTGAGATGCAGTTAAAGCTGTATTTAAAGAGTAGTTTATAGCCTTAAGGAACATTAACTCATCCCAAAAGTCGAGGAAAAGAACAAAAAAGGAACAACGCTTAGAGAAGAAATTAATGAAATGGAAAACAATGAATAGGTCAACAAAGCCAAACACTTTGCTTTTTGGAAAAAGACTGATAAATTCATCTCAATGGCCATTTTTCTTCAACAGCATTGAATCTTCGCTGGCTCCTGTTTCTCAGAGCTGGTTTTGCCGGCCCTTTCCCCTGATTTTTCTCCCCTTCCCTTTCATAGATGACATTCAGGGTGAGTCTCCAGCTCCGTGTGGGACAGAGGAACCTGCCCGCACCTGCCCCAATGGGACCAAATGTCAGCCCTACTGGGAAGGGCCCAACAATGGGATCACTCAGTTCGACAACATCCTCTTTGCAGTGCTGACTGTTTTCCAGTGCATCACCATGGAAGGGTGGACTGACCTCCTCTACAACGTAAGTGACAAGGGGTCGTGGAGAGCCAGGACCAGCCAACTCCTGAGGCTGCAGTGGAGGGAACCTGAGCCGGGGAGGCAGCCGAAGGACAACTCAACACGGCCCCAGGAGAGCCGGCCTGAGGCTCAGTCCTTTGAGGATATGGGAGTGTTGTCCTCAGAACTCTAAGTAGAGAAGGGCCCTCGGGAGATGGAGATCTAGAGGGCACACAGATGCTGAATAATTTTTAATTGCACAAGTTTTTAAATATAATTTTAGATTTTTGAATATGTAAAGGTTGTGTAAGTTAAAAACCAACATAGATGAGAGATAGAGAAGTGTCCTTGAGCACCTATGCAAAGGGGCTCTGCACTGGAGCCCTCACTGGCCCTCCTCCAGCCATGCCCCTCCCTATGGGGCTGACAGGAAATGTCTACCAGGAGCTAGTGCCACCACCACTCCACTTTCTAGATCACATTTTGAGTCATCTTAGATCCTAGAATTCCCTCCCCAAGCCCAGATTCCATGGACTTGCATGAGATTCTTCCATGGGTCTGTTCTCTGACTACACCACCCATTTGTATCCCCTGAGGGCCAAGGGTGTCCTTGGGGTGGCTGTTGGCACAGATGTGGCTGCAGTTTGGACATGCAAGGTGGTGTGTCCATGCATGTGTGTGTGGAGCACCCCCTCCCCTGCCTCCAGGTGGCAGGCCATGGTCAAGGGGCAGGGAAGCCTGTCCCCACGCCATTATCCAGTGCAGACATCCAGATTCTAAATTCCAGACTGACCTTCCAAGTGCTTATGAAGGTGTGTTTGTAAAGGAGACACATACAGCACATTTTATTTAGGAGCTTTTAAATATTTACACATATATATGGGCCTCAGTTGGTACTCTTGTCCTAGGTCTTGAAAATGTTAAGTTCAGGTCAGAAAAGATGTACACTCCTACCTGCCCCCCCCCCCTTCCATCCTGCATAGCATCTCTAGGAACAGACAGCAGATTTGAGATGCTCAGGCTCTTTCTTGGCCCTGACCTGCAAAGAGCTTGGGCTAAAGGCTACACCCAGTTGGCCAAAGCTTGCTTGGGCTCTAGGTTTTTTCCTTTTCTTTTTTTTTTTTATTCTATTTATTTATTTATTTTTGGCTGCATCGGGTCTTCGTTGCTGCGTGCAGGCTTTCTCTAGTTGTGGCGAGCTGGAGCTACTCTTCGTTGCGGTGCCTGGGCTTCTCATCGCGGTGGCTTCCCTCGTTGCGGAGCATGGGCTCTAGGCATGCAGGCTTCAGTAGTTGTGGCTCGCGGGCTCTAGAGCGCAGGCTCAGTAGTTGTGGTGCACAGGTTTAGTTGTTCCGCAGCATGTGGGATCTTCCCGGACCAGGGCTCAAACCCGTGTCCCCTGCACTGGCAGGCAGATTCTTAACCACTGCACCACCAGGGAAGTCCCTAGGTTTTTTTTTCTTTACAAGGCTATTGCAAGAGGAGGCTTCAGAGGGATATGAACCCTCCTGGGAGTGAAACAGAACTGGGAGACAGGAAGGTAAGGAAACTTAGGCAGAGAGTGGGGGTGGAGAACAGGAGCTAAGTAAAGTGTGAACATGGAAACAGGTTATATCATGGGATTGGACATCCAGAAAAAGGGTCCAAGGTTCATAGGAAGACAATGGAGATGAGCTCAGTGGTGGATGAGGAAGTGTGAGCTGGGACACGAATTTCCAGAGGGTTCTATAGTTGTAAGCACCATCATCTTAGGGGATATTTGCCCTGGAAGCTTAGAGCTGAATCACCTTGGGGGAAGCAAACTCGGGGGAAACAGTTGAGAGAACAGAGTCAGGCATCAGGCTGCTTGGGTTCCCCTCCCGACTCCACCACTTCCTTGCTGTGCAACCTTGGACAAGTCACTTGGGCTCTCTGTGCCTCCATTTCCATGTGTGCAAAATGAGGAGAAGCACAGTCCTACCTCACAGGGCACAAGGACTGAGTGAGGTGAATATATGTGAAGATTTAGAACAGTGCATGGTCCAAATTTGTAGGCCAAATTTTCCACCCCAAAGGGCACTGCTTTTAAAAAATGTAAATGAATTTTTCAGTGTGAAAACTCCAGCAGCGCCTGAAGAAGTGGAGTGAGCCATTGGGTCCCACTTGAGCCTGATGCGAGCCTAGAGCAGTGATAAATTACCACAAACCGGGTGGCTTAAAACAACAGACATTTATTACCTCACAGTATGGAGGCCAGAAGGTGTCAGCAGGGCCAGGCTCCCTCCAAAGGTTCTCGGGGAGAATACTTCCTTGTCTCTTCCAGCTTCTGGGGGCTGCCAGCAATCCTTGGCATTCTTTGGCTTATAGATTATCTGTTGTCCACTCGAATACCCCATCTTCACATGGCCATATTCTTATAAGGACCCTGGTCGTGTTGGCTTAGGGCCCACCCTACTCCAGTACAACGTCATCTTAACTAATTACATCGGCAGCAACCCCATTTCTAAATAAGGTCACATTCTGAGGTCCTGGAAGTTAGGACTTCAACAGATCTTGGTGGGGCAGGGGTGGTGGGGACGTAATTCAATTCATAACATCTCCCAAATGAAGTGCTTGCACCTGAACCCTTGTCTGGGGCTTCCTAAATTAAGACAACCTCCCCCCCACCCTGAAACACGACCACTAGGACAACTCATTGCTAAGGGCAGGGGCTAAGTGGCATCTTTGAGTTTCTGCTGACAAGGACAGAGCTATTGCTTTTCCAGACTCATTTGGGTCCTGCCCTTGTGCTCTGCCATTTGCAAGGCCTGCCCTAGGACTCCCTTAGCTCCATCCAGCCACAGGCAGGCACAGTGTCTGGACTATCTGTCCTTTTATGCTTGTGCTAGAGCCAAGCCCATGAGCATGACCTCACCATCCACTATCAGGTGAGATCCATGGGAAGGGTCCAGAAGCACCTGCTCCAAGCATCTTAGAATCCACAGGCACAGATGCCAGATGGATGTCGTCCAGCTGGGTGGGCAGTGCTTTATGATCCCAACATCTCATTTCTTTTCTCAGTATCATTGAAACCCATTTGTTTATTCCATAATTACTTATTGAGTGCCTACTGTGTGCCGGGAAATGATCAGGTGATCAGGGACAACACAATGAAGAAGACAGACAAAAATCCCCATCCTTGTAGGGGAGACAGATGTGACCAATAAACATTATAAATAATAAACTACTCAGAAAGTGGAAGATAGACGTTAAGCAAATACATAATGTGGGACGTGGTGACATGACCTGTGTCATCCTATGAGGACAACAGCAGGATAAAAGGACAGGTGTTGGGGTGTGGGGGCTAGTTTAGGTCAGGCAATGAGGGAAGGCTCCTCAGAGGAGGTGACATTTCCATAGAGATGGAGAGAGCCAGGCAGATGTTTGGGGGAAGAGCGTTCTTGGCAAAGGGAACAGCAGCTCGCCTACACGGTGTGCTGGGGCCCCGTCCAGGTTTTTCCCTTTTCAATTTGTCTCTTTTCTTTCCCACTTGGCTTCCTGGTTAAAGTGCCTTTTAGAAAAAGCCTAACCTTAACTAATCAGCACCCCTGTCGAAGATTTATATCGGGATGTGCACCCCAGCGTTATTTGTAAAAATAGAACAAAACTGGAAGCAACTGGTTAAATACCGTATGGTCCCTCCATATGATGGAGTATCATGTCATTAAAAATCATCTGTTGGGAGAATATTTAAGGATGCGGGGAAATGCTCACCATATAATGACAAGTTGGGGGGGGGACTGATTTTAAAAAAAGAATCAAGGTGAGATAAGCCTTATGTCTTAGTCACCTCCGGCTGATATTACAAAACACCGTAGACTGGGCAGCTTAGACAGTAGAAATGTACTTTCTCACAGTTCTGGAGGCTGGAAGTCTGAGATCAGGGTGTCAGCGTGGTCCGGTTCTGGTGAGGGCTCTCTTCCTGGCTTGCAGACGGCTGCCTTCTCACTGTGTCCTCACATGGTGAGGGCAGACAGAGAGAGAGAGCAAGCTCTCTGGGATTAGTGACTTTTACAAGGACACTAATCTCATCATGCGGGCCCCACTCTCATGACCTCCTGTAACCCTAATCACCTCCCAAAGGCCCCATCTCCAAATGCCATTACATCGGGGATTAGGGCTTCAACACATGAATCGGGTTGGAGAAGGGACACCATTCAGTCCGTAGAACCTTATAATCTCAAGTGTGTAATTTTGAAAATATAAGGAAAAAAGACTGGAGTCCGCTGTACCAAGATGGCCTTTAGGTAGTGGGATTTGGGAATCTTTATCTTCTTGATACTTCTCTATATTGTCAAAATTTTCTACAATGAGCACAATTTACTTTTATCCTCTTTTTTTTAATTGAAGGATAGTTGATTTACAATATTGCATTAGTTTCAGAGGTATAGCATAGTAATTCAGTTATTTTTTTGCAGATTATATTCCATTTTAGGTTATTACAAAATATTGAATACAATTCCCTGTGCTATACAGTAAATCCTTGTTGCTTATCTATTTTATGTATAGTAGTTTCATAATTTACTTTTATAATCAGGGAGTGCATTTAAACTTGTCTTGCTAAGAGTTTAGGAGGAAAAAGATTTTTGGTTACTCGTAGACCAGGAGATGGGGAGGAAGGACAGGAAAAAGAGCATTTTCTGGGTGCCCATTGTATGCTGGGTGTTTTTATCTTATATTACCTGTCCAGAGAGAGTCCACGTCAAAATATATAAATTACTTATTGATTGACATAACAATAATAAATGGTCATTTTATTGCTTTATTATTAAATAAACAAAATAAGTGAAGAAGAGACAAATCTTCCCTACAAAAGAATTCCATTTAGTATATATAGACAGTCCCCCTCCAAGAATGGAGTTTAATCTTTCCCCCACCCCCAGTTTGAGGATGGGCTGGACTTAGTGACTCACTTCTAAAGAAAAACATAAGGAAAGGACATATATCATTTCACAGTGGAGAAACCTAGAAGACACCACCTTAACCAAGTGACAACTTTTGACATCCCAGTGGATGTGTGATCATAGGATCTTTGATTTCCTATGATGAGGAGGGAACCTCACCTCCGGGGTTTTCTTCTCAAAGACTCATAACCCCATAATCGTAGGCAAAACATCAGACAAACCCAGATTGGAGGGCGTTCTTGCAGGATACCTGAGCAGTTCTCTTCAAGACAGTCAAGGTCGTGACAAACAAGGAAAGACTGAGAAACTGACCCAGACCAGAGGAGCCTAAGGAGGTGTGAGGACTAAATGAAACGGTGGATCCTGCATGGGATCCTGAAACGGGGGCAAACCCAAATAAAGTCTATAAATAACTGGTGAAGGAGAGATTACTGTCACCCATGTTACAAATAAGACTCTGGTCGAGAAAGTTGCCGGAGGTGGCCAGACAGGAAATGGCAGTACCAGCCTGCGAGCTCTGCATTCCTCTTCCCTGTGCTCTGAGCTGAACCCAGAGAAATAGATATTGGTGGAGAGGGGGAGAGAGGTGGGGGGTTGAGAGAGGGAAAGAGAGGGAGGGAGAGAGGAAGGGCGGGCAGGAAGGAGGGCAGTTAATTTTCAAAGGAGGAACTTCTTAAAACTCTCACTAAGTCTGGGGCAGAAAGATGGAAGATTGGAAGCAAAGAGAATCCACCTGAAAGAATTTTAAACCTTGTTGAGCCACAGACCCCTTTGTCAGTGTCATGATTTTTAAAGTCTAATAAATGAAAAGACTGGAGATGGTGAAGGAAGACAAATGTACTGAAATTGTTATAAAAATATTGTTAAAAACAGATGGGTGACGTCATTTTAGTGTTTATAACACATTGCCAACAGGACCTGGCAATGAGTCAGATGACCCCCATAATTTCATGGGAGTGTTGAAGCTAAAAGATTTTGTGGGATATCTGGGAACGACATGTGATTTCTGTGGGTGAGGGGCATCACCGGTTCTGCCCACACTGTTGCAGTTTGCTGCCTCCCCTGGTAATGGAAGAAAATGCCCCACTTTCTGGTGGAAATTAGGGGAAGTGAAGGATTAACTTTTTTCCATGCAAATTCACAGACTCCCCAAGGATTCCCATCCCAGTTGAGCCTGAGGGAATCTCACAGTGATTTCTGTGGTTGCTTGGCTAGGAAAACCCTCCGAGGAGGTTAGCAAGTAACTGAAATTCTCGCTGTCCGTGTCTGGCTCAGCCCCCACCACAAGTTACCCAATCCAAAATGTCAAGAGTGCCACTGTGGAGAAACTCTGCTCTAGAAGACCAGGGATCCTTGAAGATGGGGCATTGAGGCATCCCTGGGCATGGTGGACCTGCCCACATTATGATTTTGTAGTGGGGTGAGTGCTTATCCAAGCCCAAAGACCACAAAGGCAAATATATTGAAATTCTCTGCCAGAAGTGTGGTCCGAGTCATGTCTAACTGCCATAAAATGAGCCTCAGTCAACAGAGCTGAGCTCTACCCTTGTCCTGGACCTCTGAAGGACCCAGAGGGCTCCTGTGCCCATTCCTGGGCCTGGGGCCCACATTGGATGTGGGCAGCCTTCTGGAATCCTAATGGGCTATCAGCTATTTCCTCTGTACCGCACTATTCTGGATGTTTCTCTGTGCACCAGCCTGTGACTCCTTGATGGTAACCTTCTAAGGTAGAACCTTAAATAGTCCCATTTTACAGATGAGGAAACTGAGGGCCAAGGCCACACACAGGGAGTTAAGGTTGGAATCCAGCTCTGACTCAACACCAGTTCCCTCAGCATCTGCTATTTGCTACCTCCCATGGCAAACAGGATGGAGGACTGGCTCTCTGAGCTCAAGGGGGCGGCATGGGGAAGCCCAGGAGGGCTGCACTGGAGCCACTTGCTGGAGACAAAAGTTGGTGGCTCTGTGTATTGCTTGAGCAACAGGCAGCCTTATTTCACAAGGACCCCCTCACCATATGTGCATGCGTGACTCAAAAACAAAAAAAAAAAATCAGAAATCACCTCCACCCCACACAGAGGACATACCCAACATGCTTCTCACTGAATGAGCCAAAACGGCCTGGGGGTGCAGTGTGGGCGATGGGACTTGCCCTCTCTTAGTTGCTACCAGGGTGGGGAGAGGAAGAGTCTGGGGCCCTGGCAGGACCTGTACACCATTCGCTGAGAGCCTGCTGCATCCCTACATCCTCCTTGTATCATCAACTGATCCATAAAACAACCTCATGAGGGGAAATATTTTTAGGTCCATCTTCCAGATGAGGAAACTGAGGCTCACAGGGATGCAGTGACCTGCCAAGATCCCCTAGTCAAGGGTAGTGAAGTCAGGATTTGAACCCAGCACTGGGCACTAACCGTTACACTCCCTCCCTCCCTCTATGATTCTCACCTTCTCTGTTTTTTTCCCGTCTCTGTCTTTGTGTCTCTTAATTCTTGGTCTCTCTGTCTCTCTCTGTTTCTTCCTGTCTCTCTCTCTTTCTCTCTCCTCCTTCCTTTCTTCGCCTCTTTATTCCTCTCTCTCCCCCACCTCTCTGTGCTTTTCTCTGTGTGTTTCTCTTACTCTCTCTTTCTATTCCTCACTTAATGGCAATTAAGAAAATGGTAAAACTGTGCTTAGTTGATGATTATAAATGCAAGTCCCTTGACAAATGGTCACTAATGGTTGAAACTGATCTTTGACCTAAGCCCTTGTATACTTCATAGATGTTTATTTTGGCCAACATCAAAGCATCAGATCTGGGGGACTTTAGATCACACATTCATTCAACTAACATTCATTGAATGTGTACTGCATGAAGGCAACGTTCTAGGCACCAAGGATATGCAGCAAATGGAAGAGACAAAAAAATCCCTGTTTGGGGGGAGTTGACGTTTTGGTGGGAGAAGCAGGCAGCCAACAAGATAATTAAGAAAATTTTATATATATGGCAGAATCTTAAATATTTTAGGCTTTGTGGGCCATGCCGTCTCTGTCACAACTACTCAATCTGCTTTCGTAGCTCAAAAGCATCCACAGGGAAGATACATAATGAATGGGCATGGCTGTGTGCCGACAAACCTTAATTTACAAAAACAGGTGGCATGCATGGGTGGTGGTTTGTCCACTCCTGGGTAAGAGGGTGATGAAAGCTCAGGTGAAAAAGCAGTAGAGGGGCTGTGGATCCTCAAGGTGAGAGGTTGACGTTCTTCTAATAAGACCTGAAAGAGGTGAGGGACAGCCATGTAGGTATGTCAGGCAAGAGAGACCCAGGTGGATAGGACAGCCAGTGCAAAGGCCCTAAGGCAGGAGTGGTTCTGACATTTGTGAGGAGCCCATGTGGCTGGAAGTGAGGGAGTGAGGGTGAACAAGGGAGCTGAAGAGGCCAGGGGAGGTGACAGGAGACCTCAGAGGCAGAAAGACCATATAATTCGCTGCCCAAACCAGGATAATTTTGAGAGTGAATGGGGAAAGGAGAACTCAAAAAATAATGAACAGGCGTCGCATGATTTAATAACAGGGACAAACTGGGACAGACATACGACCTCCCTCATGGCCACTGTAGGGCTTTGGCTGTTTCACATTTTTTTTTATCCCTTATGCTGGGGAGTTGGGTGTTCTCTTGAGCCGAGGTTTGTTGTTTTTTTACATCTTCTATACTTTTTCTGACTGAACCATGCTCAAAAAAATTAGAGGAAAATAAGCCACAAAACAGAAGGCACTTCAGGGTTTTACTGAGACTCAGCCATTTGTTTGATGAGTATCGAATGCTTGCTAAGCGCCAGGCATCATGCTAGGTACCAACAGTGTGGGGGTGAATCAGTATTTTCCCTCTCCTTTAAGGCTCTCATGGGCCAATTGTTATAAACAGAAAGTACTGTGTAAGTGCAGTGAAGGAGTGAGGTAGAAAAAAAAAATCTGAGGGATACAAGCCAGAATGCTGGGTCTAGCCCCAGCTGTGCCATCCGCACCCTGTGTGAGCCAGGCAGATCATCTCCCTCAGCCTCAGTTTCCCCATCCACTGGAGATTCTGGGAATCAAGGGGTGTTGGTTGTCAGCTCAAACGGGCTCTACTAAAGTGACCATTGTTGTCCCACCTGCCTCTTCGTTTCCCAGGGAAACAGCCTGATCGTTGGGACTTGGGATAAATACATTTCCCTGTCATTGTTATTATTTAAACAATCCGCCCACAGGGACTTGAAATGCAAATGAATATATTGACAAAATGATTCAGAAAGCAAAACCTGCTTGGAAGTGAATGAGAGTTCTGTCTGTGCTGTGAGGAGGGGCAAGCCCTTTTTGGCTGGAAGGCTTCTCCGAGAGGGGGCACAGTAGAATGAAAGGCTGAGTGATGAGATGGAATCAACCAAGTCAAGATGTAGGAGAAACTGTCTCCAAACAGAGGCTCAGAGGACAACCAGCTCATTGTAATCTTGAACCTTAATTTCTCTGTCAGATATACAGGAAACATTCTTTTCCCCCATCTGCCTCCTGAGAGCCATATAAAAGTCAGTGAGAAAGTGATATTTGAGAGAAATCTAAAGGAGATAAAGGAGTGAACCAAGGAAATATCTGGGTGTATCAATCAGGAAATCTAGGTTATGCTGCGGTAACAAACATTCTCCAATGTCACTGTGATTTTAACAACAAATGTCTTTTCTGGTTCGTGCTACATGTCCAGTGCAGGTTGGCAGTGAGGAAGAAGGGAGCTATACTCAGCAGAGTCACTTGGGACCTAGCTAATGGAGCAACCAGCACCTAGAACATTACCAGTTGGTATTCCAAAAGGAAAGAAAGCCCTGGAGGGTCCCACACTGGCAGTTCAGTGCTCTGGTCCAAAAGTGACTTAGGTATTTCCACTCGCTCCTCATTGGCCAGCACTCATCATATGACCCTCAGCCAACCACAGGGAGACAGGGACGGGCCACCTTGCCGTATCTCAGGAAATATTTAGTGACAGCACTAATGAAGAATAGCGTTGCAGGCAGTGGAACTCTTTGAGCCTTGGGAAGAGAGACAAGGCGATCTTGCAAGTGTATCTTTCTGGTGTTAATGACTTTGACAAGCAAGCAATTTCCCTCCTCCCCACATCCAGACTCATGAGCACACCCACGCTTAACCTGAACTGCCAAAGGATGTAAGACCCGGGATGGGAGGTTGATGTCCCCCACATTCTGTGCTATCACAGAACGGCCAAGGAAGCTCCAGTCTTTCGGCTTGGGAAATATATTTCTCATTTTTCTCCTGAGCAAACCCCAGGAAGCCCACCTACTGATCAAAAACTGCACCCAACCCTCTGCCAGCTTCTTCTCTGTGAGTTGTTGGATCCACAGCATGGAACTGAGTCATTTGGGCTGGACTGGAAAGAGAACAAGCATCTCTAAAATCAGGCAACAGAACCCCAGTCCCCAGGGAGGGAAAATCAAGACAAGGGAGGAAGAAGGAGAGAGGAGGGAGAAGGGAGCACAGCTTGGGGTGGAGGATGTGGGCTGTGTGGGGAGCCACCTCTCATTCAGTCATTCAACAAACATTTATTGGACACTGCGTGCATGCCTGGCATTGTGATAGGGAATATGGCAGTGGGAAAAAAGCACAATGTCCCTGCTCCATATGGAATTGACAGTGGGGAGACAGACAATGAGCAGGAGAAATAAGTATAGAGGAGGAGATGCGCTAAGGGAAAAATAGAGCAGGAAATGAGATTAGAAATGAAGGTGCAACTGTAAAAGGCCATCAGGGAAACCCTGCCCGAGAAAGTGGCCTTTGAGCAGAGATCTGAAGGAGGTGAGGGAGCCATGTAGGAAATTGGGGGAAGAGCATTCCAGGCGGAGGAAGCAATAGGTGCAAAGGCCCTGAGGTGGGACTGTGCTTGGTGCGTTTGAGGAGCTATAGGAAGGCCATGTGGCTGGAGTGATCCAGGGGGAGAATGACAGGAGAGCAGGGCCTGGAAGTGATGGGGTCGGGAGGTGGCACCTCTGCCATTTAGTAGCTCAGTTACTGTGTTCTTTGTCTGTGGCTGACATCACCAAGTACCACAACTGGATGGCTTAAAACGACAAAAATGTATTCTCTCACAGTTCTAGAGGTCAGAGTCCAAAATCAAGGTGTCAGCAGGGTTATACTCCCTCTGAGACTCTGGGTAGAATTCTTTCTTGCCTCTTCCTGACTTCTGGTGGTGACTGTCAGCCCTCAGCACTCCTTGACTTGCAGCTGTGTCCCTCCAATCTCTGCCTCCATTGTCACATGGCTGTCCTCTCCCCTGTGTGTCCCTGTCTTCACCTGTTACTTCTTCTTCTTAAAAGGACACCAGTCATAGTGGACTAGGGCCCACGATCGTGACTTCTTCTTAACTTAATGGCAGCTGCAAAGACCCTGTTTCCAAATAGGGTCACATTGAAAGGTACTGGAGGTTAGGATTTCAACATATCTTTTTTTGGGGGGTGGGGCGTGCCATGCAGCATGTGGGATCATAGTTCCCTGACCAGGGATTGAATCTGTGCCCCCTGCATTGAGAGCATGGAGTCTTAACCACTGGACCTCCAGTGAAGTCCCTCAACATATCTTTTAGGAGGGATACAATGCAGCCCACGACAGGGACCTTGGGCATGGGACTTTACCTCTATGTGCCTAGGTTTCCTCACCCGGGAAGATGGGGAGGATTACATACCACCCTTTGTGAGAGGATTAAATGAGCTCAAGTAGGCTGAGGACCTGGCACTGTGAGTGTCTTTTATGCCGGGCAGCATCATGGGGCCAGGTGGTTCTAAACATATCAGGGAGCTGGGGTGTGGGCAGATCCTGGGGTGGAGGGGCTGCCTTGGTACCAAGGGCCTCAGCCATTTCTCCCCGTTCAGTCCTGCCCCTCTTCCCCCACCCACCCACTGCTCCGTCTCCATCCCAAACCTGCTTCCTGAGATAGCCAGACTTTTTTCTTCTGTTGGCCGGTGCAGGCTTTCTCTCCCTGGGCTATAGTTAGCCCTAAGAAATGGTAGCGAAAAGACGTCAGCCACAGCAGCATCATCAGAGGGGAAAGCACAAAGCCAGTCCTGCCTTCTGTCCACCCCTGTTCTGCTGACCCTTTTCTTTCTTCCAGAACCTCCAAGAAGCAAAGCATTGGAACTCTGTTAGAACAAGGGTGTGAGCAGGGGACTGGCATATTCATTGTCCCCTGAACCTGTCTGTGTCCATCATGGAAGTTGGCTTTTTGGGTTGGTTTGTTTTCTTTTTTTTTAATTATTGTGGTAAAATAAACATAACCTAACATTTACCATCTAAACCATTTTTAGCTGTCCTGTTCATTGGCATTAAGTGCATTCACTTTGTTGTGCAGCTGTCACCACCATCCATCTCCAGAACTTTTTCATCTTGCAAAACTGTAACTCTGTCCCCGTTAAACACTAACCCTCCGTCCCCCTCCCCCATCCCCTGCCCACCATTCTACTTTCTGTCTCTGTGAACTTGACAACTCTGGGAACCTCATATAAGTGGAATCATACAGTTTTCGTCCTTTTGTGTCTGGCTTATTTCATTTAGCATAATGTCCTCAAGGTTCATCCATGTTGTAGCATGTGTCAGAATTTCCTTGCTTTTTAAGGTAAAGTTGACTTTCTTTAAAAAAAAAACAAAAAACTTTTTCTTGGTTCAAGTAAAATACACATATAGGACACTTCACAGATCACATCTGATGAATTTTTACAAACTGAACACACATGTGTAACCAGCACCCAGATCGATCAGGAAACAGAACCTTCTCAGCCCCAGAAGGTCCCCCTCGTGTTCCCTCCAGAGTCACTACCCTCCCCAAAGGATACTCCATCTGGACCTGAAACATCATCAACTCATTTGCCTGTTTTTTGTATTTTGCATGCATGGAATCTTACGTATATGCTCTTTTCTGTCTGGCTTCTTTTGCTTGATGCTAAGTCTGTAAAGTTTCATGTGGTGGATGGCAGTCGTTCATTGCACAATATTCCATTTATCTTCCCTCCTGTTGAGAAGGGTTCAGTTTGTTTCCAGTTTGGAACTGTTATGAAGATCACCACTATGAACATTCTTGCATGTGTCTTTGGCATACACAGGTTCACATTTCTGTTGGATAACATCCCCGGAATGTAATGTTCATGACATAGTGAAGGTGCCTGATTTAATTTTCGTAGAAATTCCCAACCCATTTTTCAAAGTGGTTGTACCATCTATTATGGATTGAATTGTGTCCCTTCCAAAATGCACGTGTTGAAGCCCTAACTCCTAGTACCTCAGAATGTGACTTTACTTGGAAATGGGATCATTGCAGGAGTAATTAGTTAAGATAAGGTCATTAGGATGGGCCCTAATCCAATATGACTGGTGTCCCTATAGAAAGGGGAAATTTGGACACAGAGAAAGACATGCACTCAGGAAGAAAGTCATGTGTTGATGAAGGCAGAAATCAGGGTGATGCATCTACAAGCCAAAGAACCACCAAAGATTGTCAGCAAACCCCCAGATACCAGGGGAGAGGCATATGCTCCCTCAGAGCCTCCGGAAGGAACCAACACTGCTGCTACCCTGATCTTGGATTTCTAGCCTCCAGAACTGTGAACCAATAAATTTCTGTTGTTTTAAGTCACCCACTTGGTGGTTCTTTATTACAGCAGCCACAAGAAACACATACACCATGTTACCCTCCCATTGGCAGCATGAGACAGTTCCAGTTCCTCCACAGATTCACAGCACCAGTGTCAGTCGTTCTCATTTTAGCCTTTCTGCAGGGCAGCAGTAGCACTGAAAGTGCTTTTAAAGGTGAGCTTTTAAAGCCACATCTGCCCCCGCCCACACACACACACACACACACATTCTGCAGATGCCATAGAGCTGATGGACCACCAGAAGCCTTCCCCAGCACAGAGATTAAGTCCACAGGCTCTGGGTCCTGGCCCCCTGGTTCAAATCCCATGTCCACCACTGTCTAGCTCTGTGACCTCATGCTGGCAATTTTGTCTTTCTGGGCCTGTTTCCTCAGTGCATGACAATAACATAGGGACATCATGGGAATTAAACAAGTAAATAAGCCAATGTAGGTAATATGCTTAGAGGAGTGTCCAGCACAAATAAGTACTCTTTAAGTGCTAGGGGTTTTTTTTCTTTCTTTCTTTCTCTATTCTTGATTTTCTTCCCCTCCTCTCACTTATTGGCACAGTGTTCTGTTCTCCCAGAGAAGAATGTTCTATTTGTGGACTTCTTCCCCTTGAAAATTGACCTGGGCATTTCTGGGAATTTTTCTGTGGTTGACATTGAGGCTGCAGGCAATAGAGGAGGGAGACACTTAAGGAAAAGGTTCACGGCCCTGCCGTCTGGCTTGGTGATTTAACCTGATTATCAGACCCTGCCATCATGACTGTTTGGGGGAGAAGGGAGGGAACTGGGGGTTCATTTCTACATTTCAATGAGCTTTTTTACCTTCTCCTCCTGGAGTTTGATCTGTGGAGTCCTCCTGAGTTTCATGCTGGTTTCTGGTCCTGTGAGGACTACATGATTAGGAGGGGGCTTTGTCCTTCTAGTGGTACCTCTGGAGTCTCCCCCACTGGTTGATCCTGTGCTCTCTCTCCCTCTCTGGGCTACCAGAGCTCTAGGACTCCACAGGCCAAGGACATTTGAGGACACAGTCCCAGGAGAACAAGAGTTCCCCCTTCCTTCACCTGTCAGGTCATACCTGAGTCCCACTCAGTGCTCACCTGCTTTCCTTCCTCACCCCCCCCCCCATAGAGCAACGATGCCTCAGGGAACACTTGGAACTGGTTGTACTTCATCCCCCTCATCATCATCGGCTCCTTTTTTATGCTGAACCTCGTGCTGGGTGTGCTGTCTGGGTAAGTCTCTGCTACTCCCCCCATCCCACTCCCCCTCACCATCTTTTTCCCAGGAAGAGGCCATCATTCTCCAGGCAGAGAATAGGCCTCTTCTATTGCTTTGGGTTATTAGACAGTTATCAGCAAGCCATGTACAGGTGCATAAGTTGTGCACTGCTGGAGGCACCCAGTGAAGGGACTCATGGGAGGTGAAATCCAGCCCAGCCTTCACTCACCAAGCTGTGCTGCTGGCACTGAGCTACCTCCGCCCAGGGGGCGGGAAGCCTCTTTGTAATTTAGACCTCTCACTTGGAAGGTTTTCTCAAAATTTTCAGGCCCACAACCCAAAACACAAGAAAAGTCTATAGAGCTTTAATTTCTATAATCTACACTGTGTTAAAGAAACAATAGGTTGGGTTCCCCCCTCCCCTATTTTCCAAATATAAAATCGTAGCATACAATCAACCATGCATTTTCATGACACGCATTGTCCCCTACCCCCAAGATTGTTTTTCTGGCTTAACCATAAGTGAGTTTCATTTTTCTCACTACAAGAAGTCTGGGGACTGGTTTGGTGGCTCCATGGTGCCATGATGGACCCCAGCGTCTTCTAGCTTTCCACTCTGACATGCTTTTGGAGGCTTCCGGTCTCGTGGATGCTTCATGGTCTCAGGATAGCTGCTTCATGCTCACAAGATAGGCATCTCACATTCCAGACAGGAAGAGGAAGAAGGGAAACTGGAAAAGTCCTATATCACAGAAGTGAGGCTGCTGCAGAAATCTTCAGCTCATGTGTCATTAACGTAATTTAAGAGAGGGACGCAACTATTCTTTAGCCAGGAGTACAGAGAATGAGAATGGGGTATGCAGCCAGCAGTGGTTGGCATGGCATGGTTTACGGTTTTGTTTTGTTTTTCTCTAACTGGGTGCCGTTGTTGGGACATGTGGGAAGCTGGCAGAAATACCCACTCCTGTAATATTCTGATCTTCTGTCAGAAGACCTGATTCCTCTTGTTGAAAGGCACTGCCCTCCAGGGATTCTGAATCCCCAAACATACACACACAGAGACTCCCTAAAATTTCTAAAACGGCCAGACCTGACTCTTCTGTGCTTCTTCAGGGAGTTTGCCAAGGAAAGGGAGCGGGTAGAGAACCGGCGGGCTTTTTTGAAGCTGAGGCGACAGCAGCAGATTGAACGAGAACTCAATGGGTACATGGAGTGGATCTCGAAAGCAGGTGAGGCCCTTTCATCCTGGGGCTCAGGAATTGAAATCCCAGGCCACGGAGCACACAGAGAGTCATGCATGCAGTTTGGAGATGGATGAGGGAAGGGTCATGATGGGAGGAGAAAGAGGACCTGGACTGCTGGTTCCAGTTTTTAGCAACAGGAATCCAGCGGGATGAAGCCAGGATATGACATACATAACACTTAAGAGCTTTAAAATCAGACATTGGGTTAGATCCCAACTCTGCCACCTCCTAGCAATGCAGCTCACCTCCCTGTGCCTCAGTTTCCCTGCCTGTTAAACAGAGGTAATGATAGTACCTACCTCATAAGGCTGTTTGAGGAGTCTCTAAGGTAATCCCAGCTAAGTCACCTAAGAAGAGCAGTGCCTCCCATACAGTAGGTCCATGTTTATTTGTTCAGCTAGTTAGACACTTATGGGACACCTGCTGTGTGCCGGGCACTGCTCTAGGCCCTGAGATCTGGTCTCTGCCTGCAGGACTCTGATAGTCTAGTGAGAGAGGAGAAAATAACCAAATACATATAATGTTGGATGTTGCCAAATGCTGAGAGGAAAAATAAAACGGAGTAGGAGGCAGAAAACAGTCAGAGAAGGAAGGGTGATCAGAGGGGGTCTCTCTGAGGAGGTGACCTCTGAGCCGAGACCTGAAGGAAGTGAAAAAGGAAGCCATGTGGATGTCTAGGGGAAGAGCTTTCCAGGCAGAGGGAACAGCAAGTGCAAAGGCCCAGGGGTAGGAGTAGAGTTGAGTCATAGCAGGGAAGCTGTGTGTGGCTGGAGCAGCGTGAGGTGGAGAGTGGGAGAAAAGGAGGACAGAGAGATGACGGGGGCCAAAACAGGCAAGATTTTATAGGCTATGGTAAGGAGGTTGGTTTTTATTTTGAAGGAGGTAGGGATGATGTTGGCTTTAGGACCATCGTTGAAGTGGGGCTGGGAGTCAGAAGCAAGTGAGCAGCACATTTCTGGCTGATTGAGTTGTCACTCAGCAAGGGGAGAGTAGAGTGGCCACGAGGACCCTTCTCCTTCCTGGTCCAAGGGAACCCATCCCCAGGAGAGTCCTCCAGACGCTGGAGCTTAACTATGTGCTCTTCCTCTTCAGAAGAGGTGATCCTCGCCGAGGATGAGACCGACGGGGAGCAGAGGCATCCCTTTGATGGTAACTGCTCTGAACCTGGCTCCAGGGGTGGGGGTGGGTCCCAGGGGACACAGGAGGAGCCGAGGCTGGGGGGACAGGCTACTCCATTCTGAGGGGCTTCCAGGGAATGGATGTTCAGGGCCCAGGTATGCCAAGAACAAGCACAAGACCAGGTCAGGCTCAGGAAGATAATGGGAATGGTGGGAATCCGCTTCCTCGAGGAATTTCAGGACCTTAACATGGGGTTTCCCTTTCTTGCCTGCCCTTTCTGCTTTGACCATGTGCCCAGCTACTTCTGCTTTGACCATGTGCCCAGCTACTTCTGCTTTGTGCCTCCATTTTCCCCATCTGTCAAATGGGCATGATAATAATCATACCTACCTTAGTTGATTGTTCATGAGAATTATATTAATTATTGCAAATAGAATGCATAGGACAGCGTCTGGCTCGGGGTCAGCCCCACTTGTGTTCACTAAGTAAAATAAATAATAATAATTTCACCAATGGGAATTCCCTGGCAGTCCAGTGGTTAGGACTTGGCGCTTTCACTGCAGTGGCCCGGGTTCAATCCGTGGTTGGGGAACTAGGATCCCGCAAGCCACACAGCACAGCCAAAAATAAAATGAATTAAATTAAAAAGATAATAATAATAATTTCAGGGCTTCCCTGGTGGCGCAGTGGTTGAGAGTTCGCCTGCCGATGCAGGGAAAACGGGTTCGTGCCCCGGTCCGGGAAGATCCCACATGCCGCGGAGCGGCTGGGCCCGTGAGCCATGGCCGCTGAGCCTGCGCGTCCGGAGCCTGTGCTCCGCAACGGGAGAGGCCACAACAGTGATAGGCCCGCGTACTGCAAAAAAATAATAATAATAATTTCACCAAGAATCCAGCTTACTATTAAGGACAGTTGTCTCACATGTTAGAAAGCTGTCTAGACAGAGCAATGACTTTGGATTGAAGAGACCAGGAGTGAAAAGGAAGGAAAGGAGCTGGGGCCCTATCCCAGTAGGTTAGAAAATGGATTTTGTGGGGAGGGAAAGAGATTACCCTTGGGGGTGTCTAAATCACTTTATTGGAAGTATATGCCTGTACTCACTGTCCCCTGGCGAGCTCTTGGGGGTGGAGAATCTAAATAATGAGGAAGGGCTTCCACAGTCCCAGCCCACCTAGCAAGTGTGCTAAAGGGTAAGGGGTGGGCTGTTTTCATAGGAGTCACTACATATCCAATCCCAGGGCTCCTAGAGGGAAAATGATAGCTGAGAGCCCAGACTTCGAGTCAGACTGAACGGGACGTGGTTCTCATCTTTACCCCTTGGGCAAAGTCATGTAACCTCCCTAAGCCTCTGTCTCCACATCTGTGAAATGCGCACGCTCTTACTTTCCACCAAACCAGACCCCCACGCGGGTAAGGTCCAACCACACATAGAAAGTCCCTGGTAGAGCCCAGCACCCAAGGACACACTCAGTCGATGTCATTTTTGTGGCAAAAAGGGTAACGTCTTTTTCTCTTGCCATGTTTCCATTGTTGGAGCTCTGCGGAGAGCCACCATAAAGAAAAGCAAGACAGACCTGCTCAACCCCGAGGAAGCTGAGGACCAGCTGGCCGATATTGCCTCCGTGGGTAAGTCTTCCTGCTGCCGCCTGGCAGTCGTTTATTACTGATCGCCCTCGAGATGGAGTGTGAGAGCTTGGGGCACCGGGCTGCCTAGATCTGGGTCTTGATTCTGCTTCTTCCCACCTGTGTCCGGGGGCAGATGACATGATTATGAGAATAACAACAGAGCATGTCTTTGCATATTATTGGGAGGAGAAATAAAACTAAGTAATCTACATATAGGGACTCCCCCTGACAGTCCAGTGGTTAAGACTCCGCGCTTCCACTGCAGGGAGCACAGGTTCCATCCCCGGTCGGGGAACTAAGATCCCACATGCCGCGTGGCACGGCCAAATGAATAATAATAATCATCCACATGGCGCATTTAGAACAACATGTGGCAGAGAATAAGGTCCCCATGATATTGGCTAATATTATTATTCATTAATTATTTATGAATAATATTATTATTGTTCATTAGTTCTCATTGAGGGGCTACATTTATTAGGTGCCCAACTGTGAACAAGATAGAGACCAAATCCCCACCCATGTGGATCTTGCCGTCCAGGGCAGAAAATAGATATTAAACAGATCATTACACAAATAAACCTGTAATGATAACAGCGCTTCAGAGGAGATGCCCCGCGCTCAGCCTGCTCTGGAAGAGTGGAGTGTGGTCAGGGAGGGCTTCTCAGAGGAGGTGACCCTGACAATGAGAACTGAAGGGCGGGTAGGAGTTCACCATGGCAGTGACAGCAGAGAGAAGGCTGTGCTCAGGCTGTTGCTGTTGGTTATCTCCAAGGGCAGCGTTTGAGGTGGGAGAGGACATTGACTTCTTTCCTTGTCACCCCTCTTGTTTGAGACTGTGTTGCTTTCGATCTTTCCCAAGGAGACTCTACTATCTTTTGAAATGGGTTTTTTAAAATTCCGATTATGAAGGGAATTCCCTGGCAGTCCAGTGGTTAGGACTCTGCGCTTTCACTGCCCAGGGTATGGGTTCAATCCTTGGTGCAGGAACGAAGATCCCGAGAGCTGCATGAGTACAGCAAAAATAAAATAAAATAAAAATTCCAGTTATGAAGAGTGGGTGGGGGAGCTTCCAGGCAGAGGAAATAAGACAAGACTCTGAGGGGAGAAGGCATTAAGGCTGATGGGGTATATGGAGCATAGAGGCAAGGATGAGAGAAGGAGGGAGGGAGGAGGGAATTCAAAATATACACCTGTTTCTGGGACTTCCCTGGCGGTGCAGTGGTTAGGACTCGGCGCTTCCACTGCAGGGTGCACGGGTTCGATCTCCGGTCGGGGAGCTAAGATCCCACAAGCCTTGAGGCACGGCCAAAAAATAAAAATAAAAATATACGCGTGTTTCTAATCCCCAGGAACCAACTACTTCATACTCTGCTTTTCTCATTCACTTCTAGCTTATAAGCTTACTGCTGAGTTTCAAAATGATTTCCGTCACTGTCCCACACTCCAGAGGGTGGCTA